>NC_132995.1:20040285-20365570 GCF_048564905.1 Vicugna pacos | reverse complement strand
TTCTCATAATTTTACCCTCATTATGTATGCTTGTTTTATCACTCATATTATTTCTTATTCTCTAATCTTCAGCTGAGTCTTGTTTCTCTTCAGCTGGAGAAGTACAAGTGATGAGGAGGGGAGTGGTGGGAGTGGAGCCCAGGAATCAAGAGGCCAAACCAAAGGGCCATGTGTATCAAATAGGAAGACTAGACTCTTCCTGAGTGCCAAGCAGAACCTACTATGATTAAATTTCCTGGAGTTTTTGTCAAGTTCTAGAATCAGCAGTCTCTGATAGAGGACCCAGGCTCCATATCTGAGGTCCAGAAAAGTGAGATAACCAGGCCAGAGACCAGGAGATAACTCTGTCACCCTTAAAGGGGACAGAGCATCCGCAGGATTCTAGTGTTCTAAGAAAGACACCCCCAAAATTCTAGAGTTTTAAACATTGACTCAAAACTCCTTTTAACTCTTTGAGGACAGGTGGAACACTATGAGTTTGTCAAATTTTGAACTCTGGTCTATAAACAAAGACTTGAATGCCCTGAGCCAACTCAGCTAGGACCCCCCTCCCCCAACTCTAGTGCCCTTCGGAGAGGAATTCTTTTATTGCTTAAATGCCTCCTTTCCTCTCACCAGCCTCCTGGTCAGTTTGTGAGGTCAGTAAGTGAACGGCCTCTACTCACAGTGAGCCCCTTGTCACAGAGTCTCTTACAAGAGGCACAGAAAAGAGAGGCAGAGTACTGCAAAATGAATTTAAAAATTGGCTCCTTCCAAGAATAGAACCACCCTATCCCAATAAGCCTGTCCAAAATCTAGAGAAAGGACAACGTAGAGACGAGACAAAGCCATCTGTGTCGTCACGATGCTGCATTCATCCCAGCCAGGTACACGCCCTTGACCCAGAGGTGTGAGCATGGCCTCTGTTTACAAATGAGGCAGCTGGGGGTAGCGGAAAGTGTTCATCTCTTTTACTACTTCCTTCAGTGTGTATAATATTAGCTAAATGTCTCAAGGGCTGGTAAATCATCTTTAATTCCTTTGGAACTCATCATAGTAATGTTAACCATGATGGATCCGTGTGGTATTTAAAGAACTAGATTGTCAATTAGCTTTTACGAGATACATCACAGTCATCAGCCTCGTATCAGACCTTCTATTCACAAAAGCCGGTTATTAAAATGTACAATAATTTGCTTTTATTGTAATCTATCGAAAAGCCAACGCTAGTCTCCAAAATAATTTAAAGTTTTAAGCTGCAATCTCAGAGACCTTTTCTTCAAAATGACTGCATAATGTCGTGTCACCATCCTTGGTTAATTATTTTGCAGAGTGTGAATTTCAGTTAATCGTTTCTTGCAAGGACCAAATAACATAGGTGCTTCCTAACAGCCTCTCCGGGAATAACTGCAGTCCGTTCAGAAGCTAATTAATCAAACCATGCTCGTAAAAACTTAAGTAACTACCCGCTAGGGTGAGTGTCTCCAGAGGCCTTCTTGCTCCTAGAAGTCACCTGCCTACAGTGTTGACCTTGGCAGAGAGAAAGGGCAGTGAGTCAACACTGACTCGGCACAGCACCCACCGGAGAACTTTCACGCCATCCCGCGTGGTCATCTGCTCAGGATAACCCGAAGCTTTAACAACTTCATCCTCTCTGCAGGTGCCCTTTGGAACTGACCCCGTACTCCCTACAATTGGAGGAGGCAAAGATAGATGGGCTCTGGTGGAAACACGGGAAGATGAGGAAAATTTTGGTTCTCTGTTTTGAGTTTAGGGGGAAGAAAAGGAGAGCTCTAAGTTTAATTAATTACCACTTGCCAAGGACTTGGAGGAAATCAAATCAGGGAAACACTGCCCATGCCCTTCAGGAATGTCAGGGGCAGTGGTGCAGACAGACAGACCCAAGGGAAGGGCGGGAGGAGGCAGAGTTTGCAGGTCTGCCCGCAGCCCCACAAGGGTTCACACTTCTGCCACCAAATTTACCTGGTTGAACTGCAATTCAGACATGTCAGTGTGTGTGTCTTTCTCCTCTGCAGCCTGTAAATTCCCTTAAGGCAGGGACCATTCATCTCTGTATCTCCAGCCCCTTAGGCTGTGCTGGACTTTTGTTTAATGAACCAATGAATATAATCATAACAACAATAAGTAACATTTAATGAGCACATACTATAAGCAGGTCCGAGGTTGGACGCTCCACAAATGTCTCATATAATTCCTCCCACAATCCTACAAGGGAAGCTCAAGGAAAGTACTATACTTCACATTGTCTGATAAGAAAATCGACATTTGAAGAGACCAGAGCAATCTGCATACATCCCAAAGGAGTTCAGTGACAGAGCTAGCATTAGACCATCAGTCTAACTCCTAGGTTCATATTCTTGACCGTTTATGCATTACAATTTCAATAAAAATTCCAGAAAAGCTTACAGAGACACCCCCCTCCCCAAAAGGAATGAACCATTTCAAACTGAAGCAGGACGGATATCGCAAAGTGTGCCATAAGGTTCTGGAAGCTTTCCTGGGGGTGGTGGCCCCTGAGCTGGTCTTTGAAGTATTAGAGGGCGTCCATCAGCATTCCCACCTGGAGCAGGACCATGCAGAAGGCAGGGAAGGGGAGGCTGAGCATTGCTGTGAGGATGTGAGCACAGCAGTGAGGAGTGGATAGCCTGGCTACACCTCCAGGTCTACTCCCAGCATCAATGCAGTTGGCCTGATACAGCTCAAAGAATCAGCCCCACTACTGCCATCATGACTCCCTCACCACCCACTGAGGTTAACTCAAAGGTAGCACAAGCTGAATCAGTGTGCAGAATTCACCTCTTCACCAGTGCTCCTCTGTGGGCATGTAGATCACTCACACACACACACACACACACACACACACACACCCGTGCCAGCTGCAGGGAGGGGAAACAAACTTGGTGGGTAACAGCCTCTGGCCAAGGAAGATAACATTTCAGGCCTGATTTACACCACCTGTGTGTCAACAGTTCTTGCTGATGGGCACCTAACAATGAAATGTCCTTGGCTTGGTTTTATCAAGCCTCCTCCAGCCATAGCTCAGAATCATGGGGCCATGTTGTGGGGAGGAGGAATGAGTGGGGAAGGGTTTTGTCGGGAAATGTGTGTAAATGAGACAGATTTAGCAGCCAGGGCATCTGCACGTTATTTCTCAGTTTGTTTACATAGCCATTAAGCATTCTCTTGGATGCCCTAGAAAAAAACACAGTCTGCTAGAAGACTGAATTCAAAGTACATTGTGTGAGCGAAACACAAAGAAGTAACTTGGTTATGGGGGGAGCCCCTTTGGACCCATAATTTGCCAAAATGAACTCCGCATTTTGGACACCTCCCTCCCTCTTCCTAAGATTCGTTTGAGCTGGCTCTGGAATATTTATTGAGGAGACCGTTTATTATAAAGCAGCCAAGTACTTGTTACCTGAAATATATGCAAGTTTTTAAAGTCTACATTCAAGGTTTAAAACCTTTTTGCTTATGAAAAATGTCCTACCTGGCCTCTCCCTGTCTCATTTGGGAGATTAAATGGTAGCTATATAGTTGAACTGCAATTCGCTTGGCTCTGAAGAAGCCATTATCATTGAAATTCAAGACCGTTGATCTAAGGTGTCTTGGAGAACTATAGGATGCGATATACTACATATTACAGTGTGGAGCACAATGCAAAATGAGTCTTTGTAAAGAGTTACAGGACAAAGCTTTGTATGGAACAAAATATGGTTGTCATAACAACTGATCTGCTTGGGTTGTATGTCACCCAGGAAGTCTGAGGTGTGGGTTAGCCCAGTCAAGGGAACAGCTGGAGATAACCCAGAGTACCACAGGTAAGGTATTTGCCTCGGCTCTGAAGATGGATTTTTCCCCTTGAGTGAGCAATGCAGGAATGTAACTAAAGCAGAGGTAGCTTCAGTCTGGGAGGGACAGGGAGAGCAAAAGCTGAAGAAATATGCCATTAAAGAAGGGATGCAGAAGGTAAGTGCCCAAGAGAGATAGGATTCTATTAAAGCAGAGAGCAGAATGTGTCAGGTCATTTCACACCAAATAGTGACAGGAAATTAGGCAGGAGAAAAAAAGAAAGTTAAAAAAGAGAACAGAGGCTTTATCAGAGATATTGGCCACATGAAGTTACACTGATTTTAATAGGCGTTTGAAGGTTCTTACTAAGGTTCTGCTCTCTTTTGCAGTCCTATGATGCTGTTCAGATCTCTTCATTAACCAATGTACTGCTCTCAGTCCAAGTGTGTGCCTGAAAATATGCTACTCACCAAAGGCTGTTATTCACCTGCAATATAGTCACCAAAAGCACCTGTTGGAAATACAGAGTCCTGTATTCTTCCACAGATGTACTTACTCAAAATCCCTAGGGATGGGGCCTGCGAATATAAACTTTTAAAAGAGCATCCCAAGTGATTCTTAGTTATACTAAAGTTTGGGAACTACCATATTGGGCAGCAAAGCAAATACGGGTTGTGGTCTCTGCCATCAGGAAGCATGCAATCTGGAGAGATACCAAGATGGCGAAGTAGCAGGAGCTGGAGCTCATCTCCTCTCACAAACACACCAAAATCACAAGAAAACTATAAAATAACCATCAATTAAAAAGACTGGAGCCTACCAGAAAAGATCTTCCATAACTGAAGACATAAAGAAGAAACCACAATGGAACAGGTAGGAGGGGTGGATTTGCAATGTAATCATACCCCTTACCCCCTGAGGGAGTGACCTAGCAACTGGAGGATAATTACACTGCAGAGGTTCTCCCACAGGAGTGAGAGTTTTGGGCCCCACATCAGGCTCCACGACCTGGGGTTCTGACACCAAGAAAAGGAACCCCAGAGTATTTGGCTTTGAAGGTCAGTAGGGCTTAACTGCAGGAGCTCCACACGACTGGGGGAAATTGAGACTTCACTCTTAGGAGATGCATGCAAAATTTTGTGTTTGCTTGGACTAAGGGAAAAAGCAGTGATTTCACAGAAGTCTGGACCCGACCTACCTTCTGTTCTTGGGGGGGTCTCCTGGGGAGGCAGGGGGCAGCTATGACTCACCCTAGAGACACTGGCATGGTGGTGGACAGATCGGGGAGTATTCATCTGCATGAACTCTCCTTCCTAGAGGCAGACATCTTGCTTGTTATTAGCAACAAGACCTGGCCCCACCCAACAGCCTGTAGGATCCAGTGCCAGGATGTCACCAGGCTTAACAACTAGCTGGGTGGGGACAGACTGCCTAAACACTTCTTGAGCCCACAGTGGCCTCTAGAAATGCCCCTAGACACAGCCCTGCCCAACAGAGGGCCAAGACCCAGCTTTACCCACCAGTGGGCAGACACCAGAAGCAGGAAAGCTATGATCCTACAGCCTGTGGAAGGAGTCCCCAAATGCAGCTCAACCAGCTGGCCCTGGCCCTTGGGTGATGAGAGGGGTGTGCACTGCTTGAAAAAACCACATAGGACATTCCTAGGGAGAGCCACTTCTCCAAGGTTGAGACACATGACTGACCTCCCATGTACATAAAAATACAAATAGAAATTTAGACAAAATGAGGCAGCAGAGAAATATGTTTCAGACAAAAGAATAGGACAAATTCCCAGAAGAACTAAGTAGGATATGGAGATAGGCAATCTACCCGAGAAACAGTTCAGAGTAATGATCATAAAGATGATCCGAGGTCTTGGGAGGAGAATGGATGCAGAGTGAAAACTGAGCAGTTTTAAACACGAGTTAGAAAATATAAAGAACAACCAGAGTTGAAGAATACAATAACTGAAATGAGTAAGACACTAGAAGGAAATACTAGAAGACTAAATGGGGCAGAAGAACAGATCAGTGAGCTAGAAGACACAGTAATGGAAATCACTACTAAAAAACAGAAAATAGGAAAAAGAATGCAAAGAAACGAAGCCAGTCTAAGAGACCTCGGGGACAACATAAGGGCACTAATATTTGCATTATAGGGGTCCCAGAAGGGGAAGAGAAAGAGAAAGGGGCTGAGAAAATATTTGAAGAGATAATAGCTGAAAACCTCTCTAACTCGGGAAGGGAAACAGTCACCCAAGTCCAGGAAGGGCAGAGAATCCCATACAGGATTACTCCTAAGACGATCACACCTAGACATGTAACTAAAATGACAAAGATTAAAGATGAAGAGAAAGTATAGAGGTGTGGATATAGCTCAGTGGTAGAGTGTATGCTTAGCATGCATGAGGTCTTGGGTTCAATCCCCAGTATCTCCATTAAATTAACTAATTAATTAATTAATTAAAAATAAAAATATATGATTGCTTTAGGTTGCTGATCTCTTCATTTCAAATACCCTACATTTGTACTCTCCTCCCCTCACAATTACTTGCTTTTTTGTTGAATTCAACAAGTATTTATTGAGTGCTTGTTATGTACCAGATTTTCTTCCAGGTACTCGGGACACAACAGAAGATAAAACAAAAGTCCCTGCCCCCTTGGAGCTTATGGTCTAGCGTTTATGACCATGTTACCTGGTTGCTGTGACCCTGGGCAAGTCAATAAGCAGGTCTGGCTCAGACATGGGCCACTGGCCTGGTGCACTGGAGATGCCCAACAGGACACCCACCCCCATCCCACCACCCAGACAGCAGATGGGGCTGGACGCTGACTTCTAATAATAAAGTACAAGGCGGGAGGGCACAGGGGAGGGGCGGGTGGCCTGCTGTGCTGGCGCCCCCGGGCCTGGGCTGGCTACAGAAACTGCTGCTGCTTCTTGGTGGCCTTGCTGGCAAGGTCCTTGTCCTTCTCTCTAGCTGCCAGGGCCGTCTCCTTGGCCCTCTCCTTGGCTTCCTTGGCTATTTCAACAAGGGTTTTGGGAGAGGCCTCACCTTGCAGCTTGGCCGAGACGTATTCAAAACCCTTCATAGTCTTGGTCACTTTGCTTTTGAACCAGGCGACACCAAATTACTGGACAGCTCTGGAGATGCCAAATAAGTTAGAGGAGACCCAGGTTTCTTGGAGGATTTCTGTCCAGCCTCTGTTGTCAGAATTCATGCGATAAACACATCTTTTCTCCACCATCATCAGCCCGGCATGGCTGACGTTCCAGGTGAAGGTGGTCATGGTCTGGTTCTGTGGGTCCACAACAGAATCCTCCAGGATGGACGGTGAGTGAGCAACACTGGCAGGAAGCAGTCACTCAGCCCAGCCGGGCATCCTGTTCCTCTTGATCAGGAGTCACCGGGATAGAAGCCTCTGGTCAGGGGTCACCTCCCAGTGCACTATGTCTTCAATCAAGACATGTTTACTATAGGGATTCGGGTACCGCTGTCCCAGGAACCCTGGAGCACTCTCTGGCCCAGGAAATACGTCACCATCGTCCCGGCCGGGGGTGCGGCTCAGCAGCCCCGCAGCATCAGGGGTGTGGAGCCCGGGGTGCACACAGAGGCCAGGCTGGAGCTCGAAGCTCGCCCGCCCGGCTAGCAGCTCAGTCCCCGCCACCCTGCACCCAACCAGCGGCCGCCGCCATGAGCAATTTCACAGTTACTGTTTTTGATACCATATTTTCCATTTAATTGTTGTGTATTCCTTAACTGCTTATTGTGGAAACAGATTATTTTACTGCTTTTGTCTTTTAAACTTTCTCTTACTTTGTGTGTGATGATTTCCTACCTTTACTGTAAGTTTGCCTTTACCAGTGAGTTTTTCCACTTCATGATTTTCTTTTTTTTAATTTTTTATTGATTTATAATCATTTTACAATGTTGTGTCAAATTCCAGTGTTCAGCACAATTTTTCAGTCATTCATGGACATATACACACTCATTGTCACATTTTTTCTCTGTGAGTTATCATAACATTTTGTGTATATTTCCCTGTGCAATACAGTGTAATCTTGTTTATTCTACAATTTTGAAATCCCAGTCTATCCCTTCCCACCCTCCACCCCCCTGGTAACCACTAGTCTGTATTCTCTGTCTGTGAGTCTATTTCTGTCCTGTATTTATGCTTTGTTTTTGTTTGTTTGTTTTTGTTTTTGTTTTTTAGATTCCACATATGAGCGATCTCATATGGTATTTTTCTTTCTTTTTCCGGCTTACTTCACTTAGAATGACATTCTCCAGGAGCATCCATGTTGCTGCAAATGGTATTATGTTGTCGGTTTTTATGGCTGAGTAGTATACCCAAATGTTCATAGCAGCACTATTTACAATAGCCAAAACATGGAAACAGCCTAAATGTCCATCAACAGGTGACTGGATAAAGAAGATGTGGTATATTTATACAATGGAATACTACCCATTTCATGATTTTCTTGATTCTAGCTGTGGCCTTTTCTTTATCATCTAGAGAAGTGCTTTTAGAATTTTTTTGTAAGGCTGGTTTGATGGTGCTGAATTCTTTAGCTTTGGCTTTCTGTAAAGCTTTTGATTTCTCCATCAAATTTGAATGAGAGCCTTGCTGAGTAGAGTATTCTTGGTTGTAAGATTTTTGTCTTTCATCACTTTAAATACATCGTGCCACTCCCTTTTGGCCTGCAGAGTTTCTGCTGAAAAATCAAATCTTATGGGAGTTCCCTTGTAGATGTTATTTCTTGCTTTTCCCTTGTTCCTTTTAAAATTCTTTTTTTAAATAAATTTTTATTTTTTAAGACACTAGATTTGTGATAAATTTTTATTTAATTAATTAATTTAATGGAAGTACTGGGGATTGAACCCAAGACCTCATGCATGCTAAGCATACACTCTACCACTGAGCTATATCCACGCCCCTATACTTTCTCTCTATCTTTAATTTTTGTCATGTTAATTATGACATGTCTAGGTGTGATCGTCTTAGGAGTAATCCTGTATGGGATTCTCTGCCCTTTCTGGACTTGGGTGACTGTTTCCCTTCCCAAGTTAGAGAGGTTTTCAGCTATTATCTCTTCAAATATTTTCTCAGCCCCTTTCTCTTTCTCTTCCCCTTCTGGGACCCCTATAATGCAAATATTAGTGCCCTTATGTTGTCCCTGAGGTCTCTTAGACTGGCTTCGTTTCTTTGCATTCTTTTTCCTATTTTCTGTTCTGTAGTAGTGATTTGCATTACTGTGTCTTCTAGCTCACTGATCTGTTCTGTCTCATTTAGTCTACTAGGTATTTCCTTCTAGTGTCTTATTCATTTCAGTTATTGTATTCTTCAACTCTGTTTGTGGACTCCTTCCACCTAAAGAACAACCAAACACAAGCCAGACCCTACCCTGGGACCAGCTGGACCCTAACCCTTGGCTGACAAGAGAGGAATGTACTGCTGGGACACATAGGATGTCTCCCACAGAAAGCTACCTCTCCAAGGTTGAGAAGTGTAACTAATATACCTAAAAATACAAATAGAAAGATAGATAATATGAGGCAGCAGAGGAATATCTCCCAGGCCAAGGTGCAAGATAAAATCCCGGAAGAAGAAGTAAGTGATGAGGAGATAAGCAATTCATCTGAGAAAGAGTTTAAAGTAATGATGGAGAAGATGTTCAGAGAACTCAAGAGGAGTATAGATGCACAGAGTGAAGTTTTTAACAAAGAGCTGAAAAAACAAAGAATATCCAAACAGAGTTGGAGAATAAAATCACTGAAATGAATAACACACTAGAAGGAACCAAGAATAGACTAAATGAGGCAGAAGAACAGATCAATGAGCTAGAAGACAGATTAGTGGAAATCACTACTTCAGAACAGAAGAAAGAAAAAAGAATGAAAAGGAATGAGGAATGTTTAAGAGAACTCTGGGACAATATGAAGCACCCTAATATTCACATTATAGGGGTCCCAGAGAGAGAGAAGAGACTGAGAAAATTTTTGGATAAATAATAACTGAAAGCTTCCCCAACTTGGGAAAGGAAACAGTCACCCAAGTCCAGGAAGCACAGAGAGTTCCACACAGGATTAACCCAGAGGAACACACCAAGGCACATAGTCGTCAAATTGGCAAAAATTAAGGATAAGGAGAAAATATTAAAATTAGCAAGAGAAAGTCACCAAATAACATACAAGGGAACTCCCATAAGATTATCAGCTGATTTTTCAGCAGAACCTCTACCGGCCAGAAGGGAGTGGCATGATATATTTAGAGTGATGAAAGGGAAAAACTTACAACCATGAATATTCCATCCAGCAAGGCACTCATTCAGATCTGATGGAGAAATCAAAAGCTTCACAGAAAAACAAAAGCTAAAAGAATTCAGCACTACCAAACCAGTTTTACAATAAATGTTAAAGAAACTTAGCTAGTCATCAAATCATAAGAAAATAGAACAAAAAGAAGAAAGAAAGAGAAAAAAAAAGATCTACAAAAGATTGCTTTGGCAATTCAGTCTCTTCTATGAGTCCATATAAATTTTAGAATTGTTTGTTCTAGTTCTGTGAAAAATGGTGTGAGCACTTTGACAGGGGTTGCCTTGGATCTGTAGATTGCTTTGAGCAGTATGGCCATTTTGATAATGATTCTTCCAATCCAAGAGCACAAGATATCTTTCCATTTCTTTGTATCATCTTCAATTTCCTTCATCAAAGTTTAACAGTTTTCAGAGAATAGGTAACCTCCTTGGTTAAATTTATTTCTAGGTATTCTGTTGTTTTTGATGTAATGGAAATGTTTATGCCAGTTATAAAATTCTGGTTTTTGAATTGAAAAAAAAAAGTGAATGAAGGGTCACAAACAGCAAAATATCTTTCTTCCTTATGGGTGAGTTGTATTCCATTACATATATATGCTGCATCTTCATTATCCATTCATCTATTGATGTGAACTTAGGATGTTTCTGTATCTTGGCAATTATAAATAACGTTGCTATTAATAGCAGGATGTATGTATATTTTTGAATTAATTCTTATTTTGTGGTTGGCTTAATTCCTTTCATAACTATGTAAATTAAAAAAGCTAAAGCTCTAAGTGTTCTTAGAAACAATGAACAGTAATATGTATAAATTTTTTTAACATGCAGTATATTATGTATGTGTATTTACATGCAACAAATTGTCATAATTCTGATAAAACTGAAAAAAAGAAGTCTACAAATAATGAATGCTGGAGAGGGTGTGGAAAAGAAGGGGCCCTCCTACACCATTAGTGGGAATGTAAATTGGTGTGGCCACTATGGAGGACAGTATGGAGGGTCCTTAGAAAGCTTAAAAACAGACTTACCATATGTTCCAGCAATCTCACTCTTGTGCATATATCCAAAGACTCTAATTTGAAAAGATACATGCACCCCAGTGTTCATAGCAGCACTATTTACAATAGCCAAGGCACGGAATCAACCTAAATGTCCATCAATAGATGTCTAGATAAAGAAAATGTGGTATATACATACAACAGAATACTACTAAGCCATAAAAAAGAATCAAACATTACTCAGCCAAAAAAAATGAAATAATGCCACTTGCAGCAACATTGATGGACTTAGATATTATCATACTAAGTGATGTAAGTCAGGCAGAGAAAGACAAATATCATATTACATTACTTATGTGTGGAATCTAAAAAAAAAATACAAATTAACTTATTTACAAACCAGAAATAGATTCACAGACATAGAAAACAAACTATAGCTACCAAAGGGAAAAGGGGTGGTGGCGAGGGATAAATTAAGTGTTTGGGATTAACATATATACACTACTATGTCTAAAATATATAAACAACAAGGACCTACTGTATAGCACAGGGAGCTATGTTCAATATCTTGTAATAACCTATAATGGAAAAGAATCTGAAAAATTATATATATATGTATGTATATGTAGAATGAATCACTTTGCTGTACACCTGAAACTAACACAACATTGTAAATCAACTATACTTCAACTAAAGAAAAAGAAGCATGCAATCTAACTGAGGAATTTAGATAATGCTTAATAATCTTATGGGTGCTATAGAACACTAAAGATAATTACAACTCAAGAAGTCCTCTAGGTAAACTTTTTTTATCTTACCTTCCTCATCCAACCAAGTGTTTTTTTTGTTTGTTTGTTTGTTTTGGGGTTTTTTTTGTAACTTTCAGATGACATTGTCTGTTTTCTACTTAATATTTCTTTACTGTGTGCCTCCTCTCCTCCAGTTTCAGTCCCTTGAGAATAGGAGTCATTCTGATCTCTCTCTCTAATTCATGAGTTAGAAGTTGCATGAATATGGGAGGGAGGGTGGGAAGAGCTACAAGGCACAGTAATTAGGAATGTCATCCTGGAGGAGAAAAATCTTGATGTCAAGTCAGAATTTTACTAAACACAGAGAAGAAGGAATGGGAAGTGTAGGTATGGGATAATTGCATAAACTAAATGACATAGGCAAAGAAAGAGTATTGTATGCTTAAGTCCAAATTTATTAAATACTCAGCAATATTATAGTTTCAAAAACAGTTCAATTTTAAAATTCCATTAAAAATTTCATTTCAAATTGCATTAAAAACATCAGACACTTAGAAAAAATTAACAAATATGTGTGAGATTTCTATACTGAAAACTGTAAAATATTACTGAAAGAAATTGATGAAGGTCTAAATTAATGTAGAGATGTACCATCTTCATGGCTGGAAAACTCACTATTGTTAAAATTTAAATTCTCCTTTAATTGTTCTATAGATTTAATACAATTTAAAATACACTTCCAGTAGACTTTTTGGGGAAAAAAAGAAGAGCTAATTATAAAATTCATTTGGAAATGCAAAGGACCAAGAACAACCAAAACAATCTCAAAAAAGAACAAAATTTGAGAACCTACCTGACTTCAAGAAGCCAAGATTAACTTCACTTTAAGACTTCTAAAAACTATCACAATTAAGAAAATGTGTTTTTGGTGAAAGAATAGACAGATCAATGGAACATAATTAAGAGCTCAAAATTAATCCATACATCTAACATTGATCTGAGTGCTATCTTATAACCATACATACACATGAATTAATTCAT
Source organism: Vicugna pacos (assembly GCF_048564905.1). Taxonomy (NCBI): domain Eukaryota; kingdom Metazoa; phylum Chordata; class Mammalia; order Artiodactyla; family Camelidae; genus Vicugna; species Vicugna pacos. Next base: position 20,352,675 of record NC_132995.1, on the reverse strand, counting down.
AATAAATCTTAGACTTAAGACAAAAAACTATAATGCTTCTAAGAGAAAATATAGAAAAATATCTCCATAACCTTGTTGTAGGCAAAGATTCTTAAAGAGCACACAAAAAGCACTAACCCCAAAAGAAAAAAAAAAGATAAATTGGACTTCAGGAAAATAAAAAAAAAATTATCTTTCATCAGAAAAATGCCATCAAGAAAATAGATTGGGAGAAAATATTCACAATATATCTATCTGAATATACATTTGACATGGGTTTAAAGTGGGTGGATCCACATATATGTGATTTATTTCACTAAATACAGTACTACACGACCCACAGTTAGTTGAACCCACAGAGGCAGGACTGAAGATACAGAGGGCCAATAGCAAAGTTATATTCAGATTTTCAACTGGGTGGAGGTAGGACCTCTAACCCTTATGTTGTTCAAGGGTCAACTGTACATATAATATAGGTAGATAGATATATTCATAAGTAGATAAATATTCTACAGCTCAATAATAAAGGAACAAATGACCCAGTTTTTTTAATGCAAAAGATTGTTAATAGATGTGTCACAAATGAAAATGTGAAAATGGCCAATAAATACACTAAGAAATGTTAAATACTGTTAGATAACAGAGAAATTAAAATTAAAGATATTTTAATTTAAAACAATGAGCTACATACCCACTAGAATGGCTAAAATGAAAAGGATTGACAGTCCCAAATACTGGAGAGGAAGTGTACCAACCATAACCCTCACATGTTACTGGCAGAAGTATAAATGCTATAATTACTTTGAAAAACAGTTTGAGGGTTTTTTTTAACTTTTTTTTTATTGAGTTATAGTCAATTTACAATGTTGTGTCAAATTCCAGTGTAGAGCACAGTTTTTCAGTTATATATGAACATACATACGTTCATTGTCACATTCTCTTTTGCTGTGAGCCACCACAAGATCCTGTATATATTTCCCTGTGTTACACAGTACAATCTTGTATATCTATTCTACATCTTGAAATCCCAGTCTGTCCTTTCCCACCTTTTGTCCCCCTGGGAACCACAAGTTTGTAATTCTATGTCTATTAGTCTGTTTCTGCTTTGTATTTATGTTCTTTTTTTTTTTTTTTAGATTCCGCATATAAGCAATCTCATATGGTATTTTTCTTTCTCTTTCTGGCTTAGGGTTTCTCTTTTTTTTTAATTTTATTTTATTGAGTTTTAGTTTATAATGCCATGTCAATCTCCAGTGTAGAGCACAATTTTTCAGTTATACGTGAACATGTATATATTGTCACATTCTTTTTCACCATGAGCTACCACAAGATCTTGTATATATTTCCCTGTGCTATACAGTATAATCTTGTTTATCTATTCTATATATACCTGTCAGTATCTACAAATTTCAAACTCCCAGTCTGTCCCTCCCCACGCCTCTTCTCCTGGAAACCACAAGTTTGTATTCTACATCTATGAGTCTGTTTGTTTTATATTTATGTTCATCTGTCTTTTTTTTTTTAGATTCCACATATGAGCAATCTCATATGGTATTTTTAAAAATTTTTTAATTGAGTATTAGTCATTTTACAATGTTGTGTCAAATTCCAGTGTAGAGCAGAATTTTTCAGTTATACATGAACATACATATATTCATTGTCACATTTTTTTTTCACTGTGAGCCACCACAAGATCTTGTATATATTTCCCTGTGCTATACAGTATAATCTTATTTATCTATTCTACATTTTGAAATCCCAGTCTGTCCTTTCCCACCTCCTTCCCCCTTGGTAACCACAAGTTTGTATTCTATGTCTATGAGTCTGTTTCTGTTTTGTATTTATGTTATTTTTTTTTTAGATTCCACATATGAGCGATCTCATATGGTATTTTTCTTTCTCTTTCTGGATTACTTCACTTAGAATGACATTCTCCAGGGACATCCACGTTGCTGCAAATGGCTTTATGTTGTCAGTTTTTATGGCTGAATAGTATTCCATTGTATAAATATACCACTTCTTCTTTATCCAATCATTGTTGATGGATATTTAGGCTGTTTCCATGTGTTGGCTATTGTAAATAGTGCTGCTTTGAACATTGGGGAGCAGATGTCTTTTTGAAGTAGGGTTCCCTCTGGATATATGCCCCAAGAGTGGGATTACCAGGTCATATGGTAAGTCTATTCCTAGTCTTTTGAGGAATCTCCATATTGTTTTCAACAGTGGCTGCACCAAACTGCATTCCCACCAGCAGTGTAGGAGGGTTCCCTTTTCTCCACAGCCTCTCCAGCATCTGTCATTTGTGGACTTTTGAATGTAGCCATTCTGACTGGTGTGAGGTGATACCTCATTGTAGTTTTGATTTGCATTTCTCTGATAATTAGTGATATTGAGCATTTTATTCATGTGCCTATTAATCATTCATACGTCTTCACTGGAGAATTGCTTGTTTAGGTCTTCTGCCCATTTTTGGATTGGGTAGTTTGTTTTTTTTCTTATTAAGTCATGTGAGATGCTTATATATTCTGGAGATCAAGCCTTTGTCAGTTTCATATTTTGCAAAAATTTTCTCCCATTCCATAGGTTGTTGTTTTGTTTTGCTTATGGTTTCCTTTGCTATGCAAAAGCTTGTAAGTTTAATTAGGTTCCATTTGTTTATTCTTCCTCTTATTTCTATTGCTTGGGTAGACTGCTCTAGGATAACATTGCTGAGATGTATGTGAGATAATGTTTTGCCTATGTTTTCTTCTAGGAGGTTTATTGTATCTTGTCTTATGTTTAAGTCTTTAAGCCATTTTGAATTTATTTTTGTGTATGGTGTAAGGGAGTGTTCTAGATTCATTGATTTGCATGCTGCTGTCCAGATTTTCCAACACCATTTGCTGAAGAAACTGTCTTTATTCCATTGTATATTCTTGCCTCCTTTGTCAAAGATTAATTGACCAGAAGTTTGTGGGTTCACTTCTGGGCTCTCTATTCTAAAAACAGTTTGAGAGTTTCTTAATCTTTTAAGAAAATTAAACATACATCTTATGACCCAGAGATTCCACACCAAGATGTTTATCTAAGATTAATGAAAGTATATGTCCATAAGAAAAGAGAACCCTCATCACTGCTGGTGGGAATGTAAATTGGTGCAGCCAAAATGGAAAATAGTATGGAGGTTCCTCAAAAAGTGAAAAATAGAACTACTATAAGATCTAGAAACTCCACTTCTTGGTTTATCTGAAGAAAATAAAAACACTAATTTGAAAAGATACAAGCACCCCTATGTTTGTTCCAGCATTATTTCCAATAACCAAGATATGGAAGCATTGTACATGTCCATCAATAGATGAATGGATAAAGATGTGGTATATGTATAAAATAGAATATTACTCAGCCATACAAAAGAACAAAATCTAGCCATTTGTAACAGCATGGATGGCCCTAGCGGGTATTATGCTAAGAGAAATAAGTCAGACAAAGAAATACAAATACCTATGATTTCACTTTCTTGAGGAATTTAAAAAATAAGACAAACAAAACAAAACAGAAACAGACTCATAGATACAGAGGACAAACTGGTGGTTGCCAGAGGGAAGGAGGTTAAGGGGACAGATAAGTGAAGGGGATTGAAAGATACAAACTTTCAATTATAAAATAAGTCACAGGGATATTATAGGAATTATAGTCAATAATGTTTTAATAATAGTAGGTGTAGACAGATGGTAACTAGAATTATCATGGTGATCATTTCATAATGTACAACTAGTGAACCACTATATTGTACACCTAAAACTAATATAATTTCATAGGTCAATTGTAACTCAAGAGAAAACAAAGAAAATCTATGTCCATAAAAAGCCTTGTAAACAAGTGTTCATAGAAACTTTATTGACATTAACCCCAAATTGGAAACAGTCCACCGTAAAGAAAATGGATACACTACAGCAAATTCATAGACTGGACCATTCATTACGCAGCAAGAAAAGGAGGTGGGAGTCAAGATGGCAGAGTAAAGAGACTCACAGCTTGCACTCTCCCAAAAATACACCAAGAATTACATCTAAAAATCCATTGAATCACACAGAACACCAATTGAACATTGGCAGTGCCTCTCATTTTGAAACATAGGAGGATTCTCACAAAAATTCAGTAAGAAAAAAATGAAAAAGAAAAAAATTAATGCAGGACTGGTCCTGCAGAGAGGGAACAGCAAAGGAAGAAAGGCATCTTCATGCTGGGATGGCCCCTCTCCAGCCAGGAGTTCAGCAGTGACAGAAGCAGAGCTTACGAGGCTTGGAGGAGAAAGTGGCAACACCTTGACAGATAGAACTCAGGGAAACAGACACTGAGGGTCCCTTTAATCCCCAACCCTAGATGTGAGCCAGCAGGGAGAAACCAGGACTGGGGCTGGAGATTGATGAGGAGCCCAGGTGGAGGGCTGGGGCCCACCGTACAGAGACAGCCTCAGGGGACTAGAGGGTTGTGTGAGTTCTGGCTAGGGATGAGTGTGGAACAGAACAGCCTGGGAACCCCATAAAAAAAAAACTCTGTTCGTGTGGAGGGGAAGAGGCACAACACAGCCTTGCCACAAGTGATTTCTCCACTTGGCTCCATTGTTGATGTCTTCTCATGAGAAGAGAGTGGAGCTTGGTCTTAGCCATCACTACTGCATGGAGGCAGGGCAGAAAAGCTGAATCCATACCCAGAAGCCCTGCAACTTCACAAGTGGGACTGAAATTTGTTTACAGCCCCAGGAAGAAAAGGCAGATTTGCTCTCCCTGGAAACTTTGTGGGCCCCTGTCTCTGGGAAGAACAGGTAGTAGGCAGAGTTCTGACCCATGGTGGGGGTGAGTATGGGTTATTTACAACAGACCAGAGTACCCTACCATATGCGGGGGCAGGGCCAGGGTCTGTGCTGAACTTGTGTTGCACCACAGATTCAGGTGTGTGACTGCACACTTGCTACAGTGGGTCCTACCACCTGACATTGGTGGATCTCCACTGGTGGTTCTTGGGGCTCAGAACCTGGGGGACATCAGACTGGATGGCTGACATTCCCACACCTAAGGCAGGGACAAAGGCAGCATCAACAGAGAGTACTTTGTAAGCCTGCATAACAAGTGACAGACAACACCGCAGAGGGCACTTCCCAGGGGACATCTCCTGCCTGATCTTCTTCCCAGCTGAAGTGCTCCAACCCTGCATACAACACACCACAGCCAAGAAACAGGTCTAGAAGCCTCTATTCCAGCCACAGGGGAGCAGACCAGGTCCCTGTCAAGGCTGTGGCAACCACGGAACAAAAAAGGAGACGCAGCTCAACAACAACAATCAGGGCAGGCTCTGACCACCACAACACCAACCACATGCCCAGTCAAAGGGATAACAAAACAGCCAGCATACATAGAAGAAAGATGTGGCAACCACCCATACTAAGGACAGCCATTACAACAAAACCTTTAGATGCACATAGTCTACACAGGAACACTCCTACTTTAAATAAAAACAAACAAATAAAAAATTAAAAAGCCCTTCCAGACCACAGTAGAGAATTGATAATCCTAAATCCAGAGATCCAGAAAAATATAAGTAAAATGAATAAGCAGAGGGAGCATTCCCAATTAAAAGAACAAGAGAAACCCCCTGAGAGAATGAACAATGAGATAGATCTCAACAATCTACTATATCATGACTTCAAAAAGGGAATGATCAATGCACTGAAGGAACTAAAAGAGACTGAATAGAGACAGAGAATACTTTAAAAAGGAAATTGAAACTATAAAGAAAAGCCAATTAAAACCAGGAAACTCACTGCTGAGATAAGAGCTGAGCTAAAGACATTCAAAAGCAGACTAGATAATGCAGAGGAATGAATGTGACTTAGAAGACAGGATAACAGAAGTCATCCAATCAAAACAGCAGACAGAAAAGCAAATAAAAACCAATGAAAACAACGTAAGGGACCAATGGGATAATATAAAGTGTGTCAACCTATGCATAATAGGGGTCTCAGAAGGAGAAAAAAGAACAAATGGGGATTGAAAAGATATTTGAACAAATCATGACTGAAAACTTTCCAAACCTAAAGAAGGAAACAGATAGTCAAGTACAGGAGGCACAGAGGGTCCCAAACAAGAAGAAACTAAACAGACCTACATCAAGACACATTATAATTAAGATGGCCAAAGTTAAAGATAAAGAAAGGATTCTAAAGGGGGCAAGAGAAAAACAAAGAGGAACCCCCATAAGTCTTTCAGCTGATTTATCTACAGAAACACTGCTGGCTAGAAGAGAGTGGCAAGATATATTCAAAGTGATGAATGAGAAAAGCTGCAACCTAGGATACTCTACTTGGCAAGACAATCCATTAGAGTAGAAGGAGAGATAAAGAATTTCACAGACAAGCAAAAACTATAAGAATTCAGCAAGACTAAGCCTATATTAAAAGAAGTATTGAAAGGTGTACTGTAAATAGAAAAGAAATAGAAAGTTATAGAAATGAGAAAACCACAACTGGAAATATGATAACTACAGTGAATTGAAAGAGAATAAACACACACATGTAAAAAATTAAAATAAAAATGAAGAATATCAAAACCATAAAAGGTGGGAGAGGGGAGCAAGAAAATACAGATTTCGTTTCTCTCTTTTTCCTTTTTCTTTTTTTCTTCATTCTTTTTAGGATGTGTTTGAGTCTACATGACTATCAGTCTAAAGCAAATAGATACAGTAAGGAGTTAACATACTTGAAACAGTGTAACCACAAATCAAAAGCATACAATAGAGTCACAAAACTCAAAAAGAAACCAAGCTAATACAAAAGAAAAATTTCAAACCACAAACAGAAAAACAAAAAGGAAAAGAAAGCAACAAAGAAGAAATACCAAGTCAACTATTAAACAAAGTTCAACATGGCAATAAACACATAATTACTATCAGTGTCAATAGACTAAATGCTCCAATCAAAAGACATAGAGTGGCATATTGGATAATAAAACAACAGCCTACAATATGCTGCCTACAAGAGACCCACTTTAGGGTGAAGGACAGACATAGACTGAAAGTGAGAGGATGAAAAAAGATATTTCATGCAAATGGAAATGACAAGAAAGGGGAGTAGCAATACTCATACCAGACAAAATAGACTTTAAAACAAAGGCCATAAAGAGAGATAAAGGACAGTATACAATGATCAATGGAGAAATACAAGATGAAAACATTACACTCATTAACATATATGTACCCAATATAGGAGCATCTAAATATATAAAACAAATACTAACAGACTTAAGGGGAGAAATTGATGGGAACACAATTATAGTAGGAGACTTTTAACACCCCACTAACATCATTGGACAGGTCTTCCAGGAAAAAAATCAATAAAGCAATGGATATTCTAAATGGCACAATAGAACAGTTGGACTTGATTGATATTTTTAGGACATTACATCCCCCAAAACAGAATATACGTTCTTTCCAAGTGCTTATGGAACATTCTTTAGGATAGACCACATACTTAGACACAAAAAATTTAAGAAGATAGAAATTATTCCAAGCATCTTCTCTGACCATAATGGCAGGAAACTAGAACTCAATCACACACACACACACACACACACACACACACACAAAAGTAAAAAAACATGATGGCATGGAGACTAAACAACATACTATCAAAAAACCAATGGGTCAATGGTGAAATCAAATAAGAAATTTAAAAAATACCTTGAGACAAATGACAATGAGAACACAACCACACAAAATCTATAGGATGCTGTGAAAGCAGCCCTAAGAGGGAAGTTCATAGTGATACATGCCTCCCTCAAAAAAGAACAATCTCAAATAAATAACCTATTGTACCACCTAAAAGAATTAGAAAAAAAAAACCCTAAAGTCAGCAGAGGAAAAGAAATAATAAAGCTCATGGAGGAAATAAATAAAATAGAGATTAAAAAAAAAATAGAAAAACTCAGTCAAACCAAGAGCTTTTGAAAGAGTAAACAAAATTGACAGATCTCTAGTGATGCTCACCAAGAAGAAAAGAGAGAGCACACAAATAAACAAAATAACAGGAGGGGAGGCAGCCATGATGGCAGAGTAGAAGGATGCTCATAGCTCACCCTCTCCCACAAATACACCAAAAGTGACAACCACGGACCCACCCATCCGCTCAGAACACCTGCTGAACTTTGATAGAACATCACCTTCTTCAAAAGCCATAAAAAATAATAAAATAATGCCATTTGCAGCAACATGGATGGACCTGAGAATGTCATTCTAAGTGAAGTAGGCCAGAAAGGGAAAGAAAAATACCTTATGATATCACTTTTATATGGAATATTTAAAAAAAAAAAAGACAAATGAACTTATTTACAAAACAGAATCAGACTCACAGACATAGAAAACAAACTTATGGTTATCTGGAGGGTAAGAGGGTGGGAAGGAATAAATTGGGAGATTTATCTAGATTTGCAGATATGAACTAATATACATAAAATAGATAAACAACAAGTTTACACTGGGAACTATATTCAGTATCTTGTAGTAACCTATGGTGAAAAAGAATATGAAAATGAATATATGTATGTTCCTATATGACTGAAGTATTGTGCTGTATGCCATAAATTGATGCAACATTGTAAACTGACTATACTTCAAAAATATATTTAAAAAAAGAAAAGGAAAACTATTAATGCATACTATCAACATGGATAAATCTCAAAAAAAATTACACTGAATGAAAGAAATTAGACACACACAAAAATGTACATACTATATGATTCTATCTATGTGAAGTTCTAGAATTGGCAAAACCATAGTAGAGACATCAGATGAGTGATTTTTCTGGAGAGAGGGGATTGGCTGGAAAGGGGCACAAGAGGCCTGAGGTGGTAACAATGTTCTGTGTCTTAAAATAAGTGTGGGCTACAAAAGTATAGGCATTTGTCAAAGCAGTTCAAACAGTGCACTTAAGATCTGAATATTTCACTGTTTGTAAATTATGTCTTCATAATGTCTACATTATGCAGGATGGGATAGGCTGTTTTGGTAATGTACAACCCCTAAATCCTCATGGCTTAATGCAACTAATGTTTATTTCTTGCTTAAAGTGCACTGCAGGATTGGGCAGCTCTCTTTTAATATTGCATCTCTGCACCTCACAGAGTAGCCTCCTCCAGTTTCCTTGACAAGCAGAGAGAAACTGGTGAACATCAAGGCTTCAAACTGCCTCAGCCCAGACAGGACATAGGTCACTTCCTCTCACATCCTATTGGCCAGCATCAGTCATATGACCCTGACCAAAAGCAAAAAAAAAAAAAAAAGATTATCAAATACTGGTGAACACTAGAAATGCCTGCCACAGTCCATGTCCTCAGCGATCTTCTATTTTAGCAAAAGAGAAGAATATCCAATTTTCCATAAGCTGATTACTACAATTCCATCTGTGTGCCTAGACCTGGTCTTAGTAGATACCAAATGAAGTACCCTTCTCTTCACAAAGGGAGATTAAGTAAGTGGTTCATTTATTTCCTGGTAGACAGAAGTATTCTGTAAGTGCACCTGTAAGTGTAAGTATACAACAAAAAGACAAATTTGTGAAATTAACTGAAGAAGTCAGAGCAGATACACATTCATGAGACACCTGGGTCACAGCACTGCTGAGGAAACTCTAAGGGACACAGAGTGACAAGTTACTGAAAAGCAATCTGGACCAAAATAAATGATGACTTGGGATAATGGCCATGATGTGCTCCTGCTGCTGTGGAAAAATCAGGCATTATAAGAGAAAAAGGGGGTGTTTATCTGGAAAAATCAGGCATTATAAGAGAAAAAGGGGGTGTTTATCTGGTCCAAACTGATCATTTGCTGCTTGTCAGAAATCATCCTCATATTCCTGAGACTTTCTGATTTTGCATGTGCCCAGGAAGAAGGTCCACAGTAGCACACACAGAAAAAACAGGGAAAGACAAAGCCTGTTTTGCAATTCCCTTTTCTGTTTTACATTTGCACAAAAGGTCTTGAACACTATAACAATTAAAAGAGGAAATCATTTGTTTGGCAGATCAAATAGGTGAGATGTCACAACTCTATTTTCAAAATGTCTGTGACACACTGCTGATTAGTTTTGGCTGAAACTTTAAAAGAAAACAGGCACATTTTCTAAACCAGCATGTGAAATTTTCTGATCAGGTAAGCACCTCTAAAGCTCAGTCATACCAGGGGTAGTTGGAAATTAGACTGTGTAACTGTTCCTACAGATTTCTCAAAGGTTACCTCATATCCAGCAGACAGTGACTGAGGCTGCATAATCACCCGAGCCCAGCTCAGAGAAGGAACACACAGAATGCTAATTTCCATCCACTGGGGAAGAGAGATGTAGTCTGATTGCAGGATGGGTTAAGAATGTGTAGCACACAAACATACCATAATTGCTGTTGCTCTAGTGCCCGCCTCCACTTATTCTGGAAAATCACAGGAGAATGATTGCAAGAGTGCTGGGTGCCAAAGAAAGGCTGTAAGCTGTGAATCTGGTGATTGACATGGCTTGCTTAAGTGCGTTCAGCTAAAACTGAGTTGGAGTGACCAAAAGCCTACATTTTCATCTTTGGGTGCCATAACTTAGGCCCCTGACTGATGTGCCAGCCAGGACTATTTCTGTTCTAAGTGAAAGAGACCCCAACTCCAAGTGACTTAAAAAAGAGAATTTATCTAATTCACACACCTGAAAAGCAAAGGCATAGAGTGTCAGGTAAAGCTATCCGTATTCAAGCCCTCATATGATTTGACTTGGCTCTCCTCTGTACTATTTAAATCTCAATTAGTTATGATGTCAATATAATGCCAACAGTAGTGCATCTACATCATTATGGTTTCAAGTCTGAAAGATAAGCAGGAGTTTATTTTCCAATAGCTTCTGCCCACATTCCATGATTTATGATCTTTTGGACCAATATCTTCATCTTGATATAATGAAACAATTTCTGTGGCCAAGAGATATAATAACACTAATTATGACTTGCATGGCTACTCCTAAACCAATTGCCTTTGACTGCTAAGATTTGGTAGTATTCTGATTGGCTTAATCAAAATCACATGATCCACTTCTGAACTGGGAGCAACCCCACCTGAACCACATGACCTAAGAGGGTGGGAAGAGAAATAGTTCCCCATATGAGATTCTAGGTACTTATCAGAAGAAGCAAAAATGCATCTGAGTAGAACAAAACAAAAACAAAACAATTTTTTTAATGACATATACTAAACCAAGCCCTCAGTGTACTTTAGTATTATGTAATGGAGACACTTTCACAGAAATTAAGGCTAGGGTCCATGCCTAATTCAGAATATTGTAGATTCTGAGGATCGGAAGGAACATTAAAGGCCATAAAACCAATTCCCAATTCTGACAATTTGCAGCCGAATCTTAACTTGTAGACTATGTGGCATCTTTGGTAGATTTTTGAATAGTCTAGGGTTCGAAAAATATTAGGTGAATTAAAGAAGGAATAAAAATATTTACAGAAATTCTTTGTTCAATCACAGAAGCTTCTTCTGCTCTCTAAAGGCTTTTAAAAAATAAATGCCTTTTTAAAAATAAAAGTATATATTTGGACAGGTCAGTTTGAGCTCCAGTAATGGCACTATAGTCAGATCACTAACTCTCCTGCAAATAACAACTATAAACTTTAGACAAAATATAAAACACAACGGTTTGAAAGCACAAGAGACCAACAGAAAGCAGGAATAAACTAGGATAGCTATGACCCTCAAAAGAAGAAAGCAAACTAGGCGATATTTACATTACATTACGTTACATTACCTCTTCTTCTCAAGGATCCAACCAAGTTTTCAGAGCTCCGGCTATGGCGCTCAGGTAGAAAGTAGCCAGATGCTGATGAAAATTGAGGGGGGAATTTCCAGAATGAGAGAATCACAAAAAAAAAATGGATCCCCCATATCTGTGTACAATTGGCTTCAAAATCTTAGATGACTCCTAAACGTCATGTGTTTGTGGCAATGCTCCCAGGAACCACGTACATGGCAACAGCTGAAAAGCAATGTTCAGCTGCTGCTGGTGCTGGGAAGGTAAGTTCAACTTTCAAGTCCCACTGAGTTAGAGGATCTGGTTCGATACCTTGAGCTATCCACTGAAACCTCAGAAGAGCCGCATCTTTGAGAATAAGGACTACATACTAGGACTGAGGACTATGTCCTAGGAATAAAGAAAAATCTGAAATAGACATGCTCTAATAAGCTTAAAACCAAGCCTCCACAAGATCAAGAATATTCCCTGGTAACTTAACTGTCTGTTACAATAAAATCTCACAGTTTTCAGAAAAATGGAATCTAGAATTTCTATAATTCATCATCTATAATGTTAAGTATATAATAAAAATTTATGACATGCAAAGAAGCAGGGAAATGTGATCCATAATCGAAAGAAAAGAAAAATCAATAAGAGCAGATCCATATATAAATCAGATGTTAAAATTAGCAAAGATTTTTTTACAACTACTATAAATATATTAAATTTACAGAAAAATATACATATGAAGTGAAATATTTCAGGAGAGATATGAAAACATTAAATATTGGAAATATTAGGAACAAAAAAACAGCACTTGAAATGAAAAATATATTATGTGGAATTATTAAGACAATTGAAAAACACAAAAGAAAAAAGTCAGTAAACTTGAAGACAAATCAATAGAAATTATTCAAACTGAAGCCCAGAAAGAGTTCTTTAAAAAATAGAGCACCTCAGAGAGCTGTGAGACAATTTAAGTGATCTAACATATTTAGGCACACTATAATATTGAAAACGGAATATAAGAAGAAACTCTTTAAACCAGCCAGAGTCGAGAAACATATATTATGTGCAAAGAAACAACATACATTTTTTTTAAATATAATTTAAATTTAAATTTTTTTTTAAAAATAATGGCTAACTTCTCACCAGAAATAATGGCCACCAGAGGACATCTGGAACAACATGTTAAAGTAATGAAAGGGGGAAAATAGTGTCAACATTAAATTCTACATCTAGTGACAGTATCTTTCAAAAATGAAGGTGAAAGAAAGACATTTTCATCTAAATGGAAGGGGGGGATTTGTCATCATAGACAAGAAATGCTGACGAGAAATGATACAAGGTAGAAATGCAAACCACAGAAGAAACTGACAACACTGAAAATGATGAACTTGTAGGTAAATATAAAATTATATTTTTTTCTTAATTTACTGAAAACAAAATATGGACAGCTATAACCTGACTGCACCTTTCAATGCATTCACCTGCCCATAAATCAAATTTCCACTGACATGCTAAGTCTTGTAAATTGTTATGTCTGCCTAGTGTTGCTTAGGTTCATGTCTTGAATTAATAGGGATACGAACTCTGGGAATCTGTCCACATATCTCTCTTCCTGAGAAAATAAAATTGTTTGACGATGCTCCAGGTGCTAGGGGGTACTACAACTCCTTGAGGACATCATGACGTGGGCTGGCACCAAAAGATAGCACAAGGATGAGGATCTCGCTCAAGACAACTGTCTGCAGCACACTCGAGTCTCAGAGGTGACCCCATGAGCTAAGGGCCAAGAAATAGGAGAGATCACAGAGAATGGGCCAGACTGGTTTTCTCAAGGGTTTCTAGTGTGGATTGCACAGGGTTATTCATTCAACATTCATTAGGCATTTACTATGTGAGCCACACTGGGAATGTCTGAAATGTGATTACCACTCTGTGGGGTGAAGGCCTAAAAGCAGTCATAATCCTGTCCTCACAATCTTGCAGGGGAGATGTGACCAGAAATGAAAATCTAACATGAGGCAGTAATAATAACATTCATAAAAAATAAAAATTATAATAATGATAGCTAACATGAAGTGAGCACTTAGGAGCCAGGCACTGTGCTAAGTGGTTCACACGCATTAACCCATTTAACACACACAACAACCTTCTGAGAGAGGAGCCACTATTATGCTCATTTTCACAAATGAGGAACCTGAGGCTCTTGAAGTCTCCTTTTAAAAAAAAAAACTATTTATCTATGTATTTATTTTACAACATCATATTTTTTAAACTGAAGTATAGTTGATGTACAATATTACATGTTACAGGTATGCAACATAGTGACTCACAATTTTTAAAGGTTATACCTCACTTATAGTTATTGTAAAATATTGGCTGTGTTCTTGATGTTGTACAATACATCCTTGTAGCTTATTTTATACCAGATAGTTGCACCTCTTAATCCTCCACCTCCATCTTGCCCCTCCTCCTTCCCTCCCCGCATTGGAAACCACTAGTTCTTTCTCTGTATCTGTCAGTCTGTTTCTTTTCTGTTATATTCACTACTTTGTTGTATTTTTTTAGATCCCACATATAAGTGATATCTTATAGTAAATACCTTCTCTTTCCAAAGTCTCCTTGATAGCATGTGTTGGAACTGGAATTTGAACCCCAGAGCTTCAGCCTGAGGCCCAGTTTCTAATCACTGCAACTGGGGGCCTCCTGGAAGGTGCGGATAGAGGTTGGAGGGACCTGAAGATGAAGAGAGCTTTCTCCCAAGAAAAGTCATGGGAGCCTCCATGCAGAAGGGCGTGACCGGTCCTTGAGAGTAAAATGTGGACTCGTACAGACTGGCATTCACAAAGAAGGAATAAGATCTCAGGAGTGCCAGGGTAGGCAGGGCAGGCAGGGCAGGAGTGTCATGTCAATAAGAGCTGCTGGGCACTGAGGATGTGCTGAGCTCCAAGCTGAGTGGCCTGGAGCCTCAGGACTGCATCAGATCTGATCCCAAAGGAGATCCCAGCCCCACAGCCCACACAGGGGCAGGTAGGCCTTAACTACATCCATGATGAATGAAAATGTAAACTGAACTCATCTTTGGCTCTGGCTGTAGCCATTTGTGAATGAAAACCTGAAGGTGTTTTCTTCCCTGCTAAAAAAATGTAGATTTGTGGAATTTGAATGCAAACTCTGTTTAGCAGAGACTTTCTTCACCAAAAGAGATGATTTGAACAAACAAACATGAAAGAAGAGAGGAATGCACAGCAAAAGGTAGGAATCTGTCCATCACTCTGAACTGTGTAAGTGAAAAATATTGCCAACCATATCAGTAAACAAAGGATGCTGTGGCCATCAAGTCACCAGCCACTACCGCCATCCTGAGGGAGGGAACTCGGGATGAAGACAAGTAAGCAGCCTGGCCTTTGCTGCCACTCCAGTGGTGCATCCTGAGGGGACTCAGGATGTGAAACAACAGGACACTGGCTCTAGATAGCTAAGAGCATATCAAAGGAATGATTTCTATGAGCCCAGATTTTGCCAACTTCCCATACATAGAAAAGTGCTAGATTCCTTAACTTGGGGTATCTAGTTTTCTTTAATTAACAGTAACATTATAATGTTCCAGCTACCTGGTCTTTGTGGCAAAATTCCTGTATATCCTGGCTCTTCCCCTGCTTCTTTGGAACAGTGTCTTAGAGTGATCTGAGAGGCTGCCTCCCAGGTTCTCAGAAAGTCTGCCAAATAAAGCATAACTCAACTTTTAGGTTGTGACTTTTTCAGTCAACAACTGTTATAAATACCAGGCAATTAGACCAATAGTCCTGATATAAAATCACAGTGTTAATATCTAACTCTCCTGTTTTCATGTAAACGAATCCGGTAGCCTACAGCAGGAACCAGACCCCACCTGAGACTCTTGCCATTTCCCACATCACATCAATCACCAAGTCCTACCAATTTTGGCAAATTTAAAATAAACAAACTTATCCTTGTTTGTTTCTCTGTACTTACCAACTCCTCTCTCTCCACCCACCCCTGTCACTCTTCATCTCTGATATCTCTGAATGCCACAACCTCCTAAGTGATTTTCTGTCTTCTAGTTTATTTCCTGCTTACTCCATCCTCTGCTTCTGCCAGGTTGGCCTTCCACACATGTAAGGCAATTCAACCTTCTGTCTCAGGCCCTATATCATTTTCTCACTGTGCTCAAGGTAGATACCATGCAATGAACTGTGAGTCCCTCTGTGACCTTATTCCTACCTGCTCTCTATGACACTCTCCACCCACTACCCCAAGGCACCCCAACACCCCTTTACCTCCCTCTGTATGCCTAGTTGTTTTACACCACCATGATGTACACACACTGTAAGTTTTCCCAAGACCTTCCTCCTCATGTCTACCTGAAGAACTCAGCTATAGCATCACCCTCTCTGTGAAGGCTGCCACAGGTATCACCAGTCCTAGAGAGACTTCACTGTAGCCCTTTTGGGTGCCCACTGGACCATCACAGAACATACCATGCTCTAGCACAACTACAATATAGCAGGTGGACAGATGCTTCCTAAATAAATGAGTGCATTTTTTGTCCTTTGTTTCTTCTACCTGTCCCGACTCTAATTCTTACCCCTCCTCAATCTGAATAAACTTGAAAAATTCCATGGTAGCCCCAACATTCCTTCCTAATCACGAGTTGCATCTCATTGGACAGCCTTTGAGAAAGACTTCTATCCCCTCTCTGCAGCCAAGCATGAATATCCTACAAGGCACACATTTCCTCCTCATTGTTGCTCACCTTCATTCAGTGCCACTGCCCACAAGTGATAGTAAGGGAAGCATTAGCAGGAGCTACAAGAAATATTGGCGTCAGTCAGTAGAGAACACAGCCTTGCAAAGTAAGCCTGCCAACAACCAGACGTTGCTGGAGAACCAGGGGGAGAGCTTTGCACAGCTTCTTAGAGGTGTGCTGATCACCTTGTCAGCTCAAACCAACTCAATTCAAATGTTTCTTTCTTTGCACCTGTTAGATGCCAGGCATGAGCAAACAAGTGACTAACTTCCTTGAACTTCCACCCTAAGGAGAAGAAGGGATGGAAATGAAGTAGTGTTGCCAAAGGGACTTTAATGAAAAATGAATAGGTGGGATGTTAATAACTTCTAATGAAAGGGGACAGTCTAAATGTTCAGAAAAACTGAGTTAAAATTGAGTAAATTTCTTTACTCTTGGAATTCTTGGAGCTTTTTAAATGGCAATGGTAGAAAGGGACATCAGTAAGATGGTAGAATAGAAATTCTCAGCACTCATCCTCCCACAGAAACTCTGATTTGGACAACCCACTGATAAGAGTACCTTTGTGGGAGGTACTACCACATCTAATGGAGAGCTCCCTGTACTTGTTGAAGCAAAAAATCCAGGAATATATGCATTGAAGAGGTAAGAAGAAGCATTTCACTTTACCCCTGCTACCCTTCCTTCAAGGCATCATAACTCAGTGTCAAGAGAGACCCCCTCAGCCCACAATTTCTCCCATAGGGGAAGATGAGAGCACAGTGTGTGTCTGGCTTCTCCAGCTGTGCAGGATGCTGTCCAAGGGGCACACTACTTTCTACTCTGACCCCAAACACTGAGGGGATCATCAGGGTTGAATATTAGGGGACAGTTAGGAACAGGAGGAAAGGGTGGGTCTCACAGGAACTGGGGCATGAAACTCAGTAAAGGGCTATGGTTTGCACTGTCGGCTCCAGCAGAAAGCCTACTCACAAATCACATAGGATACATCCTCTGCAGATCCACCCAGATAGCATATGTGAATGACCAGCATTCTGCATGCTTCCCCCTCTCCTCACTGTAGCCAGCACCCCATGCATGCCCCGCAGACAATGCATGTACCAACTCTATTCTGCTAAATTGGAAGAAGGTGCATAAACTTAAACACTCCAGGAAAGATATGGAAGTAACATAAGTGTCTATCAATAGATGAATGGATGAATAAGTTGTGTGTGTGTGTGATGAAATATTACTCAGCCATAAAAAATAATGAAATACTACCATTTGCAGCAACATGGATGGACCTAGAGTTTAAACTAAATGATGTAAGTCAGACAGAAAAGACAAATATCACATGATATCACTTATATGTGGACTCTTAAAAAATGAGAAAAATACACTTAATTACAAAACAGAGACAGACTCAGAAATGGAAAACAAACTTATGGTTACAAAAGGAGAAAGAAGGGGAAGGGATAAATTAGAGGGAAGGATAAATTAGGAGTTTGGGATTAGAAGATACAAACTACTATATATAAAATATATAAACAACAAGGTCCTACAGTATAGCACAGGGAACTATATTCAGTATCTTGTAATAATGTATAATTATTGTATCTTGTATCTTGTAATAATGTATAATGAATATATATATATATATATATATATAAAACTCAATCACTATGCTGTATACTAGAAACTAACACAGCACTGTAAATCAATTATAGTTTAATTTTAAAAAGAAAACAATTAACACAATGAAAATAGTAAGCCTTACATATCAATAATTACTCTAAGTGTAAATGGATTAAATCTTTCAATCAAAAGACATAGAGTGGCTGAATGGATTTTTTTAAAGGGTCCAAAAATTATGCTGCCGGCTAGAGACTCACTTTAGGTTTAATGGCACACATAGATGAAAGAGAATGGATAGAAAAAGATACTTCAACCAGCTGGTACCTAAAAGAGAGCAGGAGTGGCTATACTTATATCAGACAAAATAGACTTTACATGAAAAACTGTCACATGAGACAAAGGTCATTATTTAATGATAAAAGGGTTAATTCATTGAGCAGATATAAAAATTATAGACACATATGCACCCAATATCAGAGCACCTAAATATATAGAGCTAATATTAACAGAATTGAAGGAAGAAATAGACAGCAATACAATGATTGTAAGGAATTTTAATATCCACTTTAACCAATAAATAGATTATCTAGATAGAAAATCAAGAAGGTCAGGACTTGAATAACACTACAGAACAAATGGATGTAACAAACATATACAGAACATTCTAGCTAACAGCAGCAGAATACACAATATTCCTCCCAAGTGCTCATGGGATATTTTCCAGCATAAATCATGTATTAGATGACAAAACAAATCTTACACATTTAAGAGGACTGAGAGGATATCAAGTATCTTCTGACCACAATAGTATGAAACTAGAAATCAATAACAGGAAGAATATTGAAAAATTCACAATAAATGGATATTAAACAACACTCTTCTGAACAACCAATGGGTCAAAGAATAAATCAAAGGAGAAATCATGAAATATCTTGAAACAAACAGAAATGGAAATAAAACATACCAAAACTTATGGCATGTAGCAAAAGTAGTTCTAAGAGAAAAGTTTAAAGTGGTGAATGCTTAGCTTAAGAAAAAAGAGAGATTTCAAATAAACTACCTAACTTTACATCTGAGGGAACTAAAAAAGAAGAATAAACTAAGCTTAGAGTTAGCAGAAGAAAGGAAATAACTAAGATGACAGCAGAAATAAATTAGAGACTTAAAAAAATAATAAAGATCAATTAAAATGAGAGTTGATTTTTTGAAAAGATAAAGAAAACTGACAAACCCTTAGCTAGATTAACAAAGGGAAAAAGAGAGAAGGCTCAAGTAAATAAAATTATATATAAAAGAGGAGGTATTCTGAATAATACCACAGAAATAAAAAGGATCCTAGAATACTAATTATTTTCCAACAAATTGGATACTGTAGAAGAAATAGATAAATTCCTAAAAATATACAACCTACCAAGACTGAATCAGGAAGAAACAGAAAAACCATAAAGACCAATAATGAGTAAGGAGATCAAATAAGTAGTCAAAACCTTACCAATAAAGAAAAGCCCAAGACCAGATGTCTTTACTGATAAATGTTACCAAGCATTCAAAGAAGAATTAATACCAACCCTTTTCAGACACTTTCCAAAATTTGAAGAGGAGGGAACACACCCATAGTCATTTTGTAAGACCACCATTACTCTCATATAATAGTCAGACAAAGACACTACAAGAAAAAAAATTATAGGACTCTGTAATATTCCTGGTGAATAAAGATATTTTAAAATCTTCCCCAAAATGCTAGCAAACTGAATTCATTAACACATAAAAGGATCATACACCATGATCAAGTGGCATTTATCTCTGGGATGCAAGGATGGTTCAACATATGGAAATCAGTAAATATGATACCCTCACTAATAGACTCACTAATAGAATGAAGGATAAAAATCATGTAATCATCTCAATAGATGCAGAAATTTGACATAATTCGACAATTTTTTCATGATTAAAAACTCTCAACAAATTAGGTATAGATGGAATGTACCTCAACAGAATAAAAGCCACATATGTATGACAAGTCTACAACTATATACTTCATGGTGAAAACAGAAAAACTTCCCTCTAAGGTCAGTAACAAGACAAGGATATCTACTCTCATCACTTCTATTCAACATAATATTGGAAGTCTTAGCCAGAGCAATAAGGCAAGAAAAGGAAATAAAAAGCACCCAAATCAGAAAGAAAAAAGTAAAACTGCCTCTGTTTGCAGATGACATAATCTTACCATAGAAAACCCTAAAGATACCACCAAAAAACTATTAGAACTAGTCAACAAATTCAGTAAAATTGCAGGATACAAAATCAACATACAAAAATCTGTTTATTTCTATACACTAACAACAAATCATCTAAGAAAGAAATAAAGAAAATAATTCTATTTATAACAATAGCATCAAAAACAAAAAAAAATGACTTAGGAATAAATTTAACCAAGGAGACGAACTGCCTCTACACTGAAAACTATAACACAATGATGAAAGAAATTAAAGAAAATACAAATAAATGAAAAGATATCCTATATTATGAATTGGAAGAATTAATATTGTTAAATGTTCTACTATCCAAAGCCATCTATAGATTCAATTCAATTTCCATCAAAATTCCAATGGCATTTTTATTTTTACAGAAATAGAAAAATCAATCCTAAAGTTTTCATATGAAAGCAGAAAGATCCCAAAAAGCCAAAGCAATTTTGAGACAGAAGAATAAAGTAGAGGTATCACACTTCCTGACTTCAAAATATATTACAAAGCTACAGTAATCAATAGAGTTATGATACTGGCATTAAAAAAAAAAGAGTATTATACTGGCATAAAAACAGACATATAGACCAATGGAACAGACTAGAGAACCCAGATACAAAGCCATGCATGTATGGTCAACGGATCTTCAACAAGGTGCCAAGGATATACAATTGGGAAAAGATAGTGTCTTCAATACATGGTGTTGGGAAGTGTATATCCACATGCAGGAGAATGAAATTGGACCCTTAACTCATACTACATATGAAAATCAACTCAAAATGGATTAAAAAACTTAAACATAAAACCCGAAACCATAAAACTACTAGAAGAAAACATACAAAAAAAATAGTCCTTGACATATGATCCCAAAAGCACAGGCAACAAAAGCTAAATAAACAAGTGAGACTGCAACTAAAAATATTCTGCGCAGCAAAGTAAATAGTCAACAGAGTGAAGAAGCAATCTACAGAATGAGAGAAAACATTTGCAAACGATACATTTAGTGAGGGGTTAATATCCAAATTACATAAGGAACTCAAACATCTCAAAAGCGAAAGAGTCAAATAACCTAATTTAAAAACGGTCAAAGCCCTGAATAGACATTTTGCAAAAGAAGACATACAAATGGCCAACAGGTATATGAAAAGATACTCAAATCACTAGTCATTGTGGAAATGCAAACCAAAACCACAGTAACATCTCACACCTGTTAGAACAGCTATTATTAAAAAAGAAAAAAGATAAATGTTGACAAGGATGTGCAGAAAAGGGGATCCTTGTACACTGGTGGCAGGAATGTACTTTGGTTCAGCCATTTTGGAAAACATTCTGAGGTTCCTCAAAACATTAAACATAGAACTACCATATGACCCAGCAATCCCACTTTTGATATACATCCAAAGGAAATGAAATTACTACCTCAAAGAGATTTTTACACATCCCTGTTCAGAATTGTGGCATTATTCACAATAGCCATGATATGGAAACAATTAAGGATCCAAAGATGGATGAGTGGATAAATAAATATGTCATATATATGTATCTAACACATTATATATAATACAGTGCCATATTATTCAGCCTCTGAAAAGAAGGATATCCTAGTATTGGTGACACAATGGATGCACCTAAAGCACATTATGCTAGGAAAGACAAACATCACATGATCTTACTTAAATGTGGACTCTTAAAAGCAGGGAGTAGGATGGTGGTTGCCAGAGGCTGGAGGTGAGGGAAATGGGAGATGCTGATCAAAAGATACAAAGTTTCAGTTAACAGGATGAGTAAGCATGGTGACTATAGTTAATAGTACTGTGTTGTATACATGAAATTTGCTGAGAGTAGATCTTAAGTGTTCTCAATGCTAAAAAACTGTGCAAAGTGATAGATATGTTAATTAGCTTGATTGCGGTAGTTATTTCATAATATATACACACGTAGAAACATATTTTAAATTTAAATATATACAATTTGTAACTGTCAGTTATACCTCTATAAAGCTGGTGGTGGGGGCAGGGAATGCCAGTGGTCACTGTGAATCTCTTTGAGAGAGGTCTAGTTTGCAGCATTTTCCTAACTTAGTGACACAGAATGCCATTTGCAGACCATCTCTTTGGATGATAATTCACCAAATACACAATAAGAAACAAAGTTACAGAGCATTACAATACAGGATCCGGCAGTGCGTTAATGACAGAAGAGCGAGTGGGGAAGCTGACTATAGGGTGATTTTGGAGACTGGTTCCTAACAAGTGGGTATCCAAATTGGGTGTGGAAGGCTATCACCTGAGTTGAGCCAAGAAGGGAGAAGTATCCAGACATACATCATAACTGCCACAAAAGCCTGGAGGTGTGAACCACTGCCACAGAGCTAGAGAACTGCAAGTCATTCTATTATTATTGGAAGGTAATGTGCTGAGGGCACAGCGAGGGAGATGAAACTGAGCAGGCCAGCAGAGGGCAGACCAAAAAGGACCTTACAACAGGGTTTGCATGTGTTGCTTTGTTACATTGACTTCCTTAACAGTTAATGACACTCCATTCCTATACTGGAGAAGGTTAAGCCAAAATTAGCTCCTAGGGCTTTAATGAATATGACCAGTATAGAAAAGTCACAAAAGAAAATTTATATATTTTATTTATTATTGTAATTAAATCTACACAATCAAAGTTGTCTTTTCACCATCTGTGTTTTGTTCATGTGAAATTAAATTGCAGTTATAAGCAAAAGTTGGTTGCCTAGGGAACAATAATTGTATATTCAGTTGAACAGAAATAAGAGAATATTTGTCTTAAAATGCAAAAAAAAAAGTTAATGACATTCATTCATTCATCCATTATTTTATCCATCTACTCAACCAACATTTAGTGAGCATCTTCAAGGGGCCAGCTCCAGAGAAGGGAGGGGTCAGGGGGAAGTCAGAGGAGGCTAGGGATTGGTCACTGGGTGGAAGCTCCCAGTCTAACGAGGGCACAGAACCATCTGGAAGCTCCCACAGCCCCACAGCTCCCTTGGAGCCCAGCCCGATCTACCAACACCACCACCAGATCTTTGCTCGTCGTGTGCTTGGGTGGGAGGGAAGTGACCTGGCACCTTCAATCATCCTTGGGCCTTGAATGGCCAGATGAGGCCACCACAGTCTGTCGCGTTAGCTAGAGCAAGATTAATAAAGTGGATAATTGTCACTGAGGGGATGACCTATTGAAATAATTGAAAGGAGACTTGCCTAAGAAAGTAGAGGTCTGGGGAGGCAGAAGGAAAACAAAGTTCAAAGATAAACAGTTCTGGCAGCAACAACCTTAAAGACCTCAGCCCAGTAATGTGGAGATGACAAGGAATCACAGCGGAAAAGGCTACTGATTTATGCAGCACAGGCCAGGAGGGTCCTGGCTGACAGCAGAGATGCTAATCATAAGCCAAAGCAGATTATCTGTCAAGGCAGGTTGCTATCTTTAAAAAACAACTGTTGGCAGGGTGATTGGTAGCAAGAAAAAGAGCTTCCTTCAGTCTTCCCAGGCGAGTGCCAACAGACTCCACCTAATCACCGAATCTCCACCAGCTCCCTGGGTTCAGACAAGCTGAAGATGGCAGGACCAGGCAACACTGAAGGAGAAGCCCAGTCTGGTCGGTCAGCACACAGCACCAAAACGGCGAGCACATGATGGCAGGCAGCTACCAGGTTTGTCTCGGTCAATGCTGCAGTCTCAGGAAGGAGGGAGCGCAGTGGATTCTGGCTCCTAACCCTCCTGCTTCTGTGTCTGTGGTTTTGGAAGGAAGGGCTCGACCCTCACCTTTTGCTCAGCTCCCACCGAAGGCAGGGAAACTCTTGTTTGCATCTCCTGGTTTCAGCTGAGAGGCAATGAGCTTTGACACCTACAAACCTCTTGAGTTGGAGAACTATCTGATGGGCGGAAAGAAGTGACAGACCCAGCAAGAGCGAGGGAACCGGTGATTCCCAGGCTGCGCTCTGGCCTGGAGCTTCTCCCCGCCAGATCGTCCTCCATGTTTACATGTAGTTTTCTCAGTAGCACAGGCTGTGCCAGGCCATGGGCTGGATTCTGAGCAGGAGAAGCAGCAGATATCAAGATCCTAAGGGAGGGGGAAATGGGGCCCCTTGGCAGATGTTCAGACCCAGCATGGCTCCAGAAATAGTGGCCAAAAGCACTGAACTGCCCCCCGCACCCTGCACCTGTCTAACGCCCTTCCATCCCTTCTTCACCAGCAGAGCACATTTTTGCTATGGAAAGAAAAAAATTTCATACAATGCAGCCCACTGAGACTTACTAGAATTTCACAGCAGGGATTTGCCCTCTTAGGTTGCGGATGAGAACTAAACCTTGTAGTCCAACGAGTGATAGGTTTCCTACACTACCAGTTCTGCTCGTGTCATGTCTCAGATCAAGCTAACTCTCCCAGTGAATTATTATAAAGGCTCTTCCAGCCACCTACATTTGACTTATGATCCTGCACAGACATGGAAGGACAAAGGTCTGGTCCTGAAAAAGAGCATCTCCACTCTGCTTGTCACCAAAAGATGGCCTTTGCAGTCACTTGGAAAGTTCTCTCTTTGGACTTGGAAACAATGACCTCCAAAAGCATATAGGAATCTCACCCATCTGTACTAGAGGAACGTCTGTTTTGTTTTTTGGTTTTTTTTCACCATGAGGAAGGTATTTGTGGCTTTGAAATTGGATAGCAGGATTGAAACTATACTTTGGCCACAACGACACAGCTGTGCGACCTGGGGCGACTTCATCTCCAAGCCCATTTCCAGATCTGCACAACAGGGCTGTAGCTGGACTTTGTAAATCCCTGTTCTAGTACCTGTAGCTAACGGAGCCCACCTATCTCCTCTTCTGCCCTACTTCTCTCTATTTAACCTTTTTGTTTCCGTGACCGATTACTAACTGGTCATCATATCCGGATTCCAAAGAGAGAGCATTTGGAAGATGCACTGTTGACTTTATCTGGTAAAGTTGTACAACAATCCCTGCTGAAGCCCAAGGTCTTGCCCCCTCCCCTGGGCACCAGAAGAGAATGTGGTCGCCCACACATAAGATACTGGGCTATGGGTTTGGCAGGCATAAGGCACTGTGCCCCAGGCCTTCTGTTTGAGGGTTGGCCAAACCCCTTTGGGTCTGGGTAGTTCTCCTTTGCAGCACAGGTTGTGTGGGCTGCAGATTCCCAATCTCCCAACACAGGTTTCATCCTAAAACATCTGCTTACCTGGCAAGTCCTTAACATTCGAGGTGACTGCCCTCAGCCCAAAGTTGGCTGTCTGCCTGGATTTTGTGTTCTCTCATGGTAGGTTTTCTGAAAACCATAATAATTATTCTCAAAAAAAAAAAAAAAACCCCACAGTTATTCATTCCTTCCACTCAAGTCCTGTGGTTATAAGAAGTGGTTGAGAGTTGAACGCACAGTGATACACCAACTCCTGACAGCCCAGCGAAGTCACCTGAAGGTCTGACCCCATCCTCAGGCCCCTGAGGGTCCAGAAGGCTCTTCACAGCCTCCACGCATCGTTCTCCTGTTTGCCCCCACTTTCCTTCTTGGAAATCTCCCCTTTATGAGTCAGGCCTAAGCCAATCAGTATGTCCTATTTCTGGCCACAGAAACCTCTCAGTGGCGGGCATACCACCCAGCCACAGCCAGTGTGGTGTGATGGCCTCGTGCGAGTAAACACAATGACCTTCTGTTTAAGAAACAGGCAGCAGCCGCTCCTCTCCACCCTTAGGGCATCTCCTTAAAACCACAGTAGGTAGGCCAGACCTTGTGGTCAGGAAGGGGATAAACCCAGTCTCCAGATTTTCCACTATGACGACACAGGCCTTCTGACTCTGGGAGCAGTAAGCACATATCTCCAAAACTGACCTGAGTCTCTCATGAGGTGTGCAGGAGGCCATTACAGGGCACATCCACTTCTCTCTCAAAGAGATGAAAGATGTTTTTATTTCTTCTACTTTACTATATAAAGTGTGTGAACTTCTGCCCAGATTTTGTGGTCTCACACAGACTACCTGACTGTGTGTGAGTTAGTGCCCACGCAGGAATCAATGAGTTTCGCTCCTTCCTCTTTACTGGCATTTGGGGTCGGGGAGGGTGGTCTTTTTGTTAGGCCATTATCTGGTATGCCATGTTGAAAAAATATTAGCACCCGTTGTTAACAATAATACTGCTACAGAAGGCAAGTTTGTGTTCCCAGTGCATCATGAGGCCAAACACACGGAAATGTCAGAGTTTGGAGCAGAGAAAGGTTTATTGCAAAGCTGAGCAAGGAAGATGTGGTGGCTCATGCCCAAGAAAATCCCAAACTCCCTGAAGGGTTTCAGTAAGGCATACTTAAGGCCAGGTAAGGGAGAGGGGGTAGCAGTTCCATGAACAGCTCATGCACAATTCTCTGATTGGCTGATAACAGGGTGGTCAACACTATCAACCCCTCGGCACCAGACGGTCTAAGGGCCACGTGCTCTCAATCATCAAGTAATTTCTTCCCTTTAGTGGTGGTTTTTAGCATCTGAAAACTCAAGAAATATACATGAGACACTATTATCAGAGAGGAGATGCAGCAGAGGATATGGGGGAGGGGTCTGAACCTGGCAGGCCCCCCGGGGTTCTGCTCAGTTACAATTTCCCCTTTTTATTTGATATTCCTCAATCTTGAGGAGAACAGATGGTTGGACAAGAAAAGGAATAATGTTTTAGACACAGAGGTTAATCATTATCTTGGCAGAGGAACCTCATTATAGAGGGACTTGGTTCAATCTCTAATCCTATTTCATCCTTCCCCAAATCTTTCAGGGAATGGGGCGATGACCACTCTGGCTACTTCTTGCTGAAATGGGGCTTAGGCCTGCCTCAGCTGGGGGATGGACACCAAATTGAAAATATTTCTGTGTTTCAAGTCCTGGATCTGAGTCTTATATGATTAAGATCTCAGTCCTGTAATTGGAGAGGGGACAACCAAAACTTTAATAGACAAAATAGATCTCACTCCCCATCCACAGAGGAATTCAGGAGAATAAACCTGGAAACCAGTCTGGACCTGGCACTTTAGGGGAGACTTGTAGCCAGGGAGCCAGTTGTCTACTTAGATCTAAGTAGGTTTTAACTTCTGATGTGGTATTAACATACACATGACAGGAGCTATTGGCCATTACACATCTCCTTTTTTCTGCTAACATCTGATCTAAAATAATTTTGTTGTCTAAAACTTTAATAAAGAGGACATCTTGAAGTCTTAAGGTTGCAGCTGCCAACAGCCATTGCTTTGTGAATGGCTGGTGGTCTCCCAGGCACGACACAGCTCAGAAAACTTGAGTTCTCAAGAATATAAGACTGTGTCTGATATCACTCCTCCAAGGGCCACCTAATTTTACCTTGGATGTCTGAACTACAGCCACTCCTTTTTACTTTCAAATGCACTTCCCCCCTCAAGGCCAAAGCAGATGTACAGTGCATGTCCAAAAGGCCACAAAACAGGCCACTCTGGTCAGTAAAGCTTAAGTTAAACTATATATAGGTCAGAATGACTTCCCAGTACCTCACTATGTGCAGATTTCCCCATCACTTCCCCTTTTGATTGCAAATATTTCAATAGATAGCACTGATGAAATATTCCGCCCTTGATGCTGGGATGATGACACCTGCCCCAGATTCTGATCATGTCCCTGGGAGCTAGTCCTCCTTTATATTTGCCTAGTTATCCACATTGCGGGAAAACTAATCAGATATCATGAACAGGCTCAGAGGTACGTTAATGGAGAAGCACGTTATGGGCCACGCATTTTATCACTTATACCCGATTGTTACACAAGCATCGTACATGTGCTTTTAGCAATCGACATAAAGCAAGCATTGTTCTACATCATGAGTAACTATATTCTGTGACAGCTCCATTAGTGAATTCCCTTTCTAGCCTAAATATTGGGGGCAACAGTGTGGCTAGAAATTAAACAATAATTTTTAATATTGATAGATAAACATCTGATAAACAATTCAATGAGAAAATGTGGATTAAAAGTCAGTAATATTTCAGACAAAATCAAAAAATTATAATGATAATCACCAGTTGACTAATTCTATATAATTAATCCTTTTTACTAACAGTTTTACAAAATCAGTTTTCATTAAACTTTTAAATATCTAGTTTAGCGGTATGATTTAAAAGAAACCTGTACTTGCCAAAAAGTCCTTTTTATGAGTCTTACTGAAGATGAAGCAGTTTTGCAAAGCATCAGCTTAGCTGCTTATGAATGACAAAAGACTTAAAAAGGCAAGGTTAAAAGACCTGGATGCAACATTTTTGACAAAGAAGCTTGATCAAGTTGCTGTGGCATACAACATTTTAAGATAACATCTAGAATTGTGACTGATAGCTTTCTACCAGGACATATCTAAGTGTCAGAAAACTTACATAATTCCCAGAATGCCTACATTAATGACACTTATCCATACCTTATAGTCTGAGGAGGCTTATCACTCATTTGACAATGTTATGTAATTTAACATACCAGCCAATCCTGGTTAGCTTAACATATCTCTCTGAGATGTCTCTGGGGTCCTCTGAAGCATCCCAAAGTTACCTGACTTCAAAAGAACTTTGATTAGAATTTGATAGGAAGCTTGTCAGCATCAAAAAGGTTTCACATAATCTGTCATCAGAAGTACCTGTTACCACAAGCAAGTAAACTTGTTCTCTTAACAGAGAGGGAGCCAGTCTAGTCCTGCACAATCTTCATTTAATAACAAGATTCGCTTACCTACTTAAGTTTAATTTAATCTCAGCCTGACATTGCACAAAACTCCTTTTTCAGGGCTTCCTTTCTACAAACTTTCCACAACTTTCTGTATCCATGTTAGTTTGTCCCTCATTTTTTTTTTTTCATCTAGAAACAACTAGCTTTCAGACAATTTTTTTAAAACTCAAAACATATACACTTCTTTCCTACTGTATACTAAAATATTTCATTCATTATTTTTAGTAGCTTCAATAACATATTTAAATTAGAATCCTCAACTCTTAAAAACTTTTATTTCTAGTGAAAACAAAGAAGTAAGCAATTATGAGCTGTCTTTTATATTAGCATTCTGTAGACTGCCAAACATATATACCAATAATAATTTTTAAAAACATGTGCTTTTTATAGAAAATATCTCAGTGCGGCACCGAACATATTTAATAATAGTCCTAAGCACCTTTAGTTTCTCTGTAAAGGGAAGCCAATGTTTGGTAAATAATGTTCCAGTATCTTATTTTGTTAAAACAAACTTCTATCATTTAAGTTAAGTTAGCATGATTCTAAAATTTCAAGTTACCAAGAATCTGGAGAGACTATTTTTAAGTAAACATTCTTAAAACAGAATTATTTCCAATAAGTTTACCCCAAAACTCTTATCTTATTTGCATTTAATTTACTTCTAAGAATTCTGTCACACCAAGTTAACTGAATTTTTTTTTTTCTTTCTGACAAATTCTGCAACAGAAACAACATGAACCTACTGACCTATAGTAAACCTGGGTACAATAAAAGACATGTCTGTGTTGTACAAGCTTAACCTAGCTTTAATATCAGATTAATCTAATATCGAATTTTTCATAGATCACATGAGCCTGAAATTTGTTAACTTCTTTTATACTTAGAAGTATTTAATTTGTAAGTGCTTACTTTTAAGTCAAATAGAGCTCTTTTACATGCTAATTTTTACATAGACAGACAGAACCAGATATCTCACAGTTTTTCTGAGTTTAAAATGTTTTTTTCCCTTAAGACCCCAGGTAGATCATTTACATCTCAAAGGCACGGGAAGAGAAATGCAAATTCCTCCTCTAGTGGTTTGTACAAAAACCAGTCATCCTGACTATTTTCAGGAATTTTTTTCCCAGTTCCCAAATATCCACTTCAGTTTAAAGAAATAACAGTAATAGACAACAGTCTGTCTATATCTATATATAAACATAGATAAAGATCATTCACTCACATTGACATGTCTCACTTTCAGCAAAACCGGAAAGAGAGAATAGGACTTGGACCCAGATACTGAGACACACACACACACACACACACACACACACACACACACGATAAAAGCCAAATTGCAAAAGGCCCACTTTGATATAACAGCAGAGCCATTAGACCATTGTTCTCCAGATCTCAGGGAGTGCTAAGGTCACACAGTGTTACAGTAAAAATACCATTTTCTTTCATATATGGGAGCATAACTGAAGATCTCCCAGCTTTGTAAAGTGCACTCTAGGAGGACGATACGTAAGATGGAACAGAGCTCTGATCATTTACACTGAATTATCCATGGCCAGTGCTATTAAATCAAACAAACAATAATTCAAAATGAGTTTAATGTCTCAGGGTCACAGTTCCCTAGCTCCAAAACAGAGGTTCCTAACCAATGCCCCATCAATCCTAAAGGGAAGAACCCCAACCAGGGCCCCATCAGAGGTGAAGCTGAATGAAAGACCAAGGCTAGAAAGGAAAAATCCTGACCAATGGTCCACCACCGGCAACGCCAATGCAACAGGGAAGGATACCCTGGTGTCGTCACACGCGAGCCCCGTTACTCAAAGACATCTCAGCTGGGCAATGCTGACACACACATAAAACCAACAAAGGTGGTCCCACAAACAAAAGATCAGACAATGTGTAGCCCAAAAATTCCACTTCCACTCCCGGACAGAGGCCTCCGAACAGATGGGCACAGCTCCCAAAAGAGAACGGACCCAGCGTGGCTCACTTCCCAGTGAGAATGAGTCCAAATGGAATGAAGCGGAATCCCCAGCCTGTGCAAGCTGGAGCCACTCACCCCCAGGCGACTCCAAATGTGGATGCAGCTCCGGTTGTTCCATGGCTCCAAATAACGTCGTGAGGTAGGGCCAGCGTCTGTTGGGGAGAGGCTCCCCCAGTTCCCTGGAGCCAAGTGAGCTCAGGCAGCTGCTGGGACCCAGGGAAGGGGCTGCTTCGGCTGGGCTTGACCTGCCACGAGCACAGACTCCTGCACTGGCTTCACCAAAATTGTTACTGAAGGCAGGTTCATGTGCCCGCTGCACCATGCGGCCCAAAAGAGAGAAATGTGGGAGTTTAGGGCAGAGAAAGTTTTGTTGTAGGGCTGAGCAAGGAGGACAGGGTGGCTTATGCCCAAGAAAACCCCAGACTCCCAGAAGGGTTTCAGCAAAGCCCATTTAAAGGCCAGGTGAGGGAGAGGGTTGCAGGTAAGTGACCAGCTTGAGCACAATTCTCTGATTGGTTGATGCTGGTAACAGGGAAGTCAACACTAACAGCCCCTAAGGCACCAGAAGGTCTGAGGGCCACGTGCTCTCAATCAACAAGTAATTTCTTCCCTTTGGTGGTGTTTTTTAGCATCTGAAAACTCAGGAAATACACATGAGATACTATTATCAGAAAGGAGATACAGCAGAGGATACGGGAGGAGGCGTCTGTCCTGGGAAGGCCCCTGCTTGGTTACAGTATCATCATTACTAAACTTAGTTCTAACTTCTTGTGACTTCTGGCCCAGTGAGCACCCCGCTCAGGGCATGAGTTTAATGTCTCACCTGCGGAAAGAGTAGAAGGCACTGCCAACATGACTTGCCTGACAGTGCTTTTAGGTTGTGCCTTACATGCTGCTCCAAAGTTGCACACCAATCAGATAATTACACAAGAACTGAATTATTACAAAGGCAGGCAGAAGTGCAGCCATTTACAAACCAAAGCCCACAATATTTCATCTATTGGCTTGAAGTTTCTCATGCCAGGCTTCCTTACATTGGGGTGTATGTGTGTAGGGGCCCAGTAAACCTACTGGGAATGGTGGCAACTGTTGAAGAGTACCTGGGTGTTGACGCTTTTGGACACAGGAGAAGCTCTGGCTCCTCCTGCCTTGTTGTCCCCACTCCAGGCTACTTCTAGGTGGCAGAGTGAGGTCATGGATGCCAACATCAAGCCTTTCTTAACACAGGCCATCCAAAGGAGGTCAGGACTGGAGATGAGGTCAGAACTCAGGGTGTCAACTAGATCAGAGAAAGAGAGAGGCCTTATGGAAACTGTTGAAAGCTGGAATCCTGTGCCCCTTTCCGGGCATTATGTGACAAGAGTCCTGTAAAAGTCCTCATCCAAGTGTAGTGTCTTCTCTGAGACTGCCTCTAGGTGGGAGGGGCTGTGGAAGGAGCACAGCATCCCAGTCCAACTGCAAATTGATCACGAGACCTCAATGAGTAACCACACAGCTTCCAGCCCAGGCTCCCACCTGTTAAATGAGAAAACTGGGCTAGAGCAATTGCTCGCATTTTACAGTGCCCAGGTTTGCGATCACAGCCCAAGAAAGAAACCACAAACCTGCAGCACCTGTCTGTACTTGAGGACGCCCTCAGCAGCAGAAGACTCCAAAGTCAACTTCACAGAGTCAACCCAGCTTCGGTTTCTCTGCTCTGTCCTCAGAGCCTTCCTTCCAACACAGGGTCTTGGACAGGTCTATGAATGAACAGATGAGAACTAATATACGAGGAAGACAACATCACTTGGTGGGTTCTTTTGCTTTGAGGTGATCAGAAATAGCGTAGAAAATTTTAGCAGGATTATTGCTAATATAGTAAAGGTTCTGTTTGAGAAGCGTAACCAAAATTGAGATGTCTAGGGCTGAAAATTTCCAACACCACTTAGTAGACTGTTGGGTAATGTCATAATTAATGTTGCTAGAGTGGTCATTAAAATGGCATAATTCTGCCAAGTCGTTTGTGAAAAAAAGAGACAGAGAGCAATGGAACACATTTGTGACATGAACTGGTAGGTAGTTGTGCTGATAATTTATGCCAATAATTCCTCAGAAGCCTCCATCAAGTCCAATTATTGTCTGCCAAAGGTCTTGCCCAGAAGCTAATTTGACAGCTGATTTAAAAAAAAAAAAAGTGATAGGATAGTGCCTGGACTAAATACGAGGGGCCGGGGGAACAACGTGGCCATCAGCCATATGAAATTCCCATTTCACTGTAGGATGCCTGGCTGAAGACAAAATAGAGGACTTTCAGAACCAGGATCTACCCCTGCGGTTTTCTGGGATTCAAGCTTGGACATTTTCTGCTGGTCACCTCAAGTTCTTCACTTCAAAACCACATGCCTGAGAGGTACCACAAGGGCTGCCCAGCTGAGTTGTTCCTGTGATATGTTGTGCAGACTGTTTTGTACACAGCTTTCTCTCCCTCAGTATGTCAAGAATATCCTTATGGTAAATCACTCTGTACAGGGGATATACTTTGTATTAAGAAACGCACGTAGATTCATTTGCATGAAAACATGCTAGGATAACACACATGCAGATATTAAGTGTGTTTATCTTTGGGTAAGATTTTGGTGATTCTGCATGTCTTTCTTCTTTGTGTTTTCCTGTGCTTTCAAGCTTTTCTTATTTAGTGTTAGGGGAAAATAAGTATTTAAATAAAATGCTGTCTTTAATTTTTTGGTAGTATGTATATAAGAATGTTTTGCACTTTATACTGTAACTCTGTTTGCTTCCCATGAAGAGTTTAATTACCAATAAAAGAAAAATATTAGATCTTAAATGATCTTCCCCTGTTCCACATTCAAGTCAATCAAAGATCAATTCCCCAGCTCCCTCTCTTTGACTTTAATAAATAAAAGGAAACTGCCCAAAGGTATAGAACCCGCGATCTGCATCTACAGCATTTACCGTTGGGATTTTTCATTTTCTTATTAATCTACTTCTTTATTACTTCCCTTTCCTCCCCTAGAAAGCTTTAACTTCTGAGCACAGTCCTGCTTTTTTTTTTTTTCTTTTTTTCTGACAGTTCTGCTCAGCGTCCTCATCTCGCTTGGCTACAAAAGCCACACTCATTTCTTATTAATGTGGTATCCTACCCACTCACTCAACTCAATAGTGCACCATCTTTTCCAGGAACAACCATTTCATCCAAGTTAAGTAAGTGGTGAGGCCAAGTGGCAGATACATCCTTTTCCCTAAATAATATGATTTATACTGGCCTTCAAACTGAGTACCACCCACTCCTGGATGCAGAAGCTATGTGGTGGCTGGAGAACAGCCCTTCCCTCTGGCCCTTCTGCCTCCTCATTCTCTTGTCCACAATCCTACCTGTGTCCATCAACAGCCTGCAGTCTTTTTCTTTCTTGTAACCTCAGAGTGACTTCTGTGCTTCAGAAGTCCTTCTGTTTTGCAGGCTCTGTTGGAGAGTCCCCATTGGCCACTGGATGAATTGTGTGTTTGCAAGTACTTTGGAGCAGATATACTGGCACTGACTGACTAGAGGAAGAAAGAGGCCTGGAAATTGCTCTATTTTATTTTTTTGCACCTCATTTGCCATTTATATGGCAACTCTAGACAGAACCCAGTACATAGAAGCCAGAAATAGAACTCTAAATTCATTTCCATTTCTTTCATCTAATTCATTCCTGTAAACATAGGCTGCCCTTGGGTTAGAGATTCACAAATTTAGCCTTACATTAGAATTTGTTGGGGGCTTTAAATAATTCCAAATCCCAAGTTATTTCCACACCATTTTTTAAAATGAATTAAAAAAAATTTTTTTTGAGCATATGTATGTGTAATGTAAGCCCTGACAGTATTATTTTTTTTATTTGTGTAATGCGAGTGCTTGACTTAAGCCTTGATTGCCAAGGTATCCATTTCAAAGAGGCATCCACTTCAAAGCAGGCTATCTCTAATGAATTCACAACTAGGTAAAGAGCCGGGCCTCCTCCCCTGCACTGAGGCTCCTTTATTTTAGAGATCTTGGTTGATTTCAATAACTAACCATTTGGGCCACTTGTTTTTTTTTTCTTTTTGCACTTTGAATTCCCACTCTCGTGTTTTAAATCCATCAACAAAGAGTGAGTCCACAGAACCCTAAGCCCCTACCATCGACACCAATAAACATTGAACCCCAGGTCTGTGAGCACTGTCTCTCTACCTGAGACCTCACGTGTGGCCCCAAGTGTTGCCGTGTAATTTCCGAGTCTTGTAAGTAATAAACCTTTATTTTTTCTTTCAAAATTTCCTGATGGTTGTTGTTGAAGCAGGGGCATCTTGCAATCATTATAGGAGCCACAAAAGCCAGTCCAACCACAACATAAGTTACTGATGGGCTAAAAGCAGCACAAAACAAAATCTGCAAAGTAAATATTTTGTATATGATTCAAAATTTCTGTGTCTGTTTTACATCAACTGCTTTTTTTGTTTGTTTGTTGGTTGGTTGGTTTGTTTTATCTTTTGATCCCTTTCACCCATTTTTCCCACCCTCTGCCTCTGACAACCACCAATCTGTTCTCTATGAGTTGTGTTTTGGCATTTTGTTTGTTTGTTTGTTTTTAGATTCCACATATAAGAGAAGTCATACGGTATTTGTCTTTCTCTGTCTAATTTATCTCACTTAGCATAATGCCCTTGAGGTCCGTCTACATTGTTGTCGATGGCAAGATTTCATTCTTTTTTATGGCTGAACAACACACTCCACTATATATATGAGACAGGCAGGAAGGGGCCAGGGCACAGCCACTGGAGGAATGACACAGCAATTAGCACCAAGATGGTGGAGAACGCAAGTCCTAGTACACCCTGAGGCCCAAGATGGCAGAAGATTTGACTTCCAATAGATCTTGAGCCTCATTATACACTCACTGTAATGTATTAGCAGGGCAAATGGCACTCCCACAGGTGTCATGACAGTTTCAAGGCTGACCATAAAAGGTCAAAAAGTGGGCTGTAGCCCAGTTCCTGGGAATCCCAGCCCCTTCCCCAAATCAGTTGGAATAATCCTCCCACTTGTTAGCATGAAGCTACTGAGCCCATAAAAACTGTTAACACCGTGCCTGGTGGCCTCTCACTCCCTCACCTTCAGAGACTGCCCACACTGTCTATGGAATGTGCATCTCTCTGAATAAATCCTCTTTTACTCAACTATGCCTCACTCTTGAATTCTTTCCTGTGTGACGCCAAGGACCCTCACTTGGCGGGCACATCCCAGGGACTCATCTGAGACCTGGGATATGGCCATCCTCTCATGTCTCATTATTCTGTATCATATATATATATATATAAAGAATATATATATATATATATATAAAGAATATATATATTCTTTACATTTTCTTTTTCTATTCATTCATCAATGGACTCTTAGGTCATCTCCACATCTTGGCTATTGTAAATAATGCTGCAATGAGCATAGAGGTGCTCTTGGAGTTAGTGTTTTCTTTTTCTTCAGATATATACCCAGAAGTGAAATTGTTGGATCGTATGATAGTTCTATTTGTAATTTTTTGAGGAAACTCCATACTGTTTTCCATAGTGGCTACACCAATTTACATTCCCGTCAACAGTGCACAAGTGTTCACTTTTCTCCACAATCTTGCCAACACGTGTTATTTCTTGTCTTTTTGATAACAGCCATTCTAACAAGTGTGAAATGATACCTCAGTGTGGTTTTAATTTGCATTTCCCAAATGATTAATTACGTTGAGCCTCTTTTCATGGACCTGTTGGCCATCTGTATGTCTGTTTTGGAAAAATGTTCTTTCAGATCTTCTGCCAATTTTTTTTTTACCAGACTTTTTTTGTTATTGAGTTGTATGAGTTCTTTATATATTTTGGATATTAGCCACTTATCAGATATGTGATTTGCAAATATTTTCTCCTGTTCAATATGCTGCCTTTTCATTTTGTTGATGTTTCCTTTGATGTGCAGAGGCTTTTTCATATGATGTAGTCCCACTTATTTTAATTTTTTTATCTCTTTTGCTGTTTTATTTTTTTTAATTTTTTTTAAAGTTTTTTGGTTTTGTTTTGCTTTTTAGGAGGAGAGAGGTAATTAGGTTTATTTATTTATTATTATTATTTTAAAGGAGGCACTGGGGATTGAACTGAGGACCTTGTGCTTGGTAGGCATGCACCCTACCACTGAGCTGTACCCTCCCCCCAATGCACACTTATTTTATTTTTGCTTCTGTTGCTTTTGCTTTTGGTGTCAGATTGAAAATATCATTGCCAAGACCTATGTCAAGGAGTTTTTCTCACAGGAATCCTTGAGACCAATGAAGTCACAATCTCTGGGAGTGGGTCAGATGTCAGTGGTTTTTGAAGTTCCAGGGGATTCTAATGAACAAATTTGAGAACCAATTCCCTAGGCAAATCCCTTCATGAAAAATACAGGGAAACCTCCTGGTGATTTCCCTTACAGTAGAAACATTGACTCCTTCTCTTGGACCACCTTCCCTACCTACTGGCAAATGTCCACTCTTCCCATAAAGCCCATTGAACTTAATTCTTCCCTAATATTTGTTCTAATTTTATTAAGAAATATTTGACAAATATAACTGTATATAAAGTGCACAACATGATGATTTGATACACATACATATTGTCAAATGATTATCAAGATCACGTTTATTAACACATCCATCACCTCATATAGTTAACACAGTAAACTTTATGTGTGTGGTAAGAACGCTTAGGATCTACTCTCAGCAACTTTCAAGTATACAATATCTTAACTATAGTCATCATGCTATAGATCCTTAGAATTTAGCCTTATAACTGATAACGTGTACCTTGTGACCTACATTATCCCATTACCCTCTCACACGCAGCCCATTCTATTCTGTTTCTCTATGAAATTGACTTTAAGATTCCAAATAAGTAATATTTAAATGAAAACTAAAATTAAACAAAATGTAAAATTCAGTTCTAGTTACACTAGTCACATTTCAATGCTCAATAACCGCATACAGCTTGTGGCTACAATATTAGACAGCACAGATTTTAGAACATCTTCCTTGCCGAGATCTATCAGACAGCTCTGGTCTAGATAATGATACATAATTATGTGACAAGATGCAAATGAATTCTCTGCAATTACTCTCCATCTTTCTTCCCTTCATATTTGGATGAACCAAAACAATCTATGATTTAGGATTTATGAGTGATGCAAGTTAATAAGTGGTAAATGTGTTGTTTTTAATCTTTCTAGAAAACAATGGCTAAATGCAAAAATTACTCTATCCATATATCCAGAGCTGTACCTTTATAGGGCTTTCATGTATATTTAATGACTAATATACCTCAAAAATGACTGACAAAGGTTAGTCAATGTTTAGTATTAATTTATAGGAAAGACCAAATTAATCCTCAAAGTGAGGTCTTATGTCAGGAAAAATGTCTACCCAGATAGTCAAGCAATGTAACTTCAAGTTTTCAAATTACAAAGCAAAACAGGCCTATTGTACCAGGTAAAATGATACTAAAAACAGTGAACAGGAAACCCTAACCATTTCCCTGCCTCCAGCCCTACTGTGACCCATTCTACCAGCACAGCAGGTGCTTCCACACCCTCCTCTTTGCTCATGTAAACATGTCAAAGCAACAATACACATATAGAGGGTGCTTCTTGTTTGTTTTTACCAAAGAAAACCATGTTATACACTTTACTTTGCAATGTTCTCTTTTTCACATAGCAAAATGTCATAGACATTTCTATGTGTCTATAGATATGGATATAACTCACTTTTTCCCAATCTCTTTCTGCATGTATATGGACAGATTTATGTATAGACACTTACATATTCATATATATGTATGAATGTACATACATGTATATAATTTTACAAAATAGGCTAAAGTTTGTGCTGGGCAGGGGCAGACAGCAGGCAGTTAGTGGCTTTTTCTTGCTTCTTCCTTGTTAGCTTGTTTCTACACAACCCCTACCCCCAGCCTGCCCTTCCCACATCCACTTTGCCAACTAGAGTGTCGCTGGCCAGCTGGTTCTACCAGAATCAAGTCATTAGCCACTGCTAATGGGCAAAGTTCAGGGTGAGGCACTCTGTGCCCTAGGAAAACTGGCCGAACAGGCCCTCAGAGAGTTAGCTATTTTCAGGAGAAATGTTTTATGAACCTGAAGTCTTGCATCTATCCTGTCATACTTAGGAAAGCATTAAAATCATTAACGGAGATGTCTGTTCCTCGTGACTAGCAGTAACGTTCCACCAAAATGTGTACTTGCTTGCACGCACCCCTTGGCCAAAATCACACGTGTACTGACCTCCCCGCCCCACCTCTTCAGAGCAGCGCCTCGGGGCTGTCTGAGCACTGTCTCCCACACTAGAGACCCCAGTAAGTCCTCAAATAAAACTGAAACTCAGCTCCCACGTCGTGCATTTTTTCTAGTCAACCAGCTCAATCCCAGATAATCCATGTTAACGACACCTGCTATTCTTCCACACTTCTCCCACACTCATAAAGATCACACACAGAAACTTTTCCACATTATTTTATTGGTTTTGTCATTGTCACTTTGTTTCTACTTTGGGCCCCCTATAGATTCACTAAAACAAATATTCTTATATCTTCATTTTTCCATTTGTGGTTTTATTTCTATGGTGAGTGTCTCAAAGGAGTAACTGCTACACGAGTGGGTATGTGCATTTTCATTTTCGGAAAGCAGTCTGGAGAAATATACTAAAAGATCTATTTCTACCAGCAGTTGTGTAAGAGTACCTTTTTCTCACCCTTATTCAGCAGCAAAAGATATTCTTTTCCTTTAAAGCTTGGCCCATTGATGGCTGTAAAACGCATTGCCACTGTGCTTCATTCGACAACTACGAGGTTTCATACCTTCTCATCTATTAGTCGCTCCAATTTACTTTTTCTCTGTTTGCTTATATATTTCTTTTTCCCCTTTCTTGGGTTTGTCCTTTTCTTGTCAGCTTATAAATTCTCTCTATATTATAGCTATTAACTAATTTTTGATTTTCATTAGCATTTTCAAAAAAGCTGTTATTTGTCATTTCATTTGGCTCATATCTTTTGTTAGTCAAGATTTTGGTTTTGTATACAAACAGGTCTATCTCTTCTGCTATCTTTAAGTGTCCTGTCATGATTAGGAAGGCCTTTCCATCCTCAAGTTATATACAGTTTCTGAGATTTTTTTTTAATTATATTATAGTCAATTTACAATGTTGTGTTAGTTTCTGGTGTACAGCATAGTGATTCATTTCTACATATATATGTATATATTCATTTCTTTTCATATTCTTTTTCATTATAGGCCATTACAAGCCATTGAATATAGTTCCCTGTGCTAGGCAGTAGGACCTTGTTGTTTATCTGTTTTATACATGGTAGCTACTTTCTGCAAATCACAATCTCCCAATCTATCCCTCCTCATCCCCTTCCCACCCCCACCCCCTGCCAGGAACCATAAGTTCAGTTTCTGGGATTTTCTTAAATTTTCTTGTTTTACATACATTTTGATCTCTCTAAAATATATTTTTATACATAATAAGAGCTAAGCTCCAACTCTGTTTTATTCAAGATGGATAGTAGGTTTTGCCAGCACCACTTATGAAACAAGCTATTCTTTCGCCCTGAATTGAATCCTGTTTTTTTATATTAAATTCTCATATACCCTGAGATCTAGTTCTTAATGGTCTATTTTGTCCCACTGATGTGTCTGTTCCCATGTCAATGTCATATTAATTTAACCAAGACGATTTTATAGTAGGTTCTCTTATCTGTAGCGAATCTTCATTCTTCTTTTTTATACTTTTCTTGGCTATTCCTGGGTATTTATTCTTCTATAAAAATTGTATGACCATTTTATCCTAAATAAAACAAAGTAAACAAACAGAAAAAGGGAAAAAAAGGAAAAATGCTCTAGCGATCCTAATTGGAAGTTCATTAAATGTACACGTTAATTTGGAGAGAACTTACCTTTTAATGAAACTAAGTTATCCCTTTCAAGAGCCTGCTATCTTCCCACTTATTTAGATCTTGATTTAGAATGTTTTCTGTAGTCCTGTATCTTGCTTATAAAATGCATTCATGTTTTATGCTTTTTCAGTCACAGTTACACATTCAACAAGGATTTCTTTAACGTCTACTATATAGCAAGCGCTGTTCTAGGTACTGAGATTACTGACTTAAAAAGACTTTCCTCACCCAAGAGTAGCTTACATATTAGAAGGGTAATGCTTTTCGCCATTTTCATTTTTAGGAGCTTATTTCTGATGTAGTGAAAAGCTTGTCTCACATCTCAGTGCCTTACCAAATTCTTCATTCCAGGGTTTTAATTAGGGTCTCTAGGTTTTCCAGAAATGTTACATTATCAAGAAAAAATATAGTTTCATCTCTTCTTTTCCAGGATGTGTACTGGTTATTTCCTCTTCTTGTCCTATCTATTCCATTTCCTAGAACCTCCGAAACAGTGTTAAATAATGCTAGTGATGTGGAGATCACTGGCTAGTCATAATCTTCAGAGTCACCTTTATGTTTCACAATTTAGAATATTTGCTATTAGTTCTTGTTTTAAAAAATTTTTATTTTATTTTTTAGTTTTAAATCTCATTTTAACATTTTTAATTGATTTATAATTATTTTACAATGCTGTGTCAAATTCCAGTGTACAGCACAATTTTTCAGTTATACATGAACATATATATATTGTCACATTTTTTTCTCTGTGAGCTACCATAAGATCTTGTGTATATTTCCCTGTGCTATACAGTATAATCTTGTTTATCTATTTTGAAATCCCAGTCTATCTCTTCCCACCCCCCCACCCCCTTGGCAACCACAAGTTTGTATTCTATGTCTGTGAGTCTATTTCTGTTTTGTATTTATGCTTTGTTTGTTTGTTTGTTTTTAGATTCCACATATGAGCGATCTCATATGGTATTTTTTTCTTTCTGGCTTACTTCACTTAGAATGACATTCTCCAGGAACATCCATGTTGCTGCAAATGGCACTATGTTGTCATTTTTTTATGGCTGAGTAGTTAGAATATTTGCTATTAGTTCTGTTAAATAACCTTTCTCATATTTCAAGAGTCTCTTTCCCTATTTTATCTAAGATTGATATTAGAAATGCCTTTTCCAAATCTACTGATAGCTTTATATGTTTTTTTCTTCTTTGTTGTTTTAATAAACAGTGTTGATACCAAACCACCTTACACTTAGCATAAACCTTAACATGGACAAAGCTTACGGTTCTTTTGTCACATTGTTTGATTTGAGGGTAGGGGGTGCTGGGCACAGTGTATTTCATTGATAGTACATGACAAGGGAGGGCTCCTTCAGCCCCTTCTCCTTTTCAGAGGGTTTGGAATGGAAACTGTGTTGAGCACAGGAGATTCTCAGTGTGTCGGGGGATTGAGTTGGGGCAAGAACCCCTCAACTGAGGGCCTCTCTCTTCCTCTTATGCTCTCACTGTGGCTGGTAGTCCAGGGCTCTTACTCCTTGGAGGCCATGTGGAGCATTAAGGCCCACCACCCTATTGCTGTAGTCAAAACATTGTCATATCAGGAAATGAGCTTGACAAAGTGGTCACTGAAGGCATTTGCCAGCCCCAGTGTTGATGGTGGAAAAGTGGATTTCAGTGTTAAAGTTGTAGGAGACAACCTGCTCACGGGTGTAGCTCAAGATGCCTTTTAAGGGGCCTTCCGATGTCCACTTCACCATCTTCTTGGGACACCATGTTTAACAGCTTTTTCTAGATGACACGATCAACACATTGGGGGAGGAAGCACGGAGGGCCATGCTAGTGAGCTTCCCATTCAGCTCTGGGATGACCTTGCCTACAGCCTTGGAGGCCGGCTTTCCATTGATGACTAGCTTCCCATTCTCAGCCTTTGACTGTACTATTGAACTTGTATGGGCGAAATTACACTGGAACATGTAGACCATGTAGCTGATGTCAGTGAAGGGGTCACTGACAGCAACTATATCCACTCTGAGTTAAAAGCACCCCTGGTGACCAGGTGTCCAACACAACCAAATCTATTCACTCCAACCTTCACCCTCATGTCTCAGGGATGATGTGGCGTCTGTCCAAGGGGAGGAGCGGAGAGCCTAGATTTCTGTTACTGGTATTTTCTTTAGAAATGTTATGCTATAGGTTTTCGTATTCAGTATTTGAGACAGATACATTCTTTTGTTTTTGTATATTTCATATCAGGTTATAATATTAAATTTATGCTGAATTCATAAAATGAACTGTAGGGCCTTCATCTCCCACCTCACGCCACACCCCCATAGTACAGAATTTTGCTAACCCCCAGTATGCTTCGTGGACTAACAGCACGGACATCACCTGGTTGTCAAGCTCGTTTCCTGGAACTTGTTAGAAATGAAGAATCTTGGGCCCTAACCCAGACCTACAGAATCAGAATATGCATAATGGACAAGATTCTCAGGTGAACTGTGTGCACAGTAAGACTGGAGAAGCTCTGATCTAGAATAGTGAAGTTTAAACAGCATTAGAATTATCTTTTAAGTATCATATAGAACTCATACGAAGCTAACCAGTCACGGTAACTTTTTATACTTACTTTGATCTTTGCTAATTGATATATTCAAGGTTTCTACTTTTGGGTAAGTTTTGGCATTTTATATTTTGTTAGTAAATCTTCTGTATCCCCAAAGCTTTAAAACTTTAATTATTAATCTCTTCCATCAAGTGATGATGGCCAGCTCTTTCCTCATCTTACATTTTTGCTGTCTCATTTTTTCCTTTATCAAACTTAACAAAAGCTTTATCTAGTTTCTTGGTCTTTTCAAATAACCAGCTTTTGGATTCAATTAGTAATAATCCTTCAATGTTAAATGAAAGAAAACCCCTACAATGTGAACCATTACTGTGGATAAGTTCACTTTGCTCTGTTAGTATCAAAACCATGTACATATGCAAATCTGAACTTCCAGGTTAATACCATTCTTCAACTGATGAAACACAATCTGAATAGGGGCATACTTCCAGCTAAATTATCTTTCTACATACCTAATCAGTCACCTATGGCCTCACTGGTATACCTCACTGAATAATGCTTCGAGTATTTGCATATGCTTTACATTTATAT
This sequence comes from Vicugna pacos, assembly GCF_048564905.1. Classification (NCBI taxonomy): domain Eukaryota; kingdom Metazoa; phylum Chordata; class Mammalia; order Artiodactyla; family Camelidae; genus Vicugna; species Vicugna pacos. The sequence goes on along the minus strand of NC_132995.1, from coordinate 20,308,380 downwards.
GCCTTTCACACCTTTTATCTCATTTGAGATTTATATTTAAAAGGGTCTAATAGATAATCCTTGACTAAGGGGAATATGGACCCTTACCTGATTTTCATCTACTGAGATCAGCTGGGGTCTTTGGAATGCACTGTCCCCCCTAAAGGCCAAACAGGGGCCATGAGAGACTATGACTTGTGGGGAGAGCCAAGAAAGTAAATATTCCCTCAGATACAGGAAGAGGCATGAGTTGGAATTTTAGCCACACACAGAAAAAGAAAATAGCAGATTTCAGACACATCCTAGACTGGACAATTACGTGAAATGCATTAACTTCCCCCTCACCATCCTTCATTAAGGAGTCAAGGTTTTGTTTGCCCTGCTAAAAATGTATGAAAAACCTATCACTTAAAAACTTTCATTTCTTACCTTCGCAAATATTCTGTTCAGATAAGGATTTCAAAAGTCAGATGACTGTGAGCTTTTGCACTGCAATTGGCCCAAGTTTAGGACAATAGATGCAAAAATATCAAGTGTAGTTTACTGAACTTGGGATTTTCAGTTCACTGATACACCAGTCTTGCGTTGATCATTATGGAGGAATTATTACAAAAATGTTGAAGCCCTTCACAAAATTAATTTTAATTCTGTACTCCTGCCAGAGACTTCCAATCTATAATAAAAATTTTATAAGCATTCACATAAGCAAGTACTTGAATAGTCTTTCTTTTCTGCTGTATTTAAGTCTCCTCTAAGTATGCATTCCCGGCAGTACTATGCTTAGGACATTTTAACCCCAATAAGTAGCGCTGACTATTAAAAAAGAGAAAATAATCCACAATCCTTCCTGCTTCGAAGAATCGATTAATTCACCTGCTTAATATTTTTCCCTTGTAGGCAAAATGTTCCCTTCCTAAATCCCAGGATGGAAAGTAAATAAAAGAGAGATGAAATGGTAAAAGTAATGAAGTGATGCCAATTGTACTTCGAAGTGCTGAAAATAAAATACTAAAGGACAGTCTTTTTGACACTGAAATCTTACATGGCTGGAAGAATGTTCATTATGAAGTAAATGGAAATAAAGTAAAACAATACCAGGTTTTCTTTAAGATCTTGGATTCATTATTTATTCAATTTTTCTTCTGGGAATAAAGTCTAAATTTAAATCCAAAATATCCTGTACTACAATAATAGTTCATTCCTCCTCTGAACTAAAGTCCTAGAAAGATAAAATATACAGACATTACATGATTGTTCTATTTTTTAAAATGTTAGAGCTGATATTTACAAAGTACCCCCTGGAAATTTTTCCTTTCAAATAATGTCACTCAGAATTTCATTTTTTTCTCCTATTCAGAATTCAACTCCATAGCTAAGTACTTGCCATGGCCCCAGCCCCCTCAGTCTGGTGATGGGGACACAGACTAAGAGAATGAACTGTATAATAGAGGAAAATATAAATATCTAAATGGTATGTCCTGGTTATTTTGGGCAAACTTGCTGAAAAAGTCAATGCGATTTAGGTGCAGGGTAGCACACTAGATCTCAAAGAGGACAGCCTAGCTAATAGAAGGGGGGAAAAGGGAATGAAGCCAAGGCGGACAGTGTAGGAAGAGATTAAGAGAAAGGAGAATATAGGCAACAAGCAAGTTGTGTCACTGGAGCAAAGGGTTTACTGATGGGATGCATGTTAAGTAGGACCTTGTAGAAGTTCCATGCTAAGGAGTTTTAAAGGCATCTCTTGACCTACAGAATGTATTCATTCCTAAAGAAACCCCATGGGGGAATTATTTTTCAGATGAGGAGAAGCACAGAAAGTGTAAATAATTTACATCAGATCACACGTCTAGGAAATAGCAGAGCCGAGATTGGAACCCAGGAACCAAGCCCATACTCTTAGGGCAACTATATGGAGGATGGGTTTTAAGGGACAGGATTGGCAGAAAGAAGAAAGACCAGTATGGTATCTTCCTACACTAAACCAGGCAATCGACAAGGCACTGGTATAGTGCTTTAATTGAGGCTTTTTAAAATTTTATATATATATATATATATATATATATATATATATATATATATATATATATAGTGATTAAAAATTTTATATATATAACCATATATATATATATATATATATATATATATAACTATATATATATATAGTTATCAGGAATACAGGTTCTGAACTCAAGACTCCCTGGTTTAAAATAAAGTTTTGGCTCCACCAAGCTACCAGCTATCTCAATTTTTCTACAAACGGAATAGCAACATTATCTACTAGGATTTTTTGAGTTTTAAATGAGATCACATATATATACTTAGCCTAGTCGTTAGGAGCCAGTGCTCAGAAAGTTTGCCATTATCAGACAGCTACAGGTCGCAGAGACAGTAATGACCCGTTTTATTAAGGAGACACAATTAGCGGGTTTGGGGATTGGTATGGGCCCAGGGAGAGGGGGTAATGGGAAAGGGGGCAGAAGACTAAAGAGTTTTAGCTTGCCAACTGCAATGAAGATGGCTTTGGGGAAAGAGAGGACTTCCTTTCCTTGTGGCATTTTGAGTTCAAGGTGTTAATGCAATATCCATGCACAGATGCTAAGTACACAGTTGAGCGAGAGTATGAAGTTCAGGGAAGTGATCCAGGGGAGTTACAGCAAAGTGATGAAAGCGGGTTAGAACAGTGAGCCAAGGATATCATTCTGAAAAATATGGACATTTATTTTGGGTTAATGTACAAAATGCAGTGATATTTAAATGACATGAAAACAGAAAACGACAGTTTCAGCACTGTGGAAATGAAGAATTACTTCGGACATTCAGGTAGCAGTATGCTTCCATTGTTTAGAAAAATTTGGGTGCATTCTGATCCCAAGCCATAGGACAAATGCTCTCAACACTCTCCAACTAAGTCAGAGACAGATTTTCCAAAGGTATGCTCAGAAAGACCATGATAAATTTGGTGTTATCTCTAACAAACAAAATTTCTTTTAAAGGGTATTTTCTAAAACCACTCTTTTAAAGCATAATGAGGCATGGATCCTTAAGATTGTCCCAATCTTCATTCCCAGTAAAAAGCAGCACATTAATGATCTGATGTCAGGGTGTCAACTGGTCAGGTTTCTATTATTTGTCTGAAGTCATTTCTCCGTAATACCTAGGATTTTGTTTCAGCAAAATAATGAAAACGCTAACACCGGTCTGCTCTACCCATCCATCTAGCAAAGCAGTATCAAGTAATTTTGCTTATCCAGTCACTTTGTGGAACAAAGCCTTTTTTTAAAAACTAAATGGGATACTGGGATTTGAGTTAAACATCATCAGTCAAAATACCATGAAAGACATAGGCAGTCCACCAAACACAGCAATTCCAGCAAAGAGCGCCTGCGACACATCCGGGGACCAGCAAGCTTCCTATTTTTATCCTCCACTACCACGTAGCCTCTAATGCAGTAGTGAGTGCTTTGACATTTCAAATACGAAATCATAAAACTATTTTGAGGTATCACTTCAAGGTGGGAGGAAATACGGTATTTCTCTACAGGGAAGTGGTGCTGTTGACATTTTTGGCAGCACAATTTTCAGTGTGTAGACCTGTCTCCCTCAACTGAACATACTGCATCCTGCTCCCTCACCCTGCCACCAGTCCTCAGTACCAGTAGCGCCCTCCAATCATTGTGACAAACGGCCACAAACACCCCACAGACTAGCAGTGCTGCCCCGGTTGAGCACTACTATGAAAGGCTGGCTCTGCAGATCAGAACAATGCTACCTGAGTTTGGATCTCTTTATTGTAAAACCAAGTACTGCAAACACAACAAATACTTATCTAAGAAAACCAGTTCCTATTATTAAAGGAGTGGGATTGAGGGGCTCAATCCCCTCAGTACAATCTTAGTAGGAAGGACTCTTAGAAATCTAGCCCAACCACCCTAGTTTTACAGATGGTAAAACAACTGTTTTGAGATTAAGTGCCAGGCCCAGGGTTCCATGGTTAGGCAATGGCAGAGCCAGAAAACCCTAAATTCTAATCTAGTACTTTCATTACACACCTCCACAGGCAACCCACAGCTGCCAAACTCATGCAGCTAGCAACTGTGCATATATTGGAAGCTCAGCAGCTTCAATTATGTACAAAAGAACAAAACTACTTTTTGATGTAGGATGACAAGAGACCCAAACTTGCTGGGTTCTCAGAATTCATGCAATAATGCTTCAAGGTCTCCACTCCACGTTTAATTCCCCTTCAAAAAGTTGCATTTTTATCATACCACTAAGTAATAACTTTACAAATGTAAAATATATACCAGCAAAGTTCCTTAGTGTATCCTGAAGAAGTTATGAATAGCTCCTGGTGCCATTTTTAAAAGAAAGTAGCCACTTAGAATTCAACCTCAAAATGTCAGCTACTTAATAGCAATTCAAGTTGTGGGCAACTGGCACCATTAACAAGTAGCATGAGTAGAGAAAAAAGTGTTAAGATGATTTTAAAGTGTAAGATGATTTTCATGAGTACTAGAAAAACAGAATCTTCATCACAATGATAAACAAGCAAAATGTCCAACTTCTCTTGGCTTCATGATATAATCACGGGGAAAAAACTTCACGTTAAGATGCTCCCAATATTAATACCAAATACTACATACATATATTGCTCATACACAATGAAACAATTCCCCTACTTTTAAATTAAACAACACTAACTTTTCCTTGGTAATCTATATATGCTCAAAAGATCAGAAAGTCCTCCATTTAAAGTGGAGCACAGATCAAAAAGTAGTAAATTAGCCACGTTTGGCATGTTTTGTCTCAGATTTCTACCTAAGTATTTGAACCTAAATGTCATTTTATGGAGACAGAACAACATACTATTGTTAGGTGTCCCATTTATCATACCTGCTAACATTCTTCATAGAATAGTAAAAACAAACCAACGACTAGTATCAAAAGCCTAGAAACTTTGGTATTTTCTTTTTTGATATACTTAGCTACTGATTTCAAGAATGGAAGACTGGAAGGTCATTTCCCTTTGGCAGACCTAAGCATTTAGTCTTTGTTTACTATTTTACAAATGCATGTGTGCTCTCACAAGGAGGACCCAGTGGAGTACATTATTAACTCACCCCTAAAACAGCATTTAGGGCAAGACAAACCGATTAAGGTAGCTTTGATTCTCAACAAAGCACAGAGCCCACTCCTAGGTCCCAGGAAGAATATCACCTTATTTCACCTGTGTAACTGGAAGCAAGAGGCAGAAAGGTGTTAATTCTGGTATCTCTCTCTAAACCCACTCTCACTTCACAGTGAGAAGTGGTGACTACAAATCTAAGTGGAAGAAACACCTCAAATGTAATCATCAAAGAAACGAAACCAGCAGGATCATTTTCACAGGAAGACAGTATTAAGTCTCAGGTGCACTATCCTCTGCCTCTTGACAGAGTGGATGCAGGAGCTTTGGGGGGGCACGAATACCCATACCAGAGGAAGGAAATAACAGAGAGGCACTTCCATCTTGGAAAGCCTCCCTCGGGAAATATCCCACACCAAATGCCTCTTAAAACTAAAGAATTCTAATTACTAGCTTATTCCCATTGACTAGTAAAATCTCCTGGCTTGCCACACAGGCAGGAAATCAGCTACAGCTGAGAACGAACTCTTAGAGCAGCTAACACCTCATTCAGGACTCTTTCCCATAGATCATTCCAACATCATCATACAGTTTGCGTGTGGGGTGGGGGTGTCCCCCCCACACAGCCAGGTATGCAAAAGAACAGAAAGGCAACTTGGATACTACTGTTTCTGCCAATGCCAAAAACATCTCCCAGGTCTTGGAGATGACTAGCTAATTCTACCTCATCCTAACCATGAGCTCTGTAGAATCTGCGTTCCTGACGTAAAGAAAGGAAATAAATGAGAAAGTCAATTACAGATTTCACAAATATCTTGTACACCAGTCTGTAATTTTAATCAGAATTAACTATCAAAGACATTGCACCTTTAAAGTCTCTGACTGAGCATAACAATGTTCAACAGTGGCTTTATTAGGTGAATGCTTGAAAGTATTGAACATTAAACTCAATTTACTTCACATGTTTGCAAATACATTATTGGCAATTCTTAAATATTTCAAATCAACTACAAGTACAGAAGGCTTGTTCTCAAATAACTCTTCTGAGGTGACATGAAGACTGAGAGAAGCCAATGACTCGAGTCCAGGTCTCTAACCAACAATCACCATATCATCACCGGTGAACTCATATGTGGGAACTTCAAGGTTGAGAGGTGCAGGCCCCTTCCTGATCCTGCCAGATGCATCATAGTGTGACCCATGGCAAGGGCAGTAATAACCACCAAAATCGCCTGCATTTGCAATGGGTACACAACCAAGATGAGTGCAAACACCTATCAAGATGACCCATTCAGGCTTCTTCACTCGTTCTAAATCATGCTGTGGGTCCCTCAACTGGGACACTTCAACTGCGGCCTCCTGGTCAATTTCCTTCTTGGTTCTATGGCGCACAAACAGGGGTTTGCCTCTCCATTTGAAAGCCATGTTCTTGCCCTCTGGAATATCGGATAACTTGATTTCGATTTTCGACATGGCCAATACATCAGCAGAAGCACTCATGCTGGAAACGAACTGGGAGACGACATTCTTGGCAGCATATGCAACACCCACAGTAGTAGTTGCAGTTATCAAATAGGAGAAACCTTTTCTAGCCTCACTGCTCTCTTTAGAAGACTTGGTACTATCTAACACTTCAGCACGACGGTAGTCAGAGAAGTCAGGCACTCTGATGTCCGTATGGGAAAAACGAACAGAAGCAGGGACTGCAAGATAAACAGAAGGTTAAAACACACAATTAGATGAGTACCCTGAAAGGGACATACATCCAGAAATAGAACTTTATGAATTCACAAGCAGAAATCAAATTATAAAAACGTGAAATATGGAACTCACTGGTCTCAGAAATGGTCAAGTTGACAGTGCCAGCAAAATCAAGTCAACTACTACCTATCATAATGGTATGAAATCATAAGATAATATTGACAAACTGAATTCCTCCTGATTGAACACTGCTGATTCAGGATTCATGACAAGTCAGTGCATCAAGTTTAAAAAGTTAAATAGCACTGTAAACAGCAGTATTTTAAGCCCCCCAAACTCAACCTAAGACAACCTGTGCAATTATGCCAAGTATCTCCCATACTCTGTGGATTAGAAGAGACCCTAAACCTCATCTAGTTCACCTGTTCAACTGATGTGTGACCATCTAACTGAACCAAGTATCTAACTTTATTTCTATCTACCTGCTCTCTGAAAGAACTACTAAAAAGTCATAAAACACAAATTACAAGAAAATAAACATTCTGTAAACAGGGTAACCTTAGTTGTAGAAAACTTAAGAGATTTTTGACTTTGGGGTATAAATTCAAGCAAAACCACTAATGGGCAGAAAAGGACACCATTATCAGAATACATGGCTATCAAAATCAAGTAAATCTCCACAAAACCCAATTATTTCAATATTGTATGGGGAAAAAGCAAATTGTTCAGTGAAGGGCAACAGCATCTCTAAGAGTTGAGGCATTATCTTTCTTTTTTTACTGCCATGGATCTCTCAACTGGGACAGTACTACAGCAGGCCATAAATACACCAGATTCATTTATGTCAAATGAGTATCTAATAAGCAAATAACTACTGTTTATACAGTATTCTGGATATAAGCAGTTTATTTTAAACAAAAGGTATGTTCTTCTATCTCATAACCATTTTTAAAAGTCTGACAAAAAATTATGCTATTGGTATCACATTTATGTATGTTTCAGGAAGCAAATCTCTGTACACTGTATATTCCTTTTAGGAAATCTGCCAAAGGTTTCCTTTTAAGAAAAGTGGACATTAAAAATTCCTCACATTCAGAAAATGTACTGTTTCCAAAAGAAAAATGTACTTATAAAATACATTTTCATATAAGTTGTAATTCTACTTGACCTATTGGCTGTCTCATCCTAACATACTTTCTTGAGCAGTCAAACATTACAGGAAGGAATACATTTCACATGGTTCTCAAGGTTAGTAACTTGATGGAAACCATAAGTATTCATAAACAATGGTGAAACCTATCAGAATCGCTCTGCAGTTTTCTGACTAACCAACATTTTCTGGAGGGGACCAGGACACAGGTAGTGACTATCTGAGATTCACAACTATGGCAAAGTGACATTATATCACACACTACTCTACTTCTACTCAATGCTAATCTATCAGGGTAGATGGGGATTTGGGATCAAATATGAATTACTTTCCCTTAGCACTGTCTGGGATTATACAGGAAAGATGTACCATACCTACAAGATGATGGAACTTCTACATTAAAAGCCGTTATCTACAACCCTTAACCATATTACAGTACACAAGGAAATGTACAGGAACACTAAACAGAATGTATTTGACATTATCACCTGAGATATGCTGGCAAAAGAAATCCAGTTGTCTACTCCCATTCTATCTGGCAGGTTACACTTCATATTGAGCTACACCATCAAGAACACTGGGAAATTAAAGTGCCATATTGCAAAAATCATTCTTTAAATAATTTACATGAACTGTATCAGGTGTGACTTTTAGTGGCAAAGATTTAGCTCCAAAGCAAAATCAGGTACTTATAGAAATATCATTTAGAAACAGAAATTTTAACACATTATAACAAAACAGGATTTTTCATTTTGTTTTGTTTTGTTTAAGGTGAGCTCTAATGTGTCCCAATTCAGGGATCTTTTCCTGATCAACTGCCCCTTCCCACACCCACTACTAACTATCTTTCCAAAAACCACTGACACAGGAGATTTTAATATGAATTTAAGCAACAAGCTGAAGGCATGATGACAGAAAAGAGGTTTCCTTTGTTTCTTTATTATTTACCAGTACTTGGAAAAGTTCAAGTAAGCCTCTGACTTTTAGAAGAAACTCATTAGAATCTGACAAATTCCAAGATACTTTTCACTTTTGTTATCGAAATGTTCTCCTCCCTTTTGTTTTTCACCTCCAGGTCCAAAGAATTGGCTTGAGAAGTTTCTCCAAAACCCACAGGTGCCCCGTTAAAAAATTGCCACTTTACTCATTCACAAATATTTTGCACCAACTATTTGCAAAATCTGAGGTTGTGAGAGATAGAAAAATAAAGGAGATATTCTCTACACCTTGGAGCTCAAGGTCAGAGGAATTACGAGTAAATGCAATAGAGTGTTAAGTGTTATGTGCTATAAAACATAAAGGAATCAGCAAATATAAAATTTTATTGACCTGATCCTGAATTGAGATCGAAAGGATAGGTTAAGACTTGTAAATGTGGCAAACTGAGTGGGAGGATCATTTAAAAAGTAGAGAATAGGGGGAATGAAGGCAGAATAAAAAGGGTAGGGGCAACGTGGTCAGCAGGGAAGGCAAAGGTTACCAATTCAACTGTCAGTAAGGCCAAGCAGGAGGCAACAATGAATCAAGTAGACCTGATGAAGACTGTGATGAACTGGAAAAGCACTTGCTCCATCTAAGCGGGCAGCCAATGCACAGCACACTAGACTTCTCTCAGGTGGAAACTAAGGCCCAGTGTTGCCAACTATAAGCATTCCAAGAGACACCAAGAACCCCTCGTTTTTTAAAACTATGCAAGTTAGGCAGACTACAGGCACTTGGCCCACAGGTTGCCAATTCAGGATCTCCAAACAGAGCATAAGAAAGGAAACAAAGCATCAAAGATAAACTAGGATCTGCTGACAGAGGGTGTAAAATACACTCCTAGAGCTTATGGCTGTCAGTCTTCAAATCCACGCACTATCACATACACAATGTGTAACCCTGTGCAAGTCACTTCACCTCTTGTTATGTTTTCTCATCTGTAAAATGGAAGTATCATCATTCTCTAGGGCCTATTGCTCGTTTAGAGGCTGAAATTCATTACCATGTGAAAACCCTTTGGCCCAATGCCTGAAAACACTGCTGTTACTCTACACTATAAATGACCTTGGGGCCTGTAGTTTCTTTTTTTCTTTTTTGGATTCAGGGTGATGAAAGTGAAGGACACTAAAGGATCGGCAGTAGTGACGGGGACAACTTTCCAAATATTAAAAGCAGTTCCATTTTTCTTTAGAATTTATAAAGTGCCCCCAAAACGTGTTAATGGCTTAACGTAGAATTTGTCCATCTGAACCTTACGATACAACCTACGAATTTGGTATCATCATTAATTCATTTCACCTATGAGGGAAAACGTTTAGAAATTTGCCCAAAGGCAAACGACCTGTAAGCAGCAAAATCTCTAAGACTTTTCAAGAAGTCAGACCCCAAAGTTCTTGAACTTAGCCGTTGGAAGTACAAAATCTGCTCTGGCGGCCACTTGAGATCACATAATGCGGCGGCGTCCGAGCACAGGTGAGGACACCGAGGCCCGGGCAGGTACAAAAGCCTGCCCAAGGTCGACCCAGCCCGGCAGGCAACCCGATCCCTAAACAGGGCTCCGCTCCATTCCCGCAGACCCCCGCCCTCCTGGGCTGCTCCCTGGGCCCAGGGCTGGAAGGAGCAAGAAAAGAGGGACCCCCTCAGCCCCAGGTCGCTCCCCTGAGCCCCGCTCACCATTGAGGCCCACAGAGGCGACCAATGGGCGGCCCGCGGCCTGGCCACTCAGCGACTCCCGGCACAGGAAAGACCGCTTCGCGTCCAGCACTGGAGACTCCGGGGTGGCGGGCACCGCGGCCTGCACCAGGGGCCGCAGCGCGCCCGCCACCCCGCGGGACGTGGCCGACAGGACGGGCGCAAACGGGCCCGAGCGAGCGGCGACCGACAACATGGCGACAACAGCTCCAAAACCCTAGCCGGTCACAGGGACGACCTTCCGCCCGCGGCGCAGGCGCGAAGAGGCGCCGGAGGCGCGGGGCGCGTGACGTCAGCGCGCCGGCCGAAGAGGCGCCTCCCCTCCTACGCTGCGTCAGAGGCGGGGCGAGGCCGGGCCGGCCGGAGAAGGTGCGGCTCCGCGCGTTAGCTCCGGATGTGCAGTGGGCTGTGCAGCGGGATCTGCCCCCAGAAGAGGGGCAGAGGGGTGGGGGTGGGGGGGCCTCTGGGAATGTACGTGGACCGATTTTGCATCCTTTGGGGCAAAAACCTCATCTGTGGGGACCTAGGGATGAGAATAAATTATCATAATAGTTTAGGGATAATAATAGTTCCTAACATGTGCAAATATGTTTATGTTTATATAATTTGGTTGGGTGTGATATAAAACGCAGAGCAGAACCTAACATAGTAATTGCTATGTGTTTACTATAAAGATTACTATCATTATCTAACTAAAAAATTGAAAACAATTTTAAATGTCCAGAGACTTACGTGCAAATAATGGTAATGATGACGGCTTATGTTTATTCAGCATTCATTTTACTATGTATTAGATTTTGTGCTTTACCTTCATTCTTTCATTTATAGTCAAGGTCCTTATAGCTACTGTTTTAGCAATGAGGAAACAGAGGTTTAGAGGGATTATGTGCCCGGGACAGGATAGCCAGCAAGCTCTGACGTGGGGAAGTCTGTCTTCTGAGTGTGTACTCTTAACCATTGCCGCAGTTTCCACAAGTGAGATTTTAGGGGATGAGGAATAGGTCCCTAAATCAGTTTCTATCACATGGTGAGCAAAGTTTTACTTCTCTTTAAATCCTTCTGATTACACCAAAGAGAAAGTCCCAGATTAGTGTTAGTATATCTTTGATTCTTCTCAAGACTTGCTCATCTCCCCTTCAACAGAATAGGCCTTGAATTCAAAGCTGTTAGCAGGTAGTTGAATCTAGAGAGGATGTAAGAATAGTTTATTTTCATGATATTTATTTTCTAACTATACTGATTTTCCAGTGACGATTGAAAAAGTTTATTTTACACTTATTTAGGTAAAAACTGAGTTAATTTAAATATTAAGTAAATATTAATACAAGCAGCACACAGAGTTGGCAGAATTGGGATGGTGGTGCGTGTATGAACCAATGAGGTTTCTCTACTCTGTGCTGTGATGGGCTTTGTGACCTAGGCAAGTTTCCTAACCCTTCTGTGCCACAGTTTCCTCACTTGTAAAATGGGGGTGGTAATGATGCCATCTGGGAGGAGTAAATGCACTAGTAAGTGTGAAGTGCCCGCGAGAGGCCTGGTGCATACTAAGCACCAGGTGAGAGTTTGCTGGTATTGTTTTAATCTGACATGTCACCTGCCTCCTCTGAGAAGCCTTCCTTTGATTTCTGCTGACTCATTTATGTTCCTCTCTAGGTCCACAGCATACTGACTACTTCCTCTGGGCCCTCCTCTGGGACTAGGTCTCGGCCTTTCTTATTGCCCCAGGGACTGGGCTGTACTTTCAAGGTTGAAACTGGCCTCCTCAGGGACCACCCTGACTCAGTTAGCCTCCGGGTGGGCACTGGGTTCAGCCCAGCACCAACCCTAGTGATAAAAGCAGACCTTTCCAGAGCAGCTACCACACACCATGCCTAGTTGGAGTGCTTTACAGAAAATAGCACACTTAATATCACAGCAGTCATCTAAGATGAGGATAAGAGTAAGTGAAGGATAAATAAGAAAGGAAGGAGCCTTCTCAAGATGAGCAGAGTGGGAATTGCTATCTCTAGACAATCAGGGTTCAGTTCCAGTTCTGCCATTCACAAGCTAAGGTGATTTATATATTACCTATGTGTGTGCCTCAGTTCTTCTGTAAAAAGAGAAGAATAATAGTATCTGCCTCCAAAGGGTTATTTTAAGGATTAAGTGGATTAAAACATGTAAAGTGAATAGGACTGTGCCTGGCAAGTGTGTGAATGTTCAAAATAATGATAAAAATAACTCTTTAAATTTTCTAGATGCAGAAACTAAATTTTGAGATTCACATAAGACAAATGACCTACCCAAAGACACACTGATTTTTTTGTTTTGTTTTAATGAGGTGTAATTGACACATAAGGAGTGTAAGTTTAAGGAGTAAAACTTGTTGATTTGATACACATATATTGCAACATGATTACCACCATAGCTAGCTAATATCTAAATCACCTCATGTAATTATTACCATATCTTTTTTGTGGTAAGAACACTTAAGATCTACTCTCTTAGCAACTTTCAGGTATATAATACACTAATTATAATCATCATGCTGTAAATGAGATCCCCAGAAGTGGTTCATCTTATAACTAGAAGACTCTGCCCTTGACCAACATCTCCCCATTTCCTCCAGTCCCCAGCCACCACTCTACTCTTGGTTTCTGTGAGTTCTGCTTTTTCAGATTCCACATAAAGTGAGATCATACAGTGTCTGTCTTTATCTGAATGAGCACCATGCCTTCAAGTTTCATCCATGTTGTTCCAGATGGTGGGATTTCCTTCTTTATCAGGGCTGAATAATATTCCATTGGATGTATGTACCACATCTTCCTTATCAGTTCACCCTTCGACGGACACTTAGGGTGTTTCCATATCTTGGCTAGCATGAATAATGCTGTAATGGACATGGGAGTGCCCATGTTTCTTCGAGATACTGTTTTCATTTCTTTTTGATATATACCCAGACGTGGGATTGCTGGGTCATATGATAGTTCTATTTTTTTTTTTTGAGGAATCTCCATACATACTGTTTTCCGTAGTGACTGCACTAATTTACATTCACATCAGCAGTGCACAGATTTCCCTTTTCTCCACGTCCTCACCAACACTTACCTCTTGTCTTTCTAACTATAGCCATTCTAACAAGTGTGAGGTGACACTTGTAGTTTTGATTTGCATTTCCTTGATTAATGATGTGGAGCATGTTTTCATATTGACCACTTGTGAGTCTTCTTTGAAAAAAATGTCTATTCAGAACCTCTGCTCATTTTTAATTGGATTATTTTAGTGCTATTGAGTTATATGAGTCTTTTTGTATATTTTGAATATTAATTCCTTATTGGATATATGATTTCCAAATATCTTCTCTCATTCCGATGGTTGCCTTTTCATTTTGTTGATGGTTTCTTTGCTGTGCAAAACTTTTTAGTTTGACATAGTTATTAATTTTGCTTTTGTTGCTTGTGCTTTCAGTGTTGTATCCAAAAAATTGTTGCCAAGACCAGTAACAAGGGGCTTCTCCCCTATTTTTTGTGTGTTTTTTTTCCCACAGGTTTTGTTTCTATGTTTAAGTTTTTAACTGATTTTGAGTTAACTTTTGTGAGTGGTCTAAGATAGGAATCCAATTTCATTTTACTGGTTATCCAGTTATCCAGTGGTTATCCAGTTTTCCCAATAGCATATACTGAAGACCCTACCCTTTCCTCCATTTAGTATTCTCAGCTCCCTTGTCAAGTATTAGTTGACTGTATGTGCAAAGGTTTATTTCTGGGTTCTCAATTCATTTCAGTCTTCTTAAATTTGCCAAGATTTGTTTTATGATCTTTTATGTAATGTAAGCTGAAGAATGGTCCACGTGTGCTGCTGCTGTTGGATGGAACGTTCTATATATGTCTGTTAGGTTCATTTTGTCTAAAGTTTGGTTCAAGTCCAACGTCTCCACGTTGTTTTTCTGTCTGTATTATCTGTCCATTGTTGAAAGTGAGGTATTGAGTTCCTCTACTATTATTTTATTTATTGTCTTCTCTCCTTTCAGAGCTGTTAGTTTTGCTTCCTATATTTCATTGCACTGATGTTGAGAGTGCATATATATTTATAATTGTTAGATACTCTTGATGAATTGACCCCTTTATTATTATATAATAACCTTTTTTGTCTGTTACTACTATTTTTGGCTTAAAGTCTATTTTGTTGGTATTGAGTCTAGCTACCCCTCCTCTCTTTGGGTTCCCATTTGCATGGAATATCTTTTTCCATCCCTTCACTTGGCCTGTGTGTGCCTTTTAGATGAAGTAAGCCTATGGTAGGCAGCACGTATTTGGATCATGTTTTTGTTGTTTTTAATCTATCTAGCCACTCTATGTCTTTTGATTGAGAAATTCAATCCATTTACATTTTGAGTAATTATTAATAAGTAAGAACTTACTAATGTCATTTTATTGTTTTCTAGCTATTTTGTCATTCCCTTGCTCCTTTCTTCTCTCTTCCTGCTTTCCTTTTTGAACTGATGATTTTCCGTAGTGTTATGTTTTTACTTTTTTTAAAAAATTGAAATGTAATCAATTTACAATATTCTGTTCATTTCTGGTGTACAGCATAGTGATTCAATCATATATATCATATTATATATATATATATATATATATATATATATATATATATATATATATCTTGTCTTCCTAAAACACTATGCTCATTGTACCTAAAAGAAATATTGCCTTACATACATTCCTTTTTCCTTTTTCTCCTTCTTTCCCAAATAGTTGCCTTTCAGTGCTGTAACCATTAAATCCTACAGCAGAACCAATAACTTGCATATGAAGTAAAAAAGAATGCTATGAAAGGGGAGTGCTCTTGTCTTGTGCAGTCGATTCTGTTATTAAAGATCTATGCATCTTTACAATCCTCTACTTAAACTGGTATTTTCAAACAATACAAAGCTATTTTTTTTAACATTTTAGTATCTGGTCTTTACATGGAAGACTAAATTCATGCTTATAGCTTAATGCGGTCTTTGCAAACTAAATTTAAGATGCCACATTTTAGAAATTTACTTATCAATGTTTCTACAGTATTGTTTGCTAATTTTCAAATAAAGTTCTGATCAGTGGAGGAAAAAGTGTAAAGAAATGCAACAGATTTCTGTATGTTAATCTTGTATCCTGCTACCTTGCTGAATTTGTTTATCAGCTCTGTTAGTTTTTGTGTGAAGCCTTTAGGATTTTCTATATGTAGTATCATGTCATCTGCATGTAGTGATAATTTTACCTCTTTTCTTCCAATTTGGATCTCTTTTATTTCTTTTTCTTATCTGATTGCTATGGCTAGTGTAGTGTCATGTTTTGAGTCCCTTCTTTTTATCTTTTGTGAACCTGCTGTGGTTTTTGCTTTGTAGTTACTATGAGGCATATATTATATTATATTGTATACTTATTTGTTTATAAAATAGTCAATTTTATGCTTGTAACAATTTAACTTTAATCACATACAAAAACTCTACCTTTTTACTTTTCCCTTTTATGATTTTGATGCCACAATTTATATCTTTTTAAATGTGTGTCCATTAACAGGTTATTGGAGCTATAACTGTTTTTAATACTTTTGTCTTTTAACTTTTGTAGTAAAGTAGTTAACACACTACCAAATTACAGTTGAGAGTATTCTGAATCTGACTATAATCTGACTATATACTTAACCTTTACCAGTGTGTTAGACATTTTCATGTTACAAGTTAGCATCCTTTCATTTCAGCTTGAAGGACTCCTTCCAGCATTTCTTGTAAGGCAGGTCTGGTAGGGATGAATTCCCTTATCTTTTGTTTATCAGGGAAAGTCTTCATCTCATCTTCATTTCTGAAGGACAGTTTTGCTGGATATGGTATTCTTGGTTGGCGGAGAGTTGCAGCATATTGAATATATCATCCCATTCTCTCCTGACAGAAAGGTCCATGCTGAGAAATCCACTGATAGCCTTATGGGGGTTCCCACGTATAAGGTTTTGTTTTTGTTTTGTTTTTGTTTTTCTCTTGCTGCTAAAGAGGCTATGATCTTTCACATGCTGCATGTTGAGAGGCACTTGGTTTGCATACCAGCTCTGCCCACTATTTCTGTGTGACATTGGGCAGCCCTGAGCTTCAAATTCCTCATCTATAAAACAGGGATAAAAATAAGATCGCTGGATAAAGAAGATATGGTATATTTGTACAGTGGAATACTACTCAGCCATAAAAACCGACAACATAATGCCATTTGCAGCAACATGGATGATCCTGGGGAGTGTCATTCTAAGTGAAGTAAGCCAGGGAGAGAGAGAGGAATGTCATGTGAGATCGCTCATATGTGGAATCTAAAAAACAAAAACAAACAAAAACAAAGCATAAATACAGGACAGAAATAGACTCATGGACAGAGAATACAGACTTGTGGTTACCGGAGGGGGGGGGTAGAGGGTGGGAAGGGATAGACTGGGATTTCAAAATTGTAGAATAGATAAACAAGATTACACTGTATAGCACAGGGAAATATACACAAAATGTTATGATAACTCACAGAGAAAAAAATGTGACAATGAGTGTGTATATGTCCATGAGTGACTGAAAAATTGTGCTGAACACTGGAATTTGACACAACATTGTAAAATTATTATAAATCAATAAAAAATGTAAAAAAAATAAATAAAAATACATTTACTATTTGGTAATAGTAATAAACAGTTTATAAATTGTCTCAAAAAAAAATAAGATCGCTGTGAGGATGAAAAGAAACAATGCACATTAAGTACTTAATGTCTGGTACACAACAAGCACATAAGAATTTTTTTTTTTTTTTTTGGTAAATCAGGAGAGGTGGAGGAATAGCTGTGGGCTTGGGAACATGAATGTTTGGTGAGCTTCTCAATTCCCAGAAACTCTGAAAAGCAGAGTGTATACAAGAATAAGGCAGAAGGAGGCATGACACAAAGCCTTCCTTTTAACAAATGGATAGTTTGTTTAAATCAGAGGTCAGAGTTCAGAGGTCGTAGACTGGAGACTCACTCTCTCCCCTGTCTCAGTTCTGCCCAGAGACCTATTGGTATGGCATTCTCAGTAATAGAAAAGTGAGAATTATTTGCTAGCATTTACAAATTGTGAGTATTTCCACATGCATGCTGTTGTAGACAGACTGGCGGCCCCCTAAAGATGCCCATGGAACTGCGAATGTGTTACCTTACATGGCAGAGGGACTTGGCAGGTGTCACTAAGGATCTTGAGGTGGGAAAATTATCCTGGATTCCCTGGGTAGGCCCAGTGTAGTCACAGGGTTCTTACCAGAGAAAAGCAGGAGGTCAGAGAGGGCAGAAGATGTTATGCTGCTGACTTTGAAGATGCAAGAATGGGGCCTGGAGCCAAGGAATGCAGGCAACCTCTAGAAGCTGGAAAAGACATGGAAACAGGTTCTTCCCTAAAGTCTCCTTCTGATAACACAGGCCTGCTGACCCATTTTAGACTTTTGACCTCCAGAATTGTAAAATAATGAATTTGGGTTGTTTTAAGCCACTAAATTTGTGGTAATGGAAAACCAGTACACACACACATACACAAATGTTTGTCTCCTAACAACTGGAAGATCTAACCACATGAGGCCTGGATCCTCACGTGGAAGAAGACTGGGAAAGTCCTCGCTTGCTGGTCTGGGTTCTTTCCCATCCTGCACGCTTAATTCAGTTACATTGCACAGCTATCTGCTGAGGCCTCGGAGTGTGGGACGCCAGGTTCACACCGTTCCATGAACAAACCTGATCCTTTGCCAATAGCAGTGGGATGCCAGCAAGCAGTGGGATCTCCCAGTCCCAAGTCTGCGAGTCTTATCCTGAGATACTTCCTGCCCCCTGCAGTTTTGATGCTTCCATGTGGGCAAGGGGTATGTGATTGGAGCCAGAGAGGGGAGTGTGTTCTAAGGTGACTGTACTAGGATTCGCCAAAGATGGTCCTCCAACATATTTATAACACGGCAGTTCTGCATATGATCCTGGATAATGTGCAAAGCTCGTGAGAAGCCTTTGGCCTTGCCTCTGGGGACATGCCTCCTCAGCCCCTTTCATCTCACCTTCTGCCCAACTGTAAGGCAATCAGCCTCCCTTCTTAAGGGCCCCACGTCTGTCTCCTGTTTCCACACCATTACCCTGGGAAATGCCTGGCTTCCCGTGTCCAGCTCCAGTCGCTGTGCCAGTTTCAGCCTCTCCTCTCAGCCCACATCCCTCACTTGAGCAGTGAGACATGAAGACTGACAGCTACTTGAGAACTGCACAGCCTGTCCCGGAGTTAAGCCATTTAAAATGCATTTCTGTTCCATAAAATCCGTTTCCATAATTCTGTGCCCCTACTTCTTTGAAAGATGGTAACCCTAGGGAGGAGAAGAAATTAGCCAGGGAGGAGAAGTTCAGACGTGGTAATGTTAATCGCTCGTTCCTTTAACACATTAGTCACATTCATTAAGTATGATTAATTTTCAAACTTGGTTGAAAACCATATCAGTTTCCCTATCAGCCACACATCCATCTCTTGCCAAACAAGCTACTACAGTGGCACCAAATAGTACCCCCCTTTTTTACACCCTGATTGTATTACATGTGCCCTGAAAAATTTGTCAGGTTAACTGAACTCATTTGTGTAGAATACTTGCCAAGAGCCCGGGCTCCAGAATCAGACTGCCAAGGTTTGGTCCCAATTCCTCTACTTGTTGCCTGAGTCACTTGGGCAAGTTTCTGAACCTCTCTGTGCCTCGGTTTCCTCATCTGAGAATGTAAGTAAGAATATCTATCTCAGGTTTGTTGTCAAGATGAAATAAGGCTTGGGGATTGCTCAGTGTGTTGATATTGTTATTAAGGACCTTTGGAGTGTTATTCACTCATTGATACAAAAGATTTTATCCAGTGATTTTATATGCCAGACAGTGTTGTGTGCCTACAGCTGGCAGTACAGCAGTGAACAAAATAAATAAATGTGTCTGACCTTTGGGACCTCACATTCTAGTAGGGGGAGATAGACAACAAAAACACACACATGACATGCCAGATGGTGATGTGTTCTATGGGGAACAGAAAGTGGGACAAGGGGAAAGGAGTACCGAGACGGTGGGAGAAGGTCAAAGGGATCTCAGAGATCACCTAGTTCAACATATTGAGGGAAATATGTACCTAGGGAAATATATGCTTCAGGTATCCACCAAATGAGTGTTGAGAACCTACTAGGTGCCAGGCCCTGACCTGGAGGGGCTCACATCTTTCAGGGGGAGACAGCCAAGCTGTGAGCCCGAGTGTGTGACACATGATGAGAAGGTGACCGTAGATAGCCAGACCAAGACCACGTGGTAAACGAGCAGAGGCTTCGCAGTGCAGTGTGCAGTGAAGCAGGAGGGCTCAGAGAAGGCTGCCCTGAGAAAGCGGATGTAAGCCTGGCCACGAAGATGCGGGGGAACATCAGCAGCAGAAGAGCAGGTGTATCAGGTCCTGCCTGTATCCCCTCCTCGGACTCCGAGTGCCAGCCCCTGAATCTGTCTGCCTGAAGTCTCGTCCCTGCCCACACTGCGAGCCAGAAGTGCAAGAGAATAACCAGCCCAGCCCACTCCCAGCCGTGGCTGACAGCCCCTCACTTTGCATGGGTCCCTCTGAGAGTGTGTCCTACGCTGCCCCCCAGCGTGCCCCCATGGGCTGCAGCCACAGTAGCCTGCGATGATACCTGTGTGATAACACGCCCCTCACTGGCTGCCTTCCCCTCGCCTCACTTCCTCCTTCCTCTGCTGGTGTTCTCTCCACCTCCCAGACAGACAGCCTGTCCTCTGCTTGCTGTCTCGGGCTGTGCTTCTGTGGGAAGTCGGGCACACAGAGGGGACCTCACGTGCCCAGAGTCGGGATAGGAGGCGGGTGGTTTCAAGTGGGCAGAATAGAAACTCAGTGGCAGGAGAGGGTCTTGGATGTGGGGACTGGGACCTTTATGTGTTTTCTGTTGTGTAACAAATACCACAAACTTAGCTGTTCAAAAAGTGCCTGTTTTATATTCTCTCAGTTTCTGTGGGGCAGGGGTCTGGGCGCTGCTCAGTTGAGCCCTCTGCTCCAGGTCCCACCGGCTGTGATCAAGGCATCCACCAGGGCCGTGATCTCATGTGAGGTCTGGAGCCCTCTTCTAGGCTCCCAGGGTGTTGGCAGAAGCTAATTCCTTGTAGTTGTGGGACTGAGACCATCAGCAATTAGAGGCCACCGCAGTTCCCTGCCATGTGGCCTGCTCCACAACACAGCAGTTATTTCTTCAAGCCCAGGAGGGGACTCTCCCTCCTTACATCTCTCTGAAGTCTTCTGTCTCTGAACTCTAAACCGTCTTTGACATGAGTTCAACTGATTAGGTCAGGCCCACCCGCACTCAAAGGGAGGGCATTGTACGGGGCATTTACATCAGTGGTGGGAATCCTGGGGGCCATCTAAGAATTCTGCCTACCCCAGCACCTCATTGTGAAGAGCCTTGCACACTGCATTGAGAAGCTTGGGCTTCTTTCTCCAGGAATGGGAGCCACGAGAACCAGTGAGCTAGGAAGCAGTGTGGAGACGGTGCTGCCCCATTGCCCAGCTGCTTGCTTTGAGCTCTGCAATGACTCCAGGAGAATACAGTGTGGAAGGTGAGCACTTGACATGTGGTTCACTTTGTCTTCCAAACAGCCATCATTGTTGCTTCATACTAGGGCTTCCTCCCCACTCCTGAAAGATTGGAGAGAACCCTGGTAGAGACAGGTCTGGGGCAAGCAGTTCTGTTGGAGAACTGCACATTTTCTGGAGGGAAGGGAGTATTTAGAGAGATGAGGGTAAGTTGAAGAGGTGTGCCTCTGAGAAACCTTGGGCAACCTGTGGAGGGCAAAGAGGGTGCTCTTGTAGAGAGTCTCCCTCCTTCCACTCATCCTCCCTCTGCCCCAGTGGTATCACAGCTCTGTACTTTTGGTCATCTTGCTCCCAAGGATGAAGTTCTGAACCCACACAGCTTAGACTCAACTCAAAACCTCTGTGAAGCTTTACCCATTACTCAGGAGGAGCTGTTTCCTAGATCCCATGTTTGCAGAAAGACTCAGCAGAGGCCCCTTCGTCCTGCAGAGGACTCAGTTCCTTGAGTCTTCAAGACATTCCTAGGAGTCCCTGAGGACTTGAAAATGAACTAGAAAGGCAGGAAGGAGGCTTAAGCCCACACAGGGTCCCTGCAGAATCTGCACACACAGTTTGTCATTATTTCTCTTTCATACTGATGCTCAGAAAACATGATGAGAAGTTAAATCCAACCATCTAGTTTGTCCAGCATTGCTACTGGAATAATAAATTTATAGGTTAAATAAGAATTTTGGGGGGTACTCATTTCAAAATTGGTGAACACAGGGAAGCAGTTTGTAAAGTGCTTGGTATTTAATTTATATTCCAAAGTAATCATGAAGGCAGCACCGATTTGTAATTCCAAAGGTCCTTTTATCCCTGAATCTTAAAAGCACTTTTCCAGGCATACTAGGAATAAAAATAAGTTGCAAAACCTCCATGAAAAAAATTAAGGTTAAAACACAATTTTGAAGCACCACTTGAGTTTGTCCATTTACCTGTTTTATAAATACACTCACCTATTTTTCTTACTGTTAGAAGAAGCAGATAGCTAGATATGAGCAGAGAAATGGGGACGCAGGACAAATGGCAGAAACTGGGCAAAAAAGGAGAGGCATGAGCCAAATGCAGGAAACTCTGCATCATGTAAACAACATGGGTCCCTGGGCAGAGACAGAAAAGCAGGAACCTCTGGGCTGATAAGCGATCACACATTTGGGGGTGACAAGTGGCCTGAAGGCATAAAAAGAAAGGTGCGAAAAGGCAACAATGTAACCTTTTGCTCATCACGCCCTCATTGCGATAAAATTAGCCTTGCAGATTAGAAGTACCCATCATGCACCAATGCCAGGACACTTCCGATCCAGACTAAGGACAAAAATCCCTTCTCCCTTTGGGAAGGTGGAGTTGGGATGGAAATCAAGGAATATGACCCTAAACCCTTCCCTCCCCAATGATATTCTACTCATTCATTTTTACACTCAGTGTAACCAGCTTGCCAAAGACAAATGGCAGCCACTCACCTGCGCCTGCCCGCTCTCCCCTGGAGAAGTGTACTGTCTATTCATTAATCAATCCCCACTTTCTTAACCTCCGTGTTTTGTCTCTGAAATGTTTCTGTGACAAGATAAGAACCTAATCACTGGCAATATCACAATTCTCTTTCACAAAAGAAAGAACATCGTGCGACATGTAGAACCACACAACAGAATGAAATGGCAAACCTCCGGCATCTTGAGAAAAGCCCAAGATGAATTATACCTGCCTTCTGTGTCTAGGGGATGGTAATTAAACCAGATAGCCCATAACAAGGTGTGCTGATTAATAGATTATTTGATTACCAAGTATAACTATAGCTGCATCGATACAATTGCCTAAATGTTCTAAATTAGAAATTGTGCAATAAAATATAACGGAAAGGTAATAAAGATTGGTAGTTTTAATTGCAAAGAATGATTAATTGATCATTCAGATTGTATTGATCTACAGCTTATTCAATTCTTTGCAATTTGATTTGTCAAATTTGAGTCCAAATAACTGATAATCTGTCCTATTAATGGTAGAACTAGAAGGGACAGGAATGATGGAAGACGAAAGGCTGGAACCACGGACCTGGTGGCTCCACACTGAAGGGCTGAGCTCTTCTAATGTCCCTGCACTGGGCCTGTGTGGGTGCACACCTGGCCCACCATTTGGACTCCCACTCGTCCCTCTCCTTGCACAAGCTCCACGTGCCCCAGGAATCTGTGGTGACACGAGAAGGCAGACCTGGGGACATGTCCAGCCTCCACCTCTCATTCTATGTCTTTGTCTCCTTGCCTCAGTTTTCCCACAGCAAAATGGAGGTAAGAGAAGTGAGTATATCACGCCAAGAGGGGACCAGCATTCACTCAGCACAGCCTCTCAAAGTGCTGGCTGTGCACTGATTAGCATTTTACCACCACCATTCCTACCACCAGCGTCCGTCCCCTGGATGCCTGGAGGAGGCATTCTTGATGTCCCCATTGTTGCTGAAAACCTGGTCTCTGAACCTGGATAGCCAAATTGAGACTCGAAGGCAGGGTTTTGGGAGAATTAGAAAAAGACAACTTTATTGCTTTGCTGGGCAAAGGGGAGTCATAGCAGGTTCATGCCTTAGAGACTATGAATCCATCTTGGGGTTGGGGTCCTGAGGTTTTATAGAAAAACCGGATGGAACAGAAAGGTGACAACAATCAGGGTGTTTTCTGGAGTTCTGTATTCTTCTTAATCTTGATGAATCCACCTGGCATCACAGAGAAATTCTGGAGGGTCTGTTCATTTTTCTGAGGCTGTCAGCCCATGATCACCTTCCTGGAACACAGCTTCTGTGTTAAAGGACGAGCTATTCTAGGTAAAGCATGCATAGGGAGTGGAGAGCGTAATGGAAGGGTTGGGGGCTGTCTAGTTGAGCAGGTGAAGCAGAGATAGGGGGTTTCTCAGGGAAAAGAGAAAAACAAGTTGCAAGAATTTTAAGTCAGAATGAATTAGCAAGTAGCTTTAGCATCAGGCAAGCTGCCTTTTTAAGTTAGCTTTACTCTTTCACCATCAGTTTCCAAGACACCAGCCTACATTCTCCTCTGCATCACCTCCACTAAATAAACTTCTTCCGGTGTGGAAGAATTCCTGAGCCCTTTTGTTTCCCCCACAGAAGTGTTGCTCCATCCACAGCTGCAGAAGAATGACCGAATTCCTCCTATTCAATCTATAATGGCACTTTGTGAACACAGATGGAGCCCAAGACATTTGTGCTGGTGGAAGGGAAGTCAGCAAATGCTGATTTTCTTGAGCTCCAGAGACAGAGGAGTGTAGCCAGTGATTACACTGACTGGAGACAGAAACTGGCACGCGGGGGAAGCGGGAGCCCCGAGGTGCCCTGGGGCGGGGACAACAGGGAAGGAAAGGAGGGCACGACAGACCACGTGGGCCCTCTGGTGAGAGGATAAGGCAGGCCCTGAGGATGGCGCCTCTGATCCCTGATGGTGGAGTGAACATGCTGGTAGCCAAGCACTGGACAGAAGCCTCTGCTGAGGGAGCACTGGTTTCCCTTCCAGCTCCTGAAGCAAGAAGCGTCCCTGGTTTGCCCTGCGAGAGACAGGTGCACTCACAGACCTCTTCCCGGGAGTAGGGTGTGAACACCTGAAGGTTCTAGAGGTCAAGTCTTATGTTCCCTGCACCCAGGCCCCAGCTGGGACTCTCCACCTCCTTTCCCTGGAATACGGTGAGGTCGCATACTCTGCCAGCACTTTTGTGAAAAGAAAACGCAGATCCTAAGAGAACTTGGTGACACCAGAAGACAGAGACCACAGGAGCTCTGGGCTTTAGTGAGGCAGATGGTGCTGGAGACAGCAGACCTGGCCTTGGAGCTCAGGCCACCGAGGGAGTGAGGGCAGCTCCCTTGCCCCCTGGGAGACCTGTCCAAGGACCCTTATATCCTTTGTGGATGGGGTTCTGCAGAAGCCCTCATAGCCCAAAGCTTTTGACACATTCACTCCCGTTTGCAGAAACATGTCCAGGCAAGCGCATGCAGATGAGAGTGTCAAGGTATTTTTGTCACAGTGTTGTTCGTAACAGTGAAAAATTATCCTCAGACTTAATGCAGAATTGGTTAGAGTGGGGCGCATTTATAAAATGACTTAAAAGTTACAATGAGATCGTAAATGATATTCAGTGTGTTAAGTGAAAAAAAACAGCATATAAATCAGGACGTTTTTGTTAAATGTGTGTGTAGGGGGTGTGTGTCTATAAATGTCCGTTTTTATAAATAAAAAAGGTCTAGCAAGGTGCACATCAAATGTCAATGATCATCTTTGGATGGTGGCATAATTTTTTTATTTTTATATTTTATATAATATATCATCATATAATTATAATATATATAATATACTGTATATTTTAATATCATATATATTTTGGGGGGGTAACCAGGTTTACTTATTTATTTTTTTTAGAGGAGGTACTGGGGATTGAAGCCAGGACCTCCTGCATACTAAGCATGTGCTCTACCTCTGAGCTATACCCTCCCCCTCATATCTCATATATTTTAACTTTCTCATATTTTCTTATTATCTGACTTTTTTACATTGAGTTTATATTATTTTTATTTAAAAAAAAACTAACTCCATTTGGAAGTGATAAAAAAGCAAATCTCACTTGCTCTGTCTTGACTGCATGAGGACAACAGGACAGGGAAGAATCCTGTGCACAGGGCCGAGGGCTCAGAGAGGGAAGCGGCTTAGAAGTCTTGCCTGGCTGCTTCATCTGCGCTTCCAGGCCCCGCCCACTGCTCTGACTCCGCCTCTCCTGCTGCCGTCTGCCCCCAGTGATGCTCCTGCTTCCCTGGGCACCTTGCTGTCCTCTGACATGCCAACGCCACTGCAGCCTCCGAGCCTTTGCTCCAGCCGCCCCTCTGCCTGATACACTTCACTCCCCACGTCTTCACACAGCGGGACCCCTTTCTGTCACATTCTTCTCAGGTTCAGTGTCACGCTCTTGAAGTCTTCCATTAACGCCCAGTTTAAAATGGCCCTCTCCGCCTCCACACCCCGTGTCATTCTCAGTCTCTCTATCTGTTTTATTTCCTTGATGTACTCATCCCCATTTGAAATGACCATGCTTTTCTTTGACTTCTCATTTATAGTTTATTTATTTTCACTACTGTGGACAACGAATGGTGTCTGCTATGACCAGATTAGGACATTTAAAGACACTAAACATGGATTCCTGCCTGCCCTCCCTCATGAAATCCAAAATAAAAACAATACCTCATTCTAAGAGGAAAAAAAATACCATATATCACTCCTATGTGGAATCTAAAAAAAAAAAAAAAGAAGACAAATGAACTTAAATATAAAACCGAAACAGACTCACAGGCATAGAATACAAACTTGTGGTTGCCAGGAGGGGGAGGGGTGGGAAGGGATAGACTGGGAGTTCGAGATTTGTAGATACTGACAGGTATATATAGAATAGACAAACAACTTTATAGTGCATAGCACAGAGAAATATATTCAAGATCTTGTGGTAGCTCACAGCGAAAAAGAATATGAAAATGAATATATGTATATTAATGTATGACTGAGAAATGTACACCAGAGATTGACTATAACTCAATAAATTTTTTTTTAAATTTTAAAAAAACAATACCTCATTTTAGCAAAAGAGAATGTGACAATGAATGTATCTATCTTCATGTATAACTGAAAAACTGTGCTCTACACTGGAATTTGACACAACATTGTAAAATGACTATAACTTAATTAAAAAAGTTTAAAAAAACAAAACAAACAAACAAACAGAAAAACAATACCTCATTTTACTATAGGGAACTCCAATGGTTCCTCAGTTTTACCATATCTTGTCTGATCACCACGGTGTCCCCACAAGAATATATGGCTTGTCACACTATGTTCAGTGAATACACATTGAATGAATGACTGCATGTCTCCTGAGCCTTGGAGAAGAAGAGAGAAGACAGAAGAGGGCTACCTCAGAGAGGAAAGGGTCCCAGACCACTGGGCAGGTAAAAATACTAGCAGGCATGTGGCAGTAAGAAGAAACCCTCAGTCCCCAACAGAGTGGGAATCACCCCGAAGTGGACCCCTGGAACAGCCACGTCAGGAAGCACCCATCCCACCCAGGCACTGAAAGCCATTTTCTAAACCTGGGAGAATCTTAACTTGTCAACATATTAGGTAAAACTAGTTTTAAAGATGGAAGAGAAGGAAGTAATCCTTTCCCACTGATACCATAACACTAACTTACGGCACAGTGTGATTTACTTTCTATGACCGAGTCATAAATTGTTGAAAATAAAAGTTTCAAATGGAAATGTTGACATAACAATCTTATCTACGGCAACATGAATAACCAACCACAACCGTTATTATGGAGTCTTCCGTTCATGCTTGCTGTTTTTGAAAGTTCAACTTGCTCAACGTGTTCATCTTTAAACGTGAGTTAAAAAGTAATTTGCATGAACACAAATAACACTGTATCAGTTCAGTGGCATTATGAATAAATTAGCTGCAATCCACAGCCGTGCTTCCCATCTCTTTTATCTATAGCTTATTCTTGCTGTGTTACACCTTTTCGGATACTAAGTGCTAAACATGCTTGCTTCTTAAAAAGGTTAATTATCCAAGACACAGGTACCTTATCTAAAGGCCATATATTCTATTTCTCTGGCATCTTGGATTTAGGTATTTACAAACAGTGGAAAGTTAATCAGCCCAATTTTCTTCCCTTCTACGCCTCAGCAGGGTCCTTCTCTTATTTCTGTTAGTGCTCAGTGGGTCTCTGTTTCTGATTCTGGTGAGTAAACATCTTCAGCCTGGGACCACCCAACTCTCATCAGCTTGACTGGGAGTGAGCATGGGACAATCAGGGGAGCCAGAGAGGCCAAATCCAGCCCCAGCCCTGCTACATCTGGAGCAGCGCATGGGCTCTGGGTTCCTTTGGCCCAGAAAGTGTTGGAAAAATGGAATTGTTGGCCAATATTTTAAAATTTGGAAGTTTCACACACACACACACACACGATCAGATATTGGTATATCTTGAGAAACCAGAAAGCTGAGCAGTGGTACCAGCACTCCTAAGAGGCCCCTCCTCAGACAAATCTGAACTCTAGGGCTTCCCCACAGTCCCCACCAGTACCTGTTGACCTCTGGAAACAAACAGCTTGAGTGCTGGTTGTCATTTGTCACCTGATATGGGGCCCATTTGCAATGCTTGTGTTACCTGCCTGTCTCCTCTAACTGGAAGGAACACTTTAAGAGAGGGCAAGGCGGCACCTCCATGGGACCAGGGAGTGAATCCACTCACTGTAAAGTCCAGGGAGGCCGGCCTCCAGTGATTAATCCAACCACCCAAAGACAATTCACAAAAGGAAGAGCATTTCAGAGTGGTAGCAATTGAAAAATAAATAGGGAGATGGGAGGGAGAGGCCTGGTGGTGGGAGTGAGGTCTGCTCACATTAGATGATCAGCAAGGGTTTCTCTGTGATGGTGGCATGTAAGCACAGACCAGATGAGGTGGCACAGGAAGAGGTCGGGCAGGGGGGCAGGGTATGTTCGAAGGTCTTGAAGAGGGAGTAATGTTGGCCTATCATAGGGTCTACAGGGCGGTGGGCTTTAACGACCTTGCACGAAATGAGAACAGAAAGGTGAACAGGGCCTGGTCAGGCAGGGCATCATCAGCCTCAAGTCGCCCAAGAGCAGAGCCTAAACAGACATTTATGGGCAGGTACTTGATCTGGGAGTAAGATCCCAGGGATCTGGAATGAAGGAGAGGGGAGTGAAACGGGAAGAAGAGAAGTCAATACAAAGATGCATTTTTGAGTGGATCCCTGTTGTGGGGATCAGGAGCCTTATCAAATGGCAATGTAGAGGACAGCAGAGGAAAGCAGTTACTCAGCAGCTTCCACTCCCCTTGGGTCAAGCGTAGCACTTCTGGGTTTAATATGCATAGCTGTCACGCATATTCCTGGGTGTCTAACGTCTCAGAATTAGAGAAATCCTGGTGCCCCAACAAGAGATACAGCTGGTGAGTGAGGTGTTGTCAGAATGCATCCACGTGATGCTGGTGAGAGCTGGTGTGAAATTCTGCTCTACCTCAACTGCTGAAACAAGGGATGCGGCTGAGAGGCTGTGAGATGGTGCCAAAAGAGGCTCGCCGTGGTAACAGCATGATGGAAACCCCCTCATCTTCCCAACACCAAATCCACCAGCCTCCTCTTTCCACCTCATCAGTTTCTCCCTCTGCCTTTGGCCATACTACCCCTATTCATGGATGACCCGACAAGCCAACTGATGAGGCAGAAAGAGGAGGTAAGAGGGAATGGGACCCTTTGACTGCACAGAGATACATCAACTTTACTAACAGGAGAGAAAGCGGAGTACAAGTACAGATAAAAGGAAGTATACGTGCACATATACCTATTGGGCTTTGATGTAAAAAGTAGTTTGAGGTCAGTAATGTTTGAAAAACCCTATCCAAGAGGCCCGAATGTTGTCTACAGTCTCCTTTATATTGCTGAGGCCCCCAGCTGCCCACCTGAGAAAAGCAGACTAAGTGAAACTGATGTGATGGGATCCCTTAAAATCAGGCAGAGCCAAGGGGAGGCCCCCACGTGAGCACTATCAGCAGCAAATGCCAGAACGGCAAAGGCCACTCATTCTCAGCCAAGGAAAGGTAGCCAGTCAGGTCTCTTGGAGCAGCTGCCAACAGAATCTGCTTAGTGTGACGGAAAAGGGCCCACCTGTGTGGAGGACCTGCTGGGAGCCAGGCCCTGCGCATCTGCACCTCTCGCTAACTTGTGCTACGAGAGATATCTCCATACATGTGCCGCTCATCATGGATGCCTCAGGGCCAGCACGTAGTACCTGGTCCATCTAGAAGAGTTGAAAGTTTCCGGTCCTTGTGACAACTCTATAAGGTAGGTATTGTGAACTCTGCTTCAGGGGTGCAAAACCAAGTCACAGAGTAGTTCAGTGAACATGAGAGGTTAGTGGCAGAACTAGGTTTCAAACCCAGGTGAATCCAACACCAAGCCTGAGTTCTCTCTGCCATGACACAGCTCTCACCACACCAGAAGTGGGGGCAGGTATCAGACCTGGTTCTGCTTACAAAAAGTAATATTTATAGAAGAAGTGAGAGGTGAAGGATGCTGTGGATGTAGCTCTGGGTTGGTTTTTCTCCCAAACATCAATTTAATGAGAACAATCACAGTGTCTGTCTTTCCTGACTCCCTAGCTTCTCAGACAGTGCCTGGCACACAGTAGCTCCATAAGCATCCAAGGGATGGATGAGTAGATAGATACATGGATGGATGCATGAATGGATGGATGCATGCATGCATGGATGGACAAGAAGTCTATATTGTAGGCCTGGACCTGCCAATGGCCCACCAAGCAGGCCACATCCCAACTACTGGCCTCAATCCCACACATGCGGCCTGAAGGTCCAGGTCAGACTGTGCATTCTGGGATCCAGCTCCTCTCAAGCCAGTTTGACAGCTTCCCTAAGATGACACTGGGGATTCCCAGGCAATACTGCCTGGCTGGTTCTTCCTTTTTCTCCCTCCATTCCCACCCTGAGTCCTAGCAAAGCACAAATGCCCAGGCTGCCCAGTTGTGCCCCTGGGCATTCCAAGCA
Organism: Vicugna pacos; assembly: GCF_048564905.1. Classification (NCBI taxonomy): domain Eukaryota; kingdom Metazoa; phylum Chordata; class Mammalia; order Artiodactyla; family Camelidae; genus Vicugna; species Vicugna pacos. The sequence goes on along the minus strand of NC_132995.1, from coordinate 20,277,505 downwards.
GGCACCTCTAGGAAGTCAGGCAAACTATGAGTGTGTCTGACCCCGTGCTGGGTCGTAGCTACAGTTTTGAATTAACATTTCAAAGCAAAACAAAACAGAGTCTGAACTGACCTTCGCAAACCTACACTGAGTCTTTCCAATGCAGGCAAAAAGCATAGTGGTTAAATGTACAAGCCCTGTAGATGGACTTCCTGGGTTCCCCTCCCTGCTGGCAGCAAGACAAGGCTTTCAACACTCTGAGCTTCTGCTTCTCCTCGAAAAGGGGAGCAACACCTACCTCCCCAGGTTGCTGTGAGATGCTTCTCCTGGCGGAGTGTCATCACCAAGGCCCATTGTCCTACCTGGGAGCAAGGAGTCAACATGTCACTGTGGGGAGGCCATTCAAAGCTGTTTCAGTGGTAGGGGTCCTCAAGTTCAACCTCAGCACCGCCCCACCATGGACAGGCAGGGGCATTCTTCCCTTGGGTTCACACTGTCCTGGAGCTTCGTGGAGGGAGTGAGATCTCACATGAGGGATAACACTTGGGGTCACGTGGAGTCCTGGGACGGGTGTGGGTGTCACCCCTGCTGGGTGACCAAAGGGCGAGGAGCTGGACACTGACAACGAAGTATTCATCTCTGTGCCGTCCTGACTTTCAAACCAAAGGGCATAGACAGTAAAGCCGGTGTGGTCTCAGAGCAAGTTCTCCGCTGGGTGGTGTGTGGAGAAATCAGCTGCCTTGCCTTTCTCAGGAACTCGCACGAGGTCCCCTGCAGATCTCTGCCAGGTCAGAGCACCTGGCTTTTCCAGTAAGTGCCCTTCTTAGACAGTCTGCCCGGGAGCCTGCACGCTCCACTCCCTCCGGTAGTCTCCATCCTCTCCCATTATCCCTTGTTCTTTTCGTCTTGGGAGAACTTTTCTTCCTCTCTGCTTTCCTGAGAGATACTTTGGTCCTTCCTTCTACCATTACTTCAAATCCTGTTCTCCTCTTTCCTTTCACAATTACACTTAATGCCTCATTATGCTTGAGTTATTAGCAATGGGGGAAAAAAAAACAAAACAGCACCCTAGAAAGCAAAAGTAGCTTACTTACTATACTCACCCAGGACATGGGAGAACATTTTACATTGCAAACACCTGGTCTAACAAAGAAAGGGAAGAAAACGACATTTGTATGGGACTCACTATTTGCCAAGCGCTGGTCTGAGAGCTACACATCCATTAACTCACCGAACCTATTTAACAGCTCCCTGCAGTACCAAGAAACGAGGTACAGAGAGGTTAAATGACTTTTCCAAGGTCATGGTCAGTGCCAGTTTGAGAGGCAAACCAGAGAGTCTAAGACTAGAATCCTCTCTGCTTCACCCTCCAGGCTACTGCCTTTCAGTCCAAACAAAACATGTTTCTGTATTAAAATACCACGAACATTCACAATACATTGTGTTTCTTTGGTCCATCCCTGCAGTAGAATGAGTACCTTCAAGGACAGGGACTGTGATTCATCCCTTCCTACATCCCCAGAGTTTGGCTAGATTCTGTCCCGGGGAAGAAACTTAGGAAGTGTTGGCTGAGTAAAGAAAGGCATGAGTAGCTATCCAGACTCTTGGTTAGTGATGCCACAGTGTCCGTTCTAACACGGAGAATGCACATGACTCCACATACATCTAAGTGAGCCTTAGAGAGCACAGCCTCATTCAAGAAGCAGTCTTGAAGAATCAGGGCCGAGAGTGGGTCATCTTCATCAGTTTTTGAGGACAGCAAAGACTAGCTCCCCAAGACTCCCTATCTGGGGCCAAGATGACCCACTGCATCTGATTAAAAATAGGGCTGCCAGTATCTCAGAGCCTAAATGTCCCCAGTCCTAGGAGATTCTTTCAAGCTCTGAGCCCCTGATCTCCATCTTGGTGTTGGACAAGGCTGCTTTTTGTAATTGAGAGAAACTCTACAAAGCCTTTCCCCAGTGTGGCCAACACTTTTTAATTCAAACCCCACTGGTGTAGAATTCTTGAACTCATGTTCAGCCCGTTCATTGTGCCCAGACTATGTAGTTCATAGACCTAATTATAGCACACATGAAACAAGAATAGAGTAGGAATAAAACCAGTCTCTTTCACTGACACAAGGTGGTACATTGGTTTGTTTGTCTCAGACCTGAATGGACATCAGAATATTCTCAGGAGATTTTTTTTAAAAATCCAAGGACTACTTTGAGTTATGATGGGGGATTAAAGTAGTCACATGAGTCTTCCCACTGATAATAATCATCAAAACTTGATTCAGTAATTTAAACAGTATGGGAAAGTATGGGAAAGCATCCAAAGGAAGGCAGAACTAGAGAAATATCTACTCTCAACAAATTGCAGGTGAAAGAGGTAAGGATTTTGATTTTGTGGCTTTGTGATCTGAGGTTATTCTCTAATCCAGGGGCCATGGTTGCAGAAAATGGCAGCAGAAATTGCAGCCTCACCAGATAGAGATGCTAGAGGTCAGAGTCCAGACTGAGATAGTTTAAAGAGGAGAAATCTTGAAAGCAAAGCATTGCTGACAGCTAAATTACATATACATGAGGGAGACCCAGGCAGCCTGGCAGAGAAGCAGGAGAGATAAGAAAGGAATGTACTCCTAGAAAAAAAGAGCTACTCAGGGAAAAAATAAAAAATCTGTGAATTTGATGTTTTTTAAAACAAGTGCAGCTCCCAACCACTCACAGCTCAGGCAGCAAGCAGAGCAAAGATGAAGCACTACGGGTTTGAAGCAACAGAGGTCAAAACCCAAGGCTAGCAGACTTTGAAAATTGCAGAGAGGGGGAAATCCCTACAAGAAAGAAACCACAGTGTTGTTTCCATCTCTTAAAATCACTGATTGGCCACCAAATTACACAGGAACAAAGGAGACCAAAGGTACCAGGCTAAGAGGTAGTATGAAGCAGCAAACAAAGAGCAGAGATCCCAGTTGCTGTATACTTATACGAAAGTCAAAGCTTGCAGCTGGAGTCCAAGCCAATTAACACCTACCATATATGAAAACAAAAGTCCTTGGCCAAACACAGCAGAATGCACTAAAATGTATTTGCAGTGTCTGGTTTTCATCTAAAAATTACTAGACTGAAAAAAAAAATAGAAAATAGAAACGGATTCTGTGAGAAGAATGTAGCGATCATTTCGCTGTGTATATGTATATTCAACATCATGTTGTACACCTTAGAGATACACCATTTTTATTCTAAAACAAAGAAAAAAGAAAGTGACTTTGTGTGAACTCAGATGTTTGATTCAGCAGATAGAGACTTCAAAGAGGCTGTTTATTATACATATATGCAAATAGTTTAAAATACGTACAGCACATTAAATAGAAATATGGAATAAACGAATAAACAGAGCACTAATCTTAACGTAGAAATGGAGACAATAATACAGGAAATTCTAGGGCTAAAACAAATAACTAAAATTAAAGATCCACTGAAGAGGCTTAAGAGCAAATTTTAAATGAGAGAAAGTAATCAGTAAACTTGAAGCTAGAGCAATAGAAATTACTGTCGGAGGTATATAGAGAAAAAAGAGTGAAGAAAATTAAAATGATAAGAGCCTCCGAGATGTGTGAGAAAATACCAGTTTGTAGTCCAACATGTATGTTATTTGAATCCTAGAATGGTAAGACTAAAATAAAGGGAAAAAAAGGAAATAATCAGAAAAATAATGCCCCCCCCCAAATCTCAATTTTGGTTGAAAACATTAACTTACAGACCCAAGAACTCAATGAACCCCAAGTATAATAGAACTAAGGAAAATTCTCCTAGACATAGCATATTCGAAGTTATGAAAGCCAAAGAAAGAAAATCTTGAAGGCAGTCAGCAGAAATGACAGGTAACATCCGGGGGAAAACAGTAAGAATAATGACTGATTTCTTATCATAAACAATGGAAGCCAAAGGAAATAGGACCCACAAAACTCAGGTACCAAAAGAGGAGAAGAACTGCCAACCAAAGATTTTACATCTAGAGGAAAAAATTTTTCAAAAATGAAGGTGAAATAAAGACAGTTTTGGAAAACAAAAACTGTGATAATTTGTCACCCACAGAGGAGAACAAACCTGACTCCATATTGGATCTGTTCCTTTAGTTTTAACCGCTGTGCCCTGTTTTCTAGGCTTAGTCTTGCTAGCTCTGCACCTTTTGTAAAACAATGTTGCCTTTAGCCTGAAATATACAGGAGAGCCTATTCTCAGGGCTCTGATATTTAAGGATGTTAGTTAGCCCTTCTGCACTTATGTAGAGATGTCAAGTTGCAAAATAGAGAATAACCTTTGTTTTGTTGGAGGTTTACAGGGACACCATGACCTGGCCCACATGGACGGCTGTAAAGAACAAAGAATTCCTGCAGCAAGAAGTTTGCAACAACCAACCACACCCCCTCCCCTATGTTTTTTTTTTTTTTTTTTTTTGTATAAAAGGAGCCTGTATTCTGACTGGAGCAGGATGGTTCTCTAAGACATCAGTTGGCCATGCTCTTGGTCTGCCGAGTTTTTGAATAAATTCTCTATTCTTTGCCCCAACACCTCGTCTCCCGATTTATTGGCCTGTTGTGCGGCGAGCAGAACAAGTGTGGACTCGGTAACCATACTAAAAGAAGTTTCTTAAACTGAAGAAATAAATACTTCTGGAAATCGTAGATATGTAGGTAAATATGAAAGATCATATTTTAAAATTATCTTCTTTTAAAAATAGGTTATGTTTTAAAAATAAAATATTTTAAAGGTGTTAATTCTACAAGAATGAGTTTATAGTATACAATAAGTATATACAACAAAAACAGCACTAAGGACAGGTTGGCAAAATGAAATATGCTGTTTCAAGGCTCCTCTATTTTACCTAAAGTAACTCATTATTAACTAGAAGCAGAATGGGTTATGTTAAAGGTGGATATTGTGACCCTTAAAACCACTAAAAACATAAGGCAAAGATATATAGATAGACAGCCAACAGGGGAATTTAGATGAAATACTTCAATATCTTACTAATGCAAAAGAAGGCAAAAACATAAGAATAGCGGAACAACAACAAGACAAGGTGAATAGAAAACAAATAGAAAAATGGCAAACCTCAATACAACTACATCAATCATTACATTAAATGTAAAAACAATATGTGCTCCAATCAAAAGGCAGAGATTTTAAGACTGGATGAAAAACAAGAATCAAGTATATGCTGTCTACAATAGACACACTTACAATTCAAATACAAAAAATGGATTTTTAGGTGAAACAAGATGCAAAATGCAAGCATATGAAAGCTGAAGTGCTTATAATAACATTAGTTAAAATAGACCTCAAAACAAGGGGTATTACTAGAGACAAAAAAGGACTTCCCATTACTCTAAAAGGATCAATACAATCAGGAAGAAATGAATTTCTAAGTGTGTATGTGCCTAACAACAGATCTTCAAAACATCTGCATTGAAAAATTGACAAAATTAAAAGCAGAAATAGACAAGGCCAAAATCATAATAGGAAACTCTAACATAATTTTCCCAGGAACTAATAGAACAATTAGACAAGAAATCAGTAAAGATACAGAATATCTGAAGAACATTATCAACCACTTTTACCTATTTGGCATTTATAGAACACTACACTGAACAACTGCAGAACACACATTCTTTTCAAGTGCAAATAGATGTTCACTGAGTAGACCATATACTGTATCATAAAGTGAATTTCAAAAGAACAAAATCTTGCAGAGTATGTTCTCTGACCACAAAGGAAATAAATTTGAAATCCTGTCTGAATTCAGACAGTAGCAGAAACTTTACACTATCTCACATCCTTGGAAACTTTGGGAGGAATTTTCTCCCCCAACTTTCTAGTAAGCCCTGAACTGGGGCACTTAAAATCATTGTATTTTAAAAGTAACTGTCCTATTTCTACTCTGCTAGCACACAGTCGTTTATTCCCTCACTTTGAGCTAATGGCCTAAAATGCAACTCGAACAGGAGTTAGCAAAAAAATGGAATGTATCCACTCAAGTAGCAGAAAACCACAGCGTGAGGACGTGGCTTCTTGCCCTTAGGCCCCCAGGCTCCGCTTTCCTCTGGGAGGGGCTTCCTCTCTCGCAATGTCTTCTGGCAGCACAATGTCTTCACAACAGGCAGAGACAGAGCTCCTACTTCCCAAGAGACATGTCAAGAGTCCTTCCAGCATCACTGTCTCCGACTGGCGAAGGGCAGGTCGCGTGACCACCTTGGAATCTAGGTTAACTCAAGCACCCCCACTCACTTAAGGGTTTGAGAGTGAGTTTGTGGTTTTTCAGGGGAAAATTGAGGTTAAGAAAAGGGAATATATGCTGGGTGGGCAGTGCCCTCTACTGGGGTTAAAGATAGTAAGTAGTTCGGGAGGTGAGGAGGGAAGTGGAAGGTCCTGAGGGAGGTGAAACAACCCCTCAATCTAGCTCAAGCCCTTCTGGCCTTCCAGACAGTGGTCACCTCCAGATGGAGGATTATGAGTGAGTGTGTACACAAGAGCACACACACACACACACACACACCCCCCCCTTTCTCTGTGTTCTTTTCCTTTTGCTCACAATGGATATACAAATTACTTCTGTATAAATATTTTCTTTAAAAAGCACAAATACTTAAGACAAAAACATTTAGGGGTTGGACTTTTTTCTTTTTTTCGAGATACAGAGTAACACAGTAGAAAAACACTCATTTTGAGGTCAGAAATGTACCCACCGCTGTTCCTGCCAGCCATGAAACATTTAGCAAGTCTTTAAGCCTTAAAAATGGGCATAACACTAATTTAGTGACCTTATAAGTTGAGGAGGGAAGCCTTACAAAATGTGGAACACTGGGGATGGTACACATAGAAAGACTTTGTATACTCTCGAATGCTTTTACAAATAGGAAAGAATGCTATTTGTGGTTCAATTCTGGGAGCCACAGGAAAGTAACCTGTGCTTTGTCCCTCCTCTTCAGGACGGGTGTCCCACACCCTTCCAAGTCTCAGGCTTGCCTCACCAAAGGGGGAAGCCTTTGCCTGTGATATCTCCAGGCTGTAACTACTAAACAAATAGAAATTTAAAAAAAATGTAGCTTGGAACCAAACTGAGGGACAAAGGCAATTAAAAATAAATCAGACATCTTGGAAAAAGTCATTTGCAGTAACAGTTGTGTCCACAGCATGAAATATCGAGGAAATACATTAAAAACAAAAATTAATTGAATAAACATTCAGCCTCATTCTTTTTAAAAAGAGAGAATAATATAAAATACTTCATTAGGCAAAGTCTCCGAGGGGAAACAGGGACTGTTTTTTAAAGAAAAACTTTGCAAATTAGAAAGATGAAAGGAAAAGAGAGAGAGAGAGAGAACGTGGCCCTTGTCTGATTGTGCAGACTTACGAGCAGGGCTGCACCGCTCAAGTGTGGGGAGAGGAAGGGAAGGGTTCTTGGCACACATTCTGATCCCTGCTCGTTTATACCCCAGAGAGTCTATCATGCTAGATCCACGCAAAGCCAGTCAGATAATGCAGTCGCTGTTCACCCAGAGAATCCAGATACATGGACCCCAAATGTGGTTCAAGACCCAGAAATGGCCTCAACTCTGCCTTCTCCCACCCTGTGCTTCAACATTTGCTCTGGACAGCTGAGAAGTGCTACTTAAGAAGGTGGTGATCTGGTCCCTCCCCAAATGATCCCAGAGCCTAGCTTGGTGCTGGGAGGTCAGCTGACACTTCAAGACACCCCACAATTGATGCAGTGGGCATTTAAAGGGTGCCATCCCAGAATTCATTTTCTGCCCACTTCCTAATATGTCAGCTCATGGCTCCACCCACAATTCCAGATTGAAACCTTGAGTGGGTTAAAGGAATCCAGACATTTCACTCCCCAGTCTTCGTCATCAGTTCAGAGGTAGCATGTGAACCAGCCTTACCCAATCAAAATAAAACTCAGGACTCTTCTGGAATGTAGAGACAGAAACATTTTCACCATTGGGACTGTGTGATGTACAGGCAAGAAACCCAGAGTCATGGGAGCCACTGAAGCAGCACTAACTCAGGGATAAAATCAACACAGAAGGGTCTAGAGAGAACTGCTGGGAAACAGAGTGGCTTGATCTCTCCATTCCTGAAGCTATGCTTCCTTAGATTTCCAGAGAATTATTCCAGGAAGAATAAATCCTGTTTATTTTATAGGCTGGTTAAAATTTTGCTGTTGTTTGTTGTTTGTGTGTTAAGAGTTCTGACACTGAGGCAGATCAGAGAATGGGAAAGACAAGAGGCAAAAGAAAAAGGAAGGGAGAGGGAAGTTAAGAGAAGAAACAAAGGAGCAAAGAGAAAAGGACAGAAAAAAAAGAGAGAGACAGAGAGACAGAAGAAGAGAATTATAGAGCAGTTTGGGGCTATATGGGCTGGTGTGCCCGTATCTCTCATTTTACAGAGAAAATTGAGTCCCCAAAATTTGAAGTCACTCTCCCAAGGGCCACATCACCAGTGTACACTGGCATGAGAACCCAAGGGTCCTGGCGCCCAGCCACTTTCTTCCTCCTCCAAGTCATGAGTATAGAAAAGCAGCTTTTGGAGCTAAAGAATTTCTCACTCATTACAGAAAATTTGGGGTATGCATATAAGTAAGAAAGGAAAAAAAGCCATAATTCACCACCCATTACAACTGCTATTACATTTTACCAATTTACATGTCTTTTTTTTTCTATATTTAAGGATAATTTTTAGAGTTATAAATACCTTTTACATAATTTTGTTCCCTGATTTTTTTTCTCTTAACATAATTTCATAAGCATTCCCCCATCTGTATATTCTTCAGAAACATTTTTATGACATCATAATATTCAATCAACCAGATATATCCTAATTTACTTAATAATTTTCCTTCCATTTGGCATGTTGTGTGTTCCTAATTTTTCAACATTTATTTTCAAAACACTTCAAGGAAAACTTCCCTGCATAAAACTTATCTTATTTAAAGTTATTTTCTTAGAACAGATTCCCTGAAGTGAAATTTTAGGGTCAAAGGGTAGAAACTAGAGTTGCCAAATTTAGTAGATAAAAATGTAGGCTGTTCAGTTAAATCTTAATTTCAAATTATTTGTCGTTATCTGAATTTCAAATTTAACTGGGAGTCCTATATTTTATCTGGCAACCTTAGTAGGAATATTTTAAAGGTTTCCATACATATTCCCAATGTCCTTTCTTCTCTAGCATGTTTCCTTGGGTTGGAAAAGAGGAAGAATGAGAAGTAGGACCCCATGTGGTCTTCTCAGGACAGACCCCTCCCACTATGTCCTCTGCCTGCCTCTTGTTTGTAGAAAAGCTGTCGTTTTTCCGGACTCCCCTGAGTCACAAAGGCCTGGCTCAAGAATTAATAACTGAAAAGATGTGAACATGTAGTGATAAAAATAGCAGTTGGGTCAGGAGAACTGGTAAGAATTCAAACAGTAAATCAGCCATACTGTGGTCACAGAATCTTTAGTTCCTCCCTGAAGAACATAGGTAGCAGTGTCTGATGCACTTTCCTAAGTGGCTTTATAGATGCTAAAACCCTCACCAAATGGAAGAAGTTAACTATTTGATGACAATGTGCGTGCAGCCCCCAGACCAGCTGGAGCTTGAGGACTGATAATGTTAACCCCTGTGACACCCCCCCGACCCTGTTACCTCACCATCAAAGAATCAGAGAATTGGGCACGAGCTGATCACACACCCTGTAAATCCCCTCCCTCATCTTGCCTTTAAAAAGGTTTTTCTGAAACCCGTCTGGGAGTTCTGGTCTTTGGAGCAGGAGCTGCCCCATTCTCCTTGCAATAAACCTTTCTCTGCTCCAAACTCTGATGTCTCAGTTTGTTTGGCCTCACTGTGCATCGAGCACACAAACCTGGGTTTGACAACAATTTTATTTTGTGCCATGCACTTGTTAAACACTTTGCACATTAGTACATTTAAGCTTCATGCTGACCTGGAAGGTAAGGAATTACTTTTAGATAAGAATGCTGAGGTAGGCAAAGTTAAGTAAAATGTCCAAGGCTGCACAATTAGAATGTGGAGAACCAGTATTCAGTCCAGGCAGCCTGAAGGCTACAGGGCCCTGGGTTGCTAGGAGGAGAGACCTAAGCGGAGAGAATTTGAAAATCCTGAAGTCGGTGCTTCTTAAGAAGAGCCGGCTTCCATGTGGCATCTTGCCCGAGTCGACTTCAAAGTCAAACAAACATCCTTCCCCACCTCCACAGACCCCAGATCCTCACCACGCATTAACATGACATTTTGCAAGAAGATAAGGCAGAGAGTTTACCTTACACATAGTAGGAACAGTTCCATAAAATTAAATTTGCAACTATTCAGTTCTTTCTCAAGGCCGTCTCTAGTGGCCAGCCAGGCTTCCTTCTCTTTCAACAATCTCTTTGTGCTCCAGGCCTCATTCTCGTCCCACTTTGGACCTCCTTCTTCTCCCCAGGCCCCTCGCACCCTGCACCCCCCAACTGCTTTCTTTTGTGTGGGGAAAGTTTGAAGGCCTTCATCTTCTTCATTGTGTCTTCATACCCATCATTCCACTATGCAAACACCCCCACAACCAAATGCACCCTCCCTGGAAACGAGGGGTTATACTTAATAAATATTTCTCTGTCCAGATATCTCTAATTTTAAAATATCAAACAGTAAGGAATTGTATTCCTTCTTTCTTCCCTCTCTCCCATGATGTCCCCTCCCTTCCTTCTTCCCCAATGTGACACTTACCAAGCAAAGGGTAGCCGTGAACCCGGGGTCAGTCTCTCTGTTGACTACAGGGCCTTCTTTGGCCCAGGGCTGGGCACCCAGGCGGGGAGCAGACTCCCTCTGGGTATCCTGGAAAGCTTCATGGCAGAGGTGACGCTGAGCTGGGTATTGAAGGACAGGTGGGTTTGCCAACGTGGAGATGTGGTGGAAATCGGAAATGCTCCCCCTCCCCAGTGAGGGGGCATTTTGAAGACACAGTCCAGGAAAGACGGTCTAGGCTGGAATCCAGAGCATATTATTCCCTGTATCCTCCTCCCCACATTTATTAGGAGCTCCTTCCTCTCGGTTGATGACAAAAAGATCATGGGAGAAGCTGGCTCTGACCTCTGTCAGTCTGCATTTGGGGAGCAGCTCTGCACCGTCAGTGACACCCATTGCCGGGACTGTTAACAAATGGTTCACAAAATGCATCCAACATTTAAAAACTGCTCATAAAAATGGATCAATCAGTACAAGGCTGAAATAATTAGTTTCCTTTGCTAGGAAAAAATAGTGCTCCTTAATTATTGTACTGATTGCGTGAAAGGCTTTTTTTTTTTTTTTAAGACAACAAACAGGCCTCTGAAGGCTCTGTCCTTCTACCTGCCTATAAGGGAAAGAATCTCATTAAAACAAAGAAAAAATATTAATATTTAATGGGGTGATTTTCCTTGCATCATTTTTACCTCTCAACCCAGTGACAGCTGCAATATTTCCCCAAAAAAGAACATACAAATTCCCATGAGTGTGATGCTTCAGAGCACAGTTTTAATAAACAGCTCTGGTAGCAAGTTCTGGGGGCTTCAGAGTGGACACCAGAGCTCCTTCCTCCAATCAGCATAAGCTACCTGCAAAGGATGCCCCGGCCGCCTGCCTCAGACACCTCAGGCTGGAGATACCAGAGCTGCAGCTTCTGGGGTCAGTCCAATTCTGTCCCTTTGTTGTGGACGAAGCACAAGAGTGATACCTGTTGGTGGTCGGAGGATCCAGAGAGAGAATGTGAACAAACACCTGCCAGGAAACACTTAACAAATGTGACTGAAAAGCCTCATTACTACAATAGACTGGGAGACCAAGGTCCAAGGATCGGGGAGGGTGATTTTTCAGAAGTCACACACAAGTTGATAGCAGAGCCAGTGGGTGAGTTCCCTGCTCATCATTCCTCCTTGTATTCTGAGTTGCCTCTGTGTCCTGGCCTTCAGTGCTGGCCATGTTCTTTACCACTGGTCGAATGGTCCTCACTGCCTGGACACCTGTGTTATGACCTGGACAAGTGCCTGTGGCCCACTCCAGACCCAGCTTCATCCTATTCGTGGATGGATATGTGTACTTCCATATCCACTAGATAACTTTTGATTCCAAGACACAGACGTTTTAAACAAACTGACTTAAACAAAAAAGGGATTTTATCACTGAAATGTCCAGAGTTAGGACTTTAGGCATAGCTGGATCCAGGGGCTAAAGCAACATCATCAGAACTTGGCTTTTTTTTTCTGGGCTCCTCTCTCATGCAGACTCGATTCTTATGAAGGAGCAAAACCCCCAAAGGGACCAGCAAGACCTCCCAGGCAGGGCCATTGCCTTCCCGTTTTTGCACTTCTGTAAAACGGCTTGCTTCTAGGAAAAAGAAACTTACCCCTAAAATTCCATTGGTTCCCAAAAGCTCACTCCTGATTGGTCCATTTCCAACACCTAATTTGCATATTGTGCAAACTTAATCAAAACCTAATACCCTATAAAACCCTGTGTAAACCTACAGACGGGGTCCAGAGCTTGGAGTGTTAACTCCTCTGGGCCCGCTGGCGTAATAAACCTCAGTTGTCCAACCCTCCAAGTGCTGCTTGGTCTCTTGAAGGGATTCAGGTTTCTATAACACTCAGATAAGGTGCCCTCCAGGGTTTGCAAGACGGTTACTGAGTGAACGAATGAACACAGCCTGAGAGACAATCTGAGCAATCTCAACTTTTGCTTATCAGTAGTTAAAGACAACTATTTGCAAATACCTATAGGTTTCATTTAAAAATTTCGCTGGGGTACAAGAATGGCACGAGGAACACGGGGAAAGTGGGCATTATTTTACAGTCTATTTAGTTCACTCCTCCCGCTGGCACTAATTTAATTCATCCCCACAACTAAAGGAAGGACTGAGCTGAAATATTAACCTCAAAGGCAGCGCTGGAACAGATAATGGAGCTGTGCCTGCAAGCGCAGAGCAGAAAGATAAAAGACAAAGAAACTGCTGCTTCCAGGGGAAAGTTAAAGGGGGTGTGTGGGGGGTAATACAAGCCTTTTTTCTAATGGTTCATTTTCTTTCTCTTTAGTCCAAAGTGATAAAAGCAAGTAAATTTGTGTTTAGAATCACATAGTACAAGGCCATTATATAAAGATACTATCTTCCTGGTGAAACTTCGTCAGAAGTTCTTAATGTCGAAAGCATGCAAAGTGGATTTAAAATATCACAGGCAAGCAGCAGAGATTGTCAAAAATGACAGAATATTATTAAACCTGTATATTTAGCCCTTAATTTTCATCTCCACACGAGACCCCAGCATGGTGCTATTTCTGCACAAAGCCACTGACCACGCGGCCAGCTGAATGGTGGGAGGGAAGCCCGCTTGAGCAGAGCCCAGAATGTCTTCCCAGCTCCCTGGCTGCCCTCTTGCTTGAACAGGGTCCAATTTCAGAGTCTAAATAAACAGAGAAAGGCAGCCCATCTGCCTGTATGACATTTAACTGGCATTCCATCCCTGGGTGCCACAAAGATCCTGAGGGAGCGGGTGGGAGGCGATGGTAGTAAATTCCCCAGAGGGAAGGGGCTGGGCGCAGGGCCGGCTGTAGGATTTACACAAGGGCTGGGGGCTGTCCTGCCATGGGGTAAGTAGCTGGGGGAAGAGCAGCAGGGCCCCTCTTGGCCTGCTTTCTCTCTGAGTGAGTGCTGGCAGCTGCCTGCTGTGAGGAGTTCTCCGTGCCTGGCTCCAGACCTGAGCTTTAGACATTCAGTTAATCTTCACAAGAGCCCATGAGGAGGGGCCTATTGTCCTCCCAGTTTTACAGGCGAGGACACTGAGGCTCAGAGGCCAAGCAGCTCGCCCCGGGCCTGCAGGTTGCTCCTGATGGCACCAGGCTGGAGCCAGCTCTGCCTGACTCCAGAGTGAAGCAGGCAGTTCCAAGGGTAAGAAGGGCGGGGTTGATGTAGACACACTGGGTGGAACTCTCTTCAAGAGACAAGGGGACAAGCAGGGTGCAAACGGTGGTTCTGGGTGTGTACGGGGCTCGTTTGCATACAGCACTCCAGAAAGTGGCACAGGTGGTAACGGTGGTTGCTTCCAGGGTGGGAGCTGGGGATGAAGACAAGGAGGGGAAGCAGATCTACATTTCGCTTTTGTGGTATTTGAATCTATCATCCTGTGAGCATGGATTTAATGTATCTATGACGTATATTAACCCATGTGAAAAGTAGCTTAGGCAGAAGGGAAAAAAGCAAGTTGTGTGCTTTCTTGAAGTTTCCTTGAGTGTCACTGCCTCACCCAGACCACTCCCTGGCATGCACACACCTTCCTTCCCTCTGTCAGGCTGGTGTCCTCCGGGCCCCTGCCTCATTCCCGAGCCGGGACCTCCTCGGCGCTCTTTTCCTGTCCACTCTGTGTCTGCTCCCCTCCTCCCCTCTCTCTTCCAGTCTAAGTCCTGCTCCCCTTCAGCCTCAGCTCCAATTCTGCCTCCTTCAGGCAGCCTGCCCTGACCACTCCAAGCCCTCGGTGAAGGTTTCCAGCAAAGAGAACTTCCCTTCCATAGCCCAGACCTAGGGCCTTGCCAGCATCCGTCACTAGGTCAGCTCCTAAGAGCAGGCCAGTTCCATGTCCCTCTCCTCCCCTCTTCAGTGTGGTGGGCGGCAGAGGGAGGGACAGCCAGGAGAAGAGTCTTGGACACCTGCCACCCACAAAACCAAATCCACTGAGCTCAGTGTGTGGCCAGATGCTAGGGAGGGGACTGGGGCCTGTCAGACCGGCAGGGAGAAGGGGTAAGGGCTCCAGTTAATTGCTCGCTTTCCATTTATGAGGATAAACAACGTAGAGTTGGAGCAGGGGAATCCAGCTTTGTGAGGCATGAACCTAATGCAATTTGGGGATCCACTTTAAGCAAAAGACTATAGGGGGAGAGAGAGTGTACATTAGTGGTGGAGTGTGCGCTTAGCATGCAGGAGGTGCTGGCTTCAATCCCCAGCACCTCCATTAAAAATAAACAACCCTAATTACCCCCTCCCCCCAAAAACCAACAAAAACTTTATTTAAAACAAGAAAAAAAGAAAGACTATAAAATCGCAAATAAAAATTCTGAATGAAAATGACCACCTAATTAGAGTGAAAAAATAAATCACAGCATATACTAGAGGCTTAGAAATTCAGGCCCTATTTCAGATTTCTTCAGGCAATTTACCAGAAATGCTAACATACACACATTTTCTGATAGCACCCTGGCCGCCCTCCCCACCCAGAGACTCCCAGCAGATGAGGCAGCCTCCATTTCATGGGGCTCCCAATCAATTCACCCCTTTGGAGAAGACCCACAATGTTCAGCTCCTGTGTGAAGAGTGAAAGTAGCAAATTAACAGAAACCAGCCACCAACCAAATGGCACCACTTGTGCACCTGTCAAACGTTTCAAGAAGAAACAGTGCCATGCTCCACCTCTACACTCACTGCTCTAGAAAGGAGAAAGGGAAAGAGCACATCCCAGCTGGTTTTCATAAAACCAGCAAGACCTGATATACCAAATTGAGACAAATAGTTCAGGGAAAAACCAAGATGTCTCATGAAACAATTGATGTATACATAACAATGGCTAAAATTAAAAGTAGCAACCTGCTGGCCAGAATGTGGAGTAACTGGAACGCTCATGCACTGCTGATGGGAGTGTAAAAGGGAACAATCCCTCTGGAAAACAGTTTGAGAGTTTCTATAAAAGGTAAAGATGTACTTACCAGGTAACCCAGTATTTCCATTCTTGAATATTTATCTAATATAAATAAAAGCATATATCAATACGATACTTCAACGTGAATGCTTGTAGCAGCTTTATTCCTAAGAGCCCCAAACTGGAAATGGTGCAAAGCATCCATCAGTAGGTGAATGGATAAATAAATCATGGCGTATCTGTACAATGGGATGCTATTCAGCAATATAAAGGGAAATTCTGGCAACAATATAGAGTAATCTCAAAACCATTGTGCTGAGTGACAAGAACTAGATATAGAGGGTATGGACTTACTGATTCCATTTACTTGATTTTCTTGCATGGGAAAAACCAATCAATAGTGACACAAAGCATATCAGTGGTTACTTGGAGCCAGAAGTGGATGGCGGGACCACAAAAAGACATGAGGGAATCTTTTTGGATTATGAAAAGATATCTGTATTTGGGGGATGGGGGATGTATGCATTTGTATTAGTATGTATTTGTCATAACTTATCAAAATGTACAATAAGGTTTATTTTAAATTTTAAAAATACAATTAATAAGTAAAAATACTGAGTTTTAGACTCTCCTTCCAAATATTTTGATTTAATATTTAATGCCTGGGTGGAGCCCAGGCATTGGCATTTTTTTTCTTTTTCAGTTTTGTTAGGTAGAATTATTATAGTTTAACTGCAAATATACATTATAATGCATGTAAATACAAATATACAATATACTGCACATTCTTTTTAGTTTACATATATGTACTGATCATTGTTTCTAAGGACAGATTGGAGCTTTAGCTTTTTAAACTTACATAGTTATCAAAAGAATAAAGCCAACTACAAAATGAGAATCAACAGAATGCAGTAATCCAATCATAAAGGACAGTCAAATGTGCTTACACATGTTCAAGAAATCAATCATCTAAGTTACAAATAAGTAGTTCATTTGCATCCTTATTTTTTTTAGATTCCACTTTTAAGTGATATCATATGGCATTTTTCTTTCTCTTTCCAGCCCACTTCATTTACAATGATGATCTCTACATCCATCCATGTTGCTGCAAATGGCATTATTTTATTCTCTTTTATGGCTGAATAGTGTTCTGTTGTATACATACCACATCTTCTTTATCCAGTCATCTGTTGATAGACAGTTGGGTCGCTTCCATGTCTTGGCTATTATAAATAGTGCTGCTATGAACATTGGAGTGCATGTGCCTTTTTGAATTTTATTTTTCTCTGGATATATGCCCAGGAGTGGGATTGCTGGATCACATGGTAAGTCTATTTTTAGTTTTTTGAGTAAACCTCCATACTGTCCTCCATAGTGGCTACGCCAGTCTGCACTTCCACCAACAGAGTAGGTTCCCTCTTCTCCACACCCTCTCCAGCATCTATCATTTGTAGACTTTTTAATGATGGCCATTCTGGCTGGTGTGAGGTGAGATCTCATTGTAGTTTTGATCTGCATTTCTCTGGCAATTAACGATGCTGAGCATTTTTTCATGTGCCTGTTGGCCATTTGTATGTCTTCACTGGAGAACTGCTTGTTTAGGTCTTCTGTCCATTTTTGGATTGAGTTGCTTGTTTTTTTGATACTAAGGTGTATGAGCTGTTTATATATTTTGGAAATTAGTCCTTTGTTGGTCACCTCATTTGCAAATATTTTCTCCCATTCTTTAGGTTATCTTTTTGTTTTGTTGATGGTATCCTAAGCTGTGCAAAAACTTTTAAGTTTAATTAGATCCCATTTGTTTATTTTTGCTTTTATTTCCTTTACTCTAGAAGCTGGTTCAAAAACTATATTGCTGTGATTTATGTCTGAGAGTGTTCTGCCTATGTTTTCCTCTAGGAGTTTTATAGTATCTGATCTTACATTTAGGTCTTTAATCCATTTTGAGTTTATTTTTGTATATGGTGTTAGAGAATGCTCCAATTTCTGTCTTTTGCAGGTTGCTTGTCCAGTTTTCCCAGCACCACTTATTGAAGAGACTGTCTTTTCTCCATTGTATATTCTTGCCTCCTTTGTTATAGATTAATTGACCATAAATGCATGGATTTATTTCTGCACTCTCTATCCTGTTCCATTGATGTATATGTCTGTTTTGTGTCAGTACCACACTGTTCTAATTACTGTAGCTTTGTAGTATAGTCTGAAGTCAGGGCGTGTGATTCTCCCAACTCCATTCTTCTTTTTCAAGATTGTTTTTGCTATTTAGAGTCTTTTGTGTTTCCATACAAATTTTTAACATTTTTTTGTTCCATCTCTGTGAAGAATGTCATTGGTAATTCGATAGGGACTACATTGAATCTGTAAATTGCCTCGGGCAGTATGACCATTTTAACAATATTGATTCTTCCAATCCAAGCATACAGTATATCTTTCCATTTGTTTATGTCATCTTCAATTTCCTTCATCAATGTCTTATAGTTTTTGGTGTACATGTCTTTTGCCTCCTTGGGTCAGTTTATTCCTAGGTATTTCATTCTTTTTGGTGTGATGATAAATGGTATTGTTTCCTTAATTTCCCTGTCTTCTACTTCATTGTTAGTGTATAGAAATGCAACTAATTTCTATATACTAATTTTGTATCCTTCAACTTAACCAAATTCATTGATGAGTTCTAGTAGTTTTCTGGTCACTTCTTTAGGGTTTTCTATGTATAGCATCATATCATCTGCAAACAGAGACAGTTTTACTTCTTCATCTCCAATTTGGTTTCCTTTTATTTCTTTTTCTTCGTAGGACTTCCAAAACTATGGGGGTGTTTTGTCTTGTTTTGTTTTGCGCTCAATAAACAAATTTATACTGTATAGCACAGGGAAATACATTCAATATCTTATAATAGCTCATGGTGAGAAAGCATATGAAAATGAATATATGTATATTCATGTATGACTGAAGAATTGTGCTGTACACCAAAAATTGACACAGCATTGTAAACTGACTATAACTCAGTAAAAACACATATTAAAAAAAAACTATGTTGAATAAAAGTGGTGGGAGTGAGCATCCTTGTCTTGTTCCTGATCTTAGAGGAAATGATTTCAGCTTTTCCCCATTAAGTATGATGTTAGCTAGGCGTTTGTCATATATGGTCTTTGTTATGTTGAGATATGTTCCATATATGCCCAGTTTCTGGAGAATTTTGATCATAAATGGATGTTGAATTTTATCAAAAGCTTTTTCTGAATCTATTGAGATTATCATGTGGTTTTTATTCTTCAATTTGTTAATGTGGTGCATCACATTGATTGATTTGCAGATATTGAAAAATCCCTGCTTCCTTGGGATAAATCCCACTTGATCATGGTGTATAATCCTTTTAATATGTTGTTGGAGTCGATTTGCTAGTATTTTGTTGAGGATTTTTGTATCTATATTCATAAATGATATTGGTCTGTAATTTTCTTTTTTGTCTGATATCTTTGTCTAACACCTAGCACATAGCGAGTGTTCAGTAGGACTGGATTGAACAAACAGCTTGGCAGAGCTGCTATGAGTCAGTGAAACTAAAGGGATGGAGATTAAGATTCACAATCAACCACTGAAGAAAATTTACAGAAAAGGTTCAATGAGTTCTAAAATGATACTACAAGCAGTAAGAGAAACCAAATGTGTCATTTTCTTTCCTTTCCTATGGTATTTTCATAGGTCTTTGTAAAGAGCAAAAAATGTCATGCACTCCTTTGGGTGTATCTGTCCAGCCAGTGAACTGCCATCCCCTTTCTCCAGGAACTGTCCTAAAAGATTCACAAGGATGAGCCCTTTTTATACCGCCACCCCCTGCCTCCCTGGGCACAGCTGATTGGAGCAGCAGCAGACACCTGACCCTAACTGGACCAGTCAGATTCTCTGTGGGTGGCTAGGCTGCTGCTGAAGGAAGGAGGGCTGGGAAAGCTGGATGTCATATGCCAGCCCGAGGAGAGTAAAGCAAGTGCTGGGAAGAGCAGAGCTGGTCCATAGGACATTCCTGTTCCAGCATCTTCTTAGTCTCAACCACATTCTCACCCTTGAATTCCACAAGACCCACTGGACCTCTTTTTAGAAACCAGTCATTCTGTTTTGCTTTCTTTGTTTTCTTTTTCGCTTGGGCAAGCTTGAATGTTCCTATTACCTGGTGCAAGGAGGACCATAACTAATCAAGCGTGTATTACTGTAATGATGAGAAAAATAGTGCTATAATAATTTACCTTGCATACAAGCATTTTCAATGTGAGTGCATATTTACAGCCAGCATGTAAAGAGAGATCCACTTGCAGTTTCTAGTCAGTCATTCTGGACTTTTAGGATTTCCCTCTTGTTGCATTCCATGCCCACCCACCTCTACTTCTTCACTGGGCTTCCTGATCCAGGAGGCCATCAGGAATTTCTTGATTTTCTAACCAAAGCAGGATTTAAGAGTAGGGATGCTGATGGAGACATGGGTGGCTGTGTCCTGTGTCATCTCAGCCATGCCTCCAGGGACACCAGTGCCTCATGCCTGCTCAGCACTAATTTGAGCTGTGACACCATTTTCCAAGCCATTGCCATCTCAAGTCACAAGGGAACCTCTCTAGGGGAAAGAGGATGGTTGATATTCAATTTCCCTCCTCCACTTCTCAAGAGCCAAGCTCCCAAGTTCAAAGACATCTATCATGGTGAGTGATGGATTGTATTTCAGAGCAGGTTGGCAGCAGGAGGGAATTGAATTCAGAAACAACCATCTGGCTTTTGTGACTGTGTGCCCTTTGCCCTACTCAGCATCAAGCCAGCTGTCACGTAATCCAAGTGGCCACAGCAGCAGAACCGGCCCCCGTGTCCAGTCCAGACAGTCCTCCTCTGAGGTCTGCAGAAGGCATTCAGAAAGCCAGCAGGGACCCCTTCAGACTGAGCAAGAGGAAGTGGGGCTGAGCACAGAGACCTTCTTCAGAACTTACTGGGAAATAGACTGAAACAAACAAAACACCTGTCCCCCAGGAAGGCTCATTCATTCAAAAGTACTTATTTAAAACATTTTCTAATTGAAGTATAGTCAATTTACAATGTTGTGCCAGTTTCTGGTGTACAGTATAATGCTTTAGTCATACATATACATACATATATTCATTTTCATATTCTTTTTCATTGTAGGTTGCTACAAGATACTGAATATAGTTCCCGGTGCTATACAGTATAAACTTGTTGTTTATCTATTTTATATATAGTAATTAGTATCTGCAAATCTCAAACTCCCAATTTATCCCTTCCCAACCCCTTCCCCAACTGGTAGCCAAAAGTTTGCTTTCTATGTCTGTGAGTCTGTTTCTGTTTTGTAAATAAGTTCATTTGTCTTTTTTTAAGATTCTACATATGAGTGATATCATACGGTATTTTTCTTTCTCTTTCTGACTTACTTCATTTAGAATGACAATCCCCAGGTCCATCCATGTTGCTGCAAATGGCATTATTTTATTCTTTTTAATCACTGAGTAGTATTCCATTGTATAAATATACCTCAACTCCTTTATCCAGTCATCTGTCAATGGACATTAGATTGTTTCCTGTTTTGGCTATTGAAGATAGTGCTGTTATGAACATTGGGATGCACGTATCTTTTCTGAATTAGAGTTTTCTCTGGATATATGCCCAGGAGTGGGATTGCTGGGTTATATGGTAAATCTATTTTTACTTTTTTGAGGAATCTCCATACTGTTTTCCATAACGGCTGCACCGAACTACATTCCCACCAACAGAAAAACACCTATTTTTTGATGCCTAGTAGGCACGGGCTCTGGCAAGCTTACTTCCCACTGCAAAGTGGGAAGCTCTTGGTCTGTGGAATCACACAGTCTGGGGTCAGATCTCACCTCCATCACCTACTAGCTGTGTAATGTGGGCAAGTCTTACCAGTATGCGCCCTTACGTCCGCACCTTCCTCTCCAAGGCTCTGCTTCCTCACCTGTAAATCGGGGATAATAGTAATACTCATAGAACTGTAGCGACTGGAGTATCTATAAGGTGCCTGTGAGTGGTAAATGCTCACTAATGTTAGCTGTTGCTGTTCTTTAATAATTTTTTGTTGTTGTTGTTATTTATTTTTTAATAGACTTTATTCTTTTAGAGCAGTTTCAGGTTCACAACAGATCTGAGCAGAAAATACAGAGTTCTCACGTAGCCCTCCCCACCCACACAGATATAATCCCCTCCACTCAGCATCCCTCATCAGTGCTGTTGTTATCTTAACTGTGTCCATGCACTCTTTTTTTTTTTTAACTGAAGTACAATCAGTTACAATGTGTCCACTTCTGGTGCACAGCACAATGTCCCAGTCATGCATATGCGTACATGTATTCGTTTGCATATTCTTTTTCATTAAAGGTTATTACAAGATACTGAATATTTTCCCTGTTCTATACAGAAGAAATCTGTTGGATTTTTAAAAATCTATCTTTATATATAGTGGCTAACATTTGCAAACACAAATGACCATTTTTTAAAACTGATCAAATGGTGTGATAACCTACGCTATTCATTTCAGTAGCCCTAACTAACAATCACGGATTTTGATACAACAACTCACACGGATAAGAATTGTTCCCGTGTGTGTGATCTTCCCTGGACCCCAGGAGCTGGGGCTCCTGGGTCATTCCGGAGCCTCACAAGTGCAGCAGCCTAGCACCGTCTGTGTGGCAGAAGCTTGACTCTCAGGCTGTATTTTCCATTTTATGAGCAGATTGGGAGGCAGCCAGTGCAAGCACAGTTTTTAGGACACCTGGGGAGAGATTGTGTCTTCTTACTGCTTAGCACGGAGCGGAAGAGGCAGCCAATCAATGAGCACCAGGCAATGACAGCAGTTGCTGCTGACAAGCAGTGTCGCTCCCTATTGTGTTTTCAAAAACACCTTCGGGTGGCAAGGCGCTAGAAGACAGGGAGTTATGTCGGCTCGACGGGAGATGCTCACAGGAGCAAAGAATGTTTAGAGGGTCTGTTTTGGCCATTCATCACAATGGATCCTGAAAGGAGAAAAACAGAGCAAAAACACCTTGAGAGGCTCCTTACCCTCAAGGGACTCTCATCTAAGTCATCAAAGAATACAATTATTCAAGAAAACGTACAAAACATGTTTTAACTCTGACTGTGTGTGGATTGAGTTGGGTGCGTGCCTAACAGGCAGAGGTAGAGAAAGAGACCAGATCAAAAGCTGTGATCCACACTGAATTCATAATTAACCACATCAGCTCACCTTTATGGAGTGTCGATTGTGCGCCAGACGCTGTCCTAAGTACTTCCGCGTCCGTTACTTTATTTAATTATCGCAACATGATAATGTATGCAGAGCACTTAACAAAGCCTGGTACCTAGAAGGCGCTCCACAGGAGACCCCGCCTCTGTCATTCTGCTGTTGTTTATGTCACCGTCCCACTGTTTCCAGATGAGGGAACTGAAGCTCAGGTGAAATGACCTGCCTTTGCTTTTCTTTTCTAATTAAAAAAAAAATCTTTTGAGGGGTGGGGTGGAGGTAATTAGGTTTATTTGTTTATTTTTAGAGGAGGTACTGTGATTAAACCCAGGACCTCGTGCATGCTAAGCATGTGCTCTACCACTTGAGCTATAGTCTACCCCCTTCTCCGCCACCTGCCCTTGGTATGTAATTACAAAACCAGGTCTCAGACCCTGTGTGTGTGTGTGTGTGTGTGTGTGTGTGTGTGTGTGTGTGTGTGTGTGTTTTCTAATCTAAGGATAAAAACAATGGGCAATGCCAGATTCTCCATTAACCCCCAGTGCCCGATACCATAGTAGGCACTGTCACTCACTAAATCCTGTCTCTTCCTCTCAGCTTACAGATCAGGACACAGGCGCATGGAGGACTAAAATAGCTTTCCCAGGGTCACACAGCGAGGCAGGTGTGGAGCTGAATCCCCAGACAGTGGACCTGGTTCCAAAGCCCTCGTCCCTCAATTCATTCCCTGGATTCGTTCGGCTGTTCACCAGTGAAGTAGTAAGAGCGCGGTTCAGAGCCATCAAGGAGCCCATGGAAGCTATGATGTGGAAGGCTTTGGCAGGAGCAGAGTGCCTTGCAGATGTCAGAGGGCCTGCCCAGGAAAGGCTGCGTCTGACATCTGGACAGTCACAAGGCTCCAGTCCACCAACATCTTCCCTGGAGTGTGTCTAAGTCCCAAAGTCACCTAGGAAAGAGGCTTTTGTTCCAGAACCAGAGAGAAAGAAGTCTTCCTGGGTAAAGATGAGGAAAGCTAGAGGTTCCTGTTCTGCCCTGGATCTCCCCGCTCCATGCCATGCGTAACTCCATCTCCAGGCACCTCCCCGGCAGCTGGGCATTCTCATGCCAGCTGGGATGTAGTCCAGCAGATGGGGATACAACTGGTCCTCAGGACCTCTTCTGCTTCTACCCACAAGGTTACAGCTGCCAGCAGACAAACCATGACTTTCCCTTCCTTTTGACAAGGCCTGAGGCCCAGCCACTCCGTGCTTCACAGCTCCCTCCTGCTGCCAGTGAGAACACGAGCAACCTCAGGGTTGTCCCAAACCCCCAGGATGAAGGAAGGGGCAGCCATCACCTTAAATATCAACCTCAGTTCCTTGCTGGGAAAGTAACTGCCAGGTAGTGTCCTGCTGGCTGAAAGTGGAATTCCAGTCCCTTTTTCACCTGCCCCTTGTGTGAAGACTGACCAGTCCTTATGATCTTTCTTTTCTAGATGAGGAAACCGAGACAGAGAATTTACCCAAGGCCCACTGCTGGTCAGTGACTGAGCCCCAGTTAACCCTGCTCCAAACCACCCATTCTTTCTGCAGCGCCACCAAACTATCTACACATCTGGTCCTACCCAACCTCCCAACTCTCCCCTTCCATGCCTTTTATTTCAATAAATACGGTATTTGTATTCCCCCGCAAGTTGCACTCTGGAACCACACTCTTTTGATGGATGCTGGAGACACCACTTTCCTTCTGCGACCGTGGCGATGCTGTCACGAGTTATCTCGCGGGTACATGGCATACGGTTGGTCGCCCCCTCCCAGCCTTCTGCAGAGGAATTCCCCGGAGGCCATGGCGGCTGCACTTCCAGACTTCTGAGCCGGAGAATTTCTGCCTTTGTGTCTACGGCTGTATTAATTAATCATTCCTTTAACGCCAGCTGTGTCTACACACATTACTATAACAGTCAATTCCATTCTTAAAAGAAAGCTAACTTAAACCAAGGAAATGATGGATTTTTAAAACTAAATTAGCTAAGTCTTTGTTTTAAAATAGAATCGAGCTTAAGAACAGAGTTCTGGTCAAACCCTCAGTGGGGCCAAATTCTTGAAAATAAAGTATCATTCATTCATTGTGATCACGATCAGGACCTTGCAGGCCGCCCCCACCCCAACACTTGCCTCTTGTGTATAAAATATCCGAGGTCTCCCAGGCCTCCCGAGTCATAAAGGAGCAGGCTTGAGCAGTTAACGATTGGGGCAGTGGAGTCACAGACTCACTGTCTGATGCACAAGCCTGAGCTGTTTACATATAAGTGCATAATGACCATATGCCTTCCCGAGCCTCCCTGCCAGTAATCTCACAAACTGTTACCAAGGCTGTTGCCCCCAGGATCACACCCTGCCCCTCCCTGGAACACAAACCAGTTACTCTTATCTAAGTCTCAGGAGGCAGCTGCAAAGAGAAGGAACAAGAACTGGTTAGGACCAACGGGGCCCAAGATGATGGAGGATTCAACTTCCAGTGGACCTCGCACCTCATTATACACTTACTGTAGTGTATCAGCATGCTAAAGGACACCCCCGCCACTGCCATGACAGTTGACGATTGCCATGACAACAAGCAGAAAAGCCTCTGCCAGGACTGATTGGCGCCATCATACCCAGAAGGAGGGCATGATGGCAGAAGCCTCCCGCAAACATCCACGGGGCCCAGCCCAGGCTGGAGGTGTCTCAGCCGTCTTGGCTGACGGCTTCCCACTCGACTGCCTTTTCCTTGCTCAAGCGCCTTTCTTGCCTTTTCCTCTTCCGTCCCTCTGCCTCCGCTGCAAATAACTGACAGCAAAGGCCCCGAACGTGGGGAAGAGGCAAAAACAAACCGACCAAACACCACCACCGAGGGACACACCACACAGGTGAGAGGATGCACGCTCTCTTTCCCATCTTAGCCCCTAAACAGTAGGAAAAATGAACAAGGCCTCGTTTTACAGGGCCTAAGGGAAAGGTCTGTTCAATCAGCAAACCTAGAGAACCTTGGCAGGAGGCAGCACTCACGCCTTGAGTGTATTTACATCAGGCACTGAGGCTATTAATAAACAGGGGGCGCTCTAGGGAGTGGAGAGAGGACCAAGGTCATGATCAACAGGGAAATGACATGGAGGGTTTCTTCCTTGCAGTGAGTGAGACATTTGCAATTGTAATCCTCCTAAATCCGAAGCGTGTGATGATAGGGACAAGCCAGGCCGATAGTCACTTTCTATAAAGAAAGAGCTTTTAAAATAGTTCTCCGCTGTCTAAAGGCTGTGACAGATGTAACCAGTTAATAGAATGGCTTGTTTTCAAGGTCTAATTAAATGATGAAGCTATCAATGTTATGAATCACTCTGAGCTGCCATTAAGACAGCCCTCTGATGTCTGTGCGAGACCCAGCCCCATCCGTCTTCAGGATGCTGAGTGGCCCCATCCTTGCAGCCAGACTGCTGGCACTCACGCCTGGACTCTGCTCCTTGCAGGCCATGCAGTTGCGGTCATGTTTCCTAATATCCCTGGCCTCAGTGTTCCCTTCTTTAAAATGGGGCTAGGTACCATTTCCTAAGACTAAGGTCAAGCCTTCGATGCCATAGGAAGTGCTTGGTAAATGCTAATGTCAGCATTATTTAAAAATCAGTCACACAAGCCTGAGATAGATGTGATGTGTCTGTGCAGTGATTCTGCTACCTTCTGAAGCTTCGCTGGAGGAGGCACAGAGCCCCATGGGAGGGAAGAGAGGGTCTCAGCCTCTGGGGGACCCTTCACATCTTGCAGTCTGTGCTCCTGAACATGCCCACACTTTTAGAAGATTCCTGTCCCGGAGGGCCCTGAGAATGGGGGATCCCAGGTCTGTCTGCCACTCCTTCCTCTTTACCTCTCTCCTCACATAGGTGGGAACATGGTGTCTCTCTCTCCTGGGGTCTGAATCTCCAAAGGGGCTTCTTTCTTCCTGGATCCTGAAAAGACATGGTGGGTGGAGGTTGCTCCCACCTTTGAGCAGGTCCCACATTTTAGCTCCCATTTTGGGGGGGCTTATGTGTAAAGGACAGGGTCCCTCTTGTCATGATGTTCTACATCCTTAATGTGCTTCGAGTGTTCCATTCAGTTCTCTCTGAATTCTTGCAAGGCCCCTTCCTTGCAGTTTATATTGCAGGCTAGCTTGTCAGCCAGGGGCCTGACTTAGCAGCCCTGTCCCAACTGTGTGCTCCCTGGGGCAAGGCCCTCCATGTCTCCTCTCCACACCCCTAACACGTCCGGTCAAGGCAAGTCCACAGTCAGTGCCCAAAGAAAGGGTTAAATCAACATACACACAAGAGAGTCTGAGTTCCCAGGGCTTTGCCTCCAATGTCAGAAATCACATATCTTCTTTAACAAGGGGCTCCCCAAAGTCAAACTCTCCATCTCCACAGAGTCTGATTCCATTGCCCTGTTCCCCCACATCGCACCTCCCTGGCTGCACAGCTCCAGGCTGAGAGCACAGAGCATCCTGGAATCAACCCCTAGCAGAGAGTTTGTAACTGCCAGCCAGGCTGGCCACTCCTCCTCCCAGCCGGGCATCGCCGGCACCAGTCAGCAGAGCTTCCTCCTCCACCACCACCAACCTTCAGGACCTGGGATCCTCCCAGAGCTGCTTTGGAAAATCTGGCCACACTGAGTAAATTCCCAGGGAACAATTCATGCTCATTGTTTAAAAGGAAGATGCCCAGCCCTGTGTTCAGGGCAGAATCCTGTTTACACCTGGGGTGTCACACCTGGGGATGGGAGGTCCACAGAGTAGAAGCTGGTGGTCCTGGAATCCAGGCCTGCTCTGACCTGTGCCCTGTGTGACTCTGGGAAAAATCTGTGCCCTCTCTGGTCCTCTGAACTGTGTTTAATTTCTTCTCAGAGTATTGGGAGGTCACATGGGCCATGGGTTCATGTCACTTACCAAACAGTTTTCTTGGTTAGGGCGTGCAAGAGGCAGCAGACAGACACTAAAGCAACAAGACACTGGCTGCCAAATAATAAACCAGAACATTTGGGATGGAGACAGGACTATGAGCGACATGCAGAGTAGCTGATGTGCTCAGGGTAGCCATTTGGAAGAGGAGGCATCCAAGTTTCACCAGAACAATGAGAGCAAAGGAAAGTCTGAGCTGTTGTTTTCCAGGCAGAAGGAACAGTGAGTGCAAAGGCCCTGTGGCAGGAATGGAGACAGAGGGACCTGAGTGGCCAGAGCCCCATGGACAAGAGAGATGAAGGTGGAAGAAGACAGAACATGTAGGGCCTGTAAACTACAGAAATTTCAAGTTCAGGCTGAGTGTGTGTAGCAGAGGGTTGGAGTCTGCTGTAGGATGTAAATAATCTCTCAGCCATAGAGTGAGAAGTGAGGGACAGGATCTGATGGAGTTTGTACTAAGATCTCTCTGCTACAGTCAGGCAGTGGTTGTGAGGGTGGCAGGTATGGAAACAGAGGGATCATTCAAGAAATTATTGCAGGAAAGTGACGGAAGCTTGGGTTGCAGGTGGTAGAGAGAGGTGAGCAGCTCCAGAGAGCATGGCTTGTGGGGAGAGGTGGATGGGGGATGGAGGGAGTGGGACAAGGAGGAATAAAGCGGACCAACCCCAAGGTATCCAGCATGAGTGACTGGGCAAGCAAGGGAGTGTTCCACACCTGGGATTAACCTGCGAGGCCACGCGTCTGCCACACCGTCACTCCATCTGGTCATCTCTGGATGTAGCCTAGAGGAAAGGCCTTCCCAGGGCGGACCATCCCAGGTAGGATGAGCAGCGAGGAGAAGTGGAGCTCACTCTGGTTCCCTGGCAGACAGCTTTTCTCTGTTTTCAGAAGATAGAATCGTCTTCTCTCCCTTCCTTTTTGTCTGGAGGGACACGTCCCCGTGAGGGCCCAGATGCACGGGATTGTGACGTGCAACTATTCTCCGTGCACTGCTGGAATGCTAAACAGTCTTGATGAAAATGAATTGATGGTCTTGTCAGCAGAGACAATATTTACACAATCTACTGTTACATCATACAGAGAGATGGAAAGTCGCGATGTGGCAGCTCTGAGGGAGATGTGGGACACCGCGGGGGCCTGGAGGCTGCTGGATGCAGCTCACCCTCTGCTGGGCCCGGCCCAGACTCCCCAGACCGGCAGCGGCAGGACTCACAGTCCAGATAGCCTGTTGGATTTTGTGTTCTGCGGGATTTGGGGAGGAAAGACATTCCAGAGCCCTGCTGACACTGCAAAGACATTTTCCTAAACCATGAGAGAGGAAATCCCTGGGAAGGCCCGGGGAGCCCCGGAACCTGACCTTCTGGGGAGGGAGCAGCTGGGTCATCCTGGGAACAGGTCTGCAGCCTCTCTGGACTCAGCATACCTGAGAAGCAGGGAAGAGCTGCTGTGCGAGGTGGTGAGCTCCCCACCGCTGGAAGCTGAATGCTCCAGAGACACTTCTGCGGTGCACCTGGAGTTGCTGCCTTCCTCGGACAGCTACGTCTTGGTCACCCCCTTGTGCCTGCCTGGGCTAAGAGCTGTGGGCACCGGGTAACAAGTGTCTCTGCCCTTAATCACGGGAGAGAGAAAATAACAAGTTAAGTGCCCTGGGAAACCAACAGAGGCTGTCGTGCCAGAGGCCGTGGGGGCAGCGGCAGGCATCCCACAGCAGGGAGCTGAGGCCTGCAGCCCCAGGAGGGCCCGGAGCAAACACACTCCTGGAGGGGGCGGCCGCTGCAAAGGCCTGCGATGGCACGTGTGGCCATGATTTCCAAAGTCCCATGGTCAATGACGGCAGGGTGCTAGGATGACATCTGGGCATCAGGAGAAGCAGGTTGGGTTTGGGGGGAGGGGGTGGTCAGAGCTTCCTGAGGTTATTTCCCGGAGCTGGGGTGTGGCCGGGGTGATGTCCTGAGCATGCTTTTGGAGGCCGAGGAAAGCCTGACCCCAGCATCCCGTCCTGTGGGAAAGCGCGAGCACCTTCCTCTCCAAATCCAGAGGATGTGGTCTGGCCTCATTGGGACGCCTGCTGCCTGGAAGGAGCCTCTCCAGGTGGGACCTCAGTTTGTGGCCGGCTGCGGTGGGGAGTGTGGGAGCAAGGCTGAAGCAGCTGGTAGCCAAGAGGCCAGAGCAGAGACTGTGGGTTGGCGGGGGGTGGGGGGGTCCTTACATTGTCGGTGAGTCAGAGCTGCAGCATCTCCGTGCCTGGCTGGTGGGAGGGTGGCCTTGTCCCTCACCTCCTCCCCGCTGTCACTGACAGTTCTTACACTGGCCATATGCTGGAGTCTTATTTTAGACACTGTGACAATTCTTAAAATAGCCACCAAAGGGAAAAAGGTGAGCCCTCCCCAAAGGCATAGCAGGGAAGTCAAAGCAGGGGGGCCCCGCTGCACCCCTGCTGTGGGGACACCACTGTGTTTCCCTCATATCTGTAACGTGAGCAGCGTTTTCAGGTTGAAAGTCTAAAAACTGTTTCAGGATTTCATGAAGACCCTGCCTGCGAGCACACTGGCAGAAAGTGCCAAAGAAAATCTATGACAAAGTGAAGTATTTTTAAATACCTTAAAATGACAAAGGATGGAGTTTAACAATTTTGTCAGGAGAAAGACTGTTAGATCAGCAGCCGACATGGAAAATGTTTGGAATGACACGAGTCAAACCATTCGCTTCAAGATTACGTTCATGACAAGCGTGCACAGGAACGGAGGCCACAGGAGGCCACAGGGACTTTAAAACTGTTAAAACACAGGTTGGGTTTGAGTCAACGGAAATCTCTTGCTCTCCTTGGACATCAGTAGCCCCCTCTCCAGGATGGAGAATAATTAGAATTCCTAGGCCACGTGACCAACATCAAGACCCTGGGCAGGAATCCACTGATTCTGGCAACCCAACCACGTCTACATGGGGACAGACTGTGACACTGGCTTATACTTGTCCTCCGTGGCTTCCCTCCTGACTGAGGATCAGGGCAGATACTAGGCATTAAACGAAGCCAGGCTGTACCTTGGGTGCTAAGCCAGCGAGATTGCAGTGGAGAGACCATTTCCCCACAGCACAGGGGTGTCATTCAAGGGTGTTGTATTCGTTCTCTATTGCTGTTCAACAAATTGCCCCAAACTTAGCAGCTCCAAACAACACCTACTTACCATCTCATAGGATGGGTCAGGAACCTGGGCACAGACTAGCTGCGTCCTCTGCTCAGGGTCCAAGCCTTGGGACCAGGCCCAGATCAAGGGACTGGCCAACCTGTGATCTCCTCTGGGACTTGTCCTCCTCAAGCTCATTCAACCTGTTTTCAGAATTCAGCTTCCTGAGGCTGTAGGACGGAGGTCCCCATTTTCTTGCTAGTTGTCTGCCAGGACCACTCTCAGCTCCTAGGGATAACTTCAGCTCCTGGCTGCAAGGCTTCCATCGTCAGTTCCCAGCTTTGATGAGCAGGAATATGTCTCATGCTTCAAATCTCTCTGAATTCTCTGACTCCAGCCTCCAGACCCAGTTTTAAAGGGATCACATGATTAGGTCAAGCCTGCTTGAATCATCTCCCTTTTGTTAAATCAAGGCAACTGGTTAGTAACCTTAATCACATCTGCAAAACTCATGAAACATAACTCATGAATGATACCCCCATCACATCACAGGTCTGCCGCACTCAAGGGAAGGAAGTCACGCGGGGCGTGTACACCAGGGGACAAGAATCTTGGGGGCCATCCTGAGATTCGGTTACCATAGGCACCCTCTTCAGGATCACAGTCACAGATGTAAAGCAGACTCCTTGGCAGCCTCAAATCAGCAAGGTGGCCGTTGACAGGACCCCAGAGACACAGGGATACAAGACACTTCCTCTTGTCATCTCACCAGCGACAGAAATCATTAAAAAAAAAAAACATACTTTCCCTACCCAAGTTGGTGTTCGATGACCTCTCGGTTAAGTGGCTTTTCTTCAAGGACCTGGAAGCCACAGTTCTCCCTGGGCGAATCATTGAGCCTGTGCACTCTGAATCACTGAGATAAGGGTACCAGCTATGCAGCCTTGGACACATTGGTAGCTCATCTGAGACTTAGCTTTTTACTATAAAATGGGGACAAGATTAGCCTCAGTTCATAAAATCATTCTGAAGATCGGATGTTCTAATCCATTACAAACACTTAGCACAGTGCCTGACACACAGCAAGCATCTGGTACGTGTGATGAGGTGGTCTTATCCATCAAGTTTCTAGGGAGGGGTGTGTGTGTGTGTGCGTGTGTGCATGTAGTTGGAAGAACACATGGCCCAGACTAAGGAGGCTTAGTACCAGACTCAGCTCAATCAACAAGAAAGTGCCTGCTATATCCTGTAGTAACCTGTAATGAAAAAGAATATGGAAATGAATATATGTACGTATATGGATGACTGAAACATCATGCTGTACACCAGAAATGGATGCAACATTGTAAACTGACTATACTACAATTAAAAAAATAATAATAAATTAAAAAGGGGAAAAAAGAAATAACAGTAATAAAGTAGTGGAACTGAAATAAAAAGAAACAACAGAGCATTGAATAAATAAATCTGGTTGGTTAAAAAAAAAAAAAAAAGAAAAGAAAAGAAGGAAAAACCTTGTGCGTTTGACCAAAAATAAAAGAGGGGGGGAAAAAGTGCCTGGTAAGTATTTTCTCCCATTCCGTAGGTGGCAATCTCCATTCTACTCTCTCTTCAGTAAGTTTGACTATTTTAGATTCCACATATCAGTGAGCTCATGCAGTATTTGCCTGAAGGGAGATTGGAGAGATGTTGGCCAAAGGCTACATAATTGCAGTTATACAAGAAAACCAGCACTGGAGATCCAGTGTGTAGCCATGTGACTATAGTTAACAGTGCTACATTAAATATTTGAAATTTGCTAATAGGGCGGATCTTAGGTGCTTCCACCCCCACCCCGCCCACACACATAGACATAGACACACACACACACACACACACACACACACACAAAGACGGCACCTTGGTACCTGGCATGGTCAAGGCCCTTCCAGTCTCTGGATCTCAGTTTCTCCATCTGTAAAATGTAGACTGTCTCTAAGAGCAGATGTATTTCTAAAGCTACCTATCCCATGGAGAGAGCTTCTAGAACTTTGACTTTCATTGCATTCAATCGTTTGTTTACACACTTTGCACATCTGTGCCGTATTAGTCAGCGTTCTCCTGAGAAACAGAGACAATAGGCTGTGTGTATTGAACTACAGACAGAGAGAACAAGGAATTGGCTCACAGTTATAGAAACCGAGATGCCCAGACCCGGAAGAGCCAATGACTTAGCTCCAGGCCACGTCGGAAGGCAGGAGAAGAGCAGTGTCCCAGCTCAAGGACAGCCAGCAGAGAGCAAGGGTTCTTTCTTACTCAGCCTTTTATTCTACTCAGGCCTTCAGTGGACTGAGTGAGGCCCACTCACACTGGGGAGGGCCATCTACTTAACTCAGTCTACCTATTCACATGTTCATCTCACCCAGAAACACCCTCACAGACACACCCGGAATAATGGTTTTTTTTGGAGGGGGGCAGGTAATTAGGTTTATTTATTTATTTATGTTTAGAGGAGGTACTGGGGATTGAACCCAGGACCTCGTGCATGCTAAGCATGCTCTCTACCACTTGAGCTACACCCTCCCTTCCAGAATAATGTTTGACTAAATGTCTGGACACCCTGTGGCCTGGTCAAGATGACATAAAATTCACCATCACACATACTTTGTGCACGTTTGGATACGTAAAAGGCACAACTTTTTAAAGATTTAAAAACAATAAGAAAATGCCCTTAGTCACACCCATGGAGCCTGCACCTGACAGAGGATAATCCTTAACGTGAAAGGCCACTGTCACAGCCTTGCTGTCACTCTCCCAAGACCTTTCCTCTATTCTCTTGAGTCACACAGCTCGCCTGTCTTCCGATCTGAAGCAGTCCTCCCTCAGTGAGGTGATCGGAAGTGATCCCAGACTGCAATGCATGGTAGCTTATAACTGTTCAGCCAGGGTTTCTGATTCAGCGCATTTTAATCAATTTTCTTTGCTAAAATCAAGGAGATGTCATCTGTAATAATCCTCGCTGACCTCCCAAAGTCAGGCTGATAAAAATATTAATGTCAGCTCCCTGCTGCCTGGCAGAGAGCAACACCCAGCTTGACCAGCAAACAAATGGCTGGAAGCTGTCGGCTGGAGGCAGCCGGTCCCAGGTTAATGAATGGCTTCATCAGTGAAAGCTGCCCTCGGGCGGAGCTGCTGCAGGCTGACGGCTCGCCAGAGGCTCAGCCGCCTCCCTGCTGGGATCCTCTTGTCCATTGGCGTCAATTAGATGTGTCTGCCTGGATGACTCCTTCCTCAACAGTGTACTCCAGGTTGGGTGCTAGGCTCACCCACACAGCTCTTAACATCTTCTGTTATTTCCTCCTCTTACCACCTGTCAGTTATTTCCAGCTGTGATATCAGAGGCATGGACACCCTGAGAATACAAAGCAGTTCCAAATGGGAATGAAGGCTTATTTCTAGGGAGTCGCAGCCTTATGACCCCTGGCTTCACTTAGCCAGAGAGTGTATTTATTTGGTCAGATTGTTTGGTTCATGCAGTTCTCACGAGACAGTCACCAGGTGGGGCTTGTGTGGCTCACAGCACAAGCAGTTCAGCATTGCTATCTAACTAGTATCCCTCCGTGAGTGGATATGCTTCTCATCTGGCCACTGCAGGCTCTGAGTTTGTAGCTGCTGATTTAACTGGAGCCGTGATAGAGTGAGTCAGGTATTAACATCCTAACATCACAGAGGCACATCCCTTAGCAGAGCACACAACCAACTCTGGACTCCTACTCCAGTGCTCATTACTTTGCTCCCGAACCAATACCATCTCTCTGCCCTTAGTCTTTTTTTTTTAAATAATTGTCATACATCATTACGTTAGTTTCAGGTGTACAACATAATGATTCAATATGTGTACACATTGGGAAATGATCACCACAATAAGTCCAGTTAACACCCATCACCGTACGCAGCTACAGAATTTGTTTTTCCTTGTGGTAAGACATTTTAAGATCTACTCTCTTAGCAATTTTCAAATACACAGTACAGTATTGTTAACTACGGTCACCATGCTGTACATTACATCCTTAACGTACCTTATTTATTTTGTAACTGGAAGATTGTAACTTTTGTCCCCTCTTCACTCATTTCACCCACCCACCCCCATCCCCCGCCTCTAGCAAGCACCAATCTGTTCTCTGTATCTATGAATTTGGTTTGTTTGTTTTTCTAAATTCCACGTATAAGAGAGGTCATACAGTATTTGTCTTTCTGTTTGACTTATTTCAGTTAATGTAATATCCTTCGGGTCCATCCATGTTGTCACAAATGGCAGGAGTCCCTTCTTTTTGTCAGTGAATAATATTCTCTATATATGTAAACATCTATCTTCTTTATTCATTCATCCATCAATAGACACTTGGGTTGCTTCTGTGTCTTGGCTACTGTAAATAGTGCTGCAGTGAACATGGCGTTCATCTATCTTTACAAGTTAATGTTTTCATTTTGGGGGGAGAACAAATACCCAGAAGTGGAATTGGTGGATCACATGGTAATTCTGTTTTTGAGTTTTTGCGATGCCTCCCTACTGTTTTCCATAGTGGTTGCACAGATTTACATCCCCGCAGACAGTGCACAAGGCTTTTCTTTTCTCCACATCCTCGCCAACACTTGTTATTTCTTATCTTTTTGATAATAACCATTCCGACAGGGGTGAAGTCATATCTCAGTGTGGTTTTGATTTGATTAGTGCTGTTAAGAACTTTTTAATGCACTGGTTGGCCATCTATAGGTCTTTGGAAAAATGTCTATGTATATGATCTGCCCATTTTTGTTTTTTTGTTTTTTTTGCTATTGAGTTGTATGAGTTTTTGTTTTTGTTTTTGTTTTTGTTTTTTTGTTTTTTTTGGATATTAGCTCCTTAAAGATACATGATTTGCAAATATTTTCTCCCATTTGTTAGGTCACCTTTTCATTTTGTTGATGGTTTCCTTTGTTGTGCAGAAGCTTTTTGATGAAGTCTGATTTGTTTATTTGTTGATCTTTGCCTTCATTTCCTATGCTTTTGGTATCATATACAAAATATCCACAGACATAAAAAACAAACTTGTGGTTACCAGGGGAGGGAGCGGGTGGGAAGGGATAAATCGGGAGGTCGAGATTTGCAGGTGCTACTAGATACAAAACAGATAAACAACAAATTTATACTATATAGCACAGGGAACTATATTCAATATCTTCTAGTAAGGTATAATGAAAAAGAATATGAAAATGAATATATATGTATATGTATGACTGAACTAGCAAGCTGTACACCAGAAACTGACACACTGTAAACTGACTATGCTTCAATTAAAAAAAACCCATCAAAACCAATGCCAAGGAGCTTACCTCTTATGTTTTCTTCTAGAATTTTTATGGTTTTGGGTCTTACATTCAAGTCCTTAATCCATTTTCAGTTAGTTTTTGTGTATGGTGTCAGATAGTGGTCTGGTTTCAGTCTTTTGCATGTGGCTGTTCAGTTTTCCCAACACCATTTATTGAAGAAACTGTTCTTTCCCCTACTATATATTCTTGGCTTTTTTGGTCAAAAATTAATTGACCATAAATGTCTGAGTTCATTTCTAGGCTTTCTATTCTGTTTCTTTGAGCTACGTGTCTGTTTATATGCTGGTGCCTCACTATTCTGACTACCATAGCTTTATAATATAGTTTGGAATCAGGGAACATGATGGCTCGAGCTTTGTTCTTCTTTTTCAAGATTGCCTTGGCCATTGAGGATCTTCTGTGGTTCCATATACATTTTAGGATTTTTTTTGGTTCTATTTCTGTGAGAAATGCCATTGGAATTTTGATACAGATTGCATTGAATCTTTAGATCACTTTGGGGAGTCTGGATATTTTAACAATATTAATTCTCCCAATCCATTAGCACAAAATATCTTTCCATTTATTTGTATCTTCTTTGGTTTCTTTCATCAGTGTCTTACAGTTTTTAGTGTACAGGTTTCTCACCTCCTTGGTTAAATTTATTCCTAGGTATTTTATTCTTTTTGGTGCAATTGTAAATGAGACTGTTCTCTTAATTCCTCTTTCTGATAGTTTGTTAAGAGTGTATAAAAATGCAACAGATTTCTGCATATTGATTTTGTATCCTGCAACTGTACTGATTTCATGTATTAATTCTAACAGGTTTTT
The DNA here is from genome assembly GCF_048564905.1 of Vicugna pacos. Classification (NCBI taxonomy): domain Eukaryota; kingdom Metazoa; phylum Chordata; class Mammalia; order Artiodactyla; family Camelidae; genus Vicugna; species Vicugna pacos. The sequence goes on along the minus strand of NC_132995.1, from coordinate 20,240,379 downwards.
GGTGGAGCTGTTGGGGTCTTCTGTATATCATACGACATCATCTGCAAATAGTGACATCTTTCCTTTTTTCCAATTTGGATGCTTTTATTATTTTTTTTCTTGCTTAATTGCTCTGGCTAAGACTTTCAATGATACTGGTGAGAGTGGGCATCCTTTTCTTCTTCCTGATCTAGGAGGAAAAGCTTATAGCTTTTTACCACTGAGTGTGAGGTTAACTGTGAGCTTATCATATACGGTCTTTATTATGCTGAGCTATGTTCCCTCTATACTCACTTTGCTGTGAGTTTTTATCGCGAATGGCTGTTGAATTTTGTCAAATATTTTTCTGCATTTATTGAGATGACTATATGATTTTCATCCTTCATTCTGTTAATGTGGTGTATATTGATTTTTGGATGTTGAAATCATCCTTGCAGCTCCAGAATAAATCCCACTTAATCATGGTATATATGATCCTTTTAATGTATTGTTGAATTCAGTTTGCTAATATTTTGTTTGGAATTTTAGCATCTACGTTCATCAGGGATATTGTCTGCTCTGAGTTGTAAGTGGTGGCCCCAGCCTGGTTCCTTCCACTGGAAATGAGGACGAGCCAAGCTAGTTCCCTGCAAGGAAGCAGCAACCTCAGCTTCTTTTCAACTCCGAAGGCAGAGAAACTCCTTGCCTTGCTCCAAAAAGAAATGTAATCTGAAAAGAGAAGAATCATTTGAGGAATTTAGCAGTTGGTGGGTCTGATGTCATGCTGGTACCAGTGGGTGCAATGGCCTAATGAGTGTGTGACATGTGATGCACTGGCCTCCCTGCAAGGATGAAGTGCTCCCCAATAGATGGGTCCATCCTCAGAGCCCCCTGCAGCCAGAGTGCACAGCCACGGCCATCAGCTTTGCCCGTTCAGCCCCCTACATGCAGCCTGTTTGTACAAACTGAGCACTAAATGGAGACCTCGGTACTGCAGAGACATGGCCTGCTGTTTCCTAAACAATTAAAATGTAAAACCTCGTGGGGTGGATGCCCTGTATTGGCACAGTTTTTGTTTGTTTAACAAAACCAGACAGCAGAACGAAACTCTCATCAGAGACTTGAGCACAAAGGCCATCCAGCGGTCCTATTGCCCAGGACGCTCCTGAAACTGGAGAGAGATGGAGGGGATGAAATGATCTGGGTGGAAGGGATTGAGGGTCAAGTGAAAAGCAGAGGCCTGTGATGTTTTCACGCAGCATCGGGAAGACAGGGAGAAAGGAGGGGGAGAGAAAGAAAGAATGAAGTCAGAGGAGGAGGCAAGAATCAAAAACACAAGGGGAAAGGACGAGAGAGTGACCCAAAGGCCACCTGGACACCTGCATGCCTGCCCTGCCCGAGGTTCAAACTCGCCAACCCCATCGACCGCCCGCCCTGCTGATGTGGCCCCGGGGCCTCCCTCAGGAGCATGGTCTGTGGAGCCAGATCTGGGGCAAATCACTGAATCTCTCTTTCTGTCTCCAGTTCCTTGTTTTTATCTCAAGGGTGGTAATAACAGCATGGACCTCCTAGCGTGGTTGTGAAGATTGGAGGAAGTGGCCTACGTCACACGCTCAGCACAAGGACTGGCTTGTAGTCATCTGCACAATAGCTGTCACCTATGCTGTCTGTCAGATGCAAGATAAAGCCTGGTGTCCCTGGACGCCTGCACTTTTGCTGGGCTGCAGCTCCCTCAGGCAGCCAGTATTTCTGGGTGTTCCAGGGTAGTTCAGTGTGCCCGGGGCCCCTGAACAGAAGGCACCCAAGCTCAGGCTGCCTTCCCATCTCTGTGTGCAAGCCACCCCCACCCCCAGTCTCTCTCTATAATGAGGTAGAGATGCTGGGGTGGAAAGGGAGAGAGCTCCAGGCAGCTGTGCTCCAGCCCCTGCAAGCCCCGTCATGCGGTATGAGACCAGAGGCTGCGTGAGCCCTGCCCTCTCCCCCCAGTAAAGCCTGCTTTGCACCTGAACCAGCTGGTTCCCCTCTCCAGGTAGCATAAGTCACTGATCTTGTGCTGTCCTCCTTGGGGTAAGAAGGAGAGCACCCCTAGGCTGGGAAGGGGTCAGAGGCCGTGCTCCCGGGAGGTGCTCTGGGGGAAGGCTGGACCCTGGACTCCCCGCCCTGCCTGACTCCTTTCCCTAAATGGTGACACAGCCACAGGGTGTCCAGGCATGGAGGGACATCACAGGCTGGGAAAGGCAGTCATCGTAGAAGTAATAGAGGTAACCAGTGTAAGCTCTGGCACTTTGACACCATGTAAGACCCAAGGATTTCTGCTTAACTCGGCAAAGCACATGGGAAACAAGGAACACCGAGTTAATGTCTGAGGGTCACTCTCCCCTCAGCAAGATGGTGGACGCAGGGGCTTGTCAGGGTCAGGCTTAAGTTAATTAAAGAAAATCAAGAATTGTTATTGCGTGCTTGCAGTTGTGAACTATGTTACGCTTATGTTCATATGTTCATCATTATGTTCCTACTGTTACACACCCAACCACTTCCCTCTCCCTCCGCAGCCACCTTCAGTCCAGCATGGAAGGGGCCAGAGTCACCTAGCCGGTCTCTTCACTTCCTCTTTCTCTGCTCCAACCCATTCACCATGTGGCGGCCACTGTGGTACTTAAGAATGCACATCTGATCATGCCCCTCCCCTGAAAAAATCCCAGAAGTCCGCTGATGCTCGCCTGGTTCAGACCCTCGACTGTCAGCAGCGCCAGAGATTCCCCTACTCCCCTCCTCCACCCCACCCTCTCTGCTCCACCTGTCATGCTCCTCCTCATCACCGTCATCCTTGTCATCAGCAGTGCCAGCATTCATTGAGTCCTCACCACACGCCAGGTACTCGTCCATGTATTGGGTCAGCTCATTTTGTCCCCACCACTTAGAAGTAGCTCCTGTTATCAGATTCTCTGTGCTGCTGAGGACACTGAGGAACAGGAAAGTTAAGTCTCTTGTGCGGGGTTCCCCAACCAGGAGCCCCACATCTGGCCCTACCCCATCTTTCCCACCTTAGTAAATGGCACCACCAAGCACCCAGCACCTCCAGCCACTGGGAAACCCATCCTTGATCCTTTTCTTTCCACCCCCCCCCCCCCGCCGAAATACACTCCAACAGCAAGGCCTGTGGGCACTACCTTAAAAATGCCTCAAATCCACATACTTCTCTTTTTCCGTTGCCCACCACGCTGGCCAAGCAACAGTCACCTTTCACTGGAGTGACTCCAGTAGCTTCCTCACTGGCCTGCCTGCTCTAACTCACACCCTCCCCGCATTTCATTCCTCCTTCCTCCTTCCCTGTTTCCGTCCTTCCTTCTTTGCTCCCTCTCTCCTTCCAGTCCTTTCTCCTTTCTTTCCTTCTGTTTTAAAATGTATATTTTATTATTATTCAGGTATGGTGAGCCCAACAAATCAGATGACTGCCACTAAAATAACAGTTGGTTACAGTTCCCCCGAGGAGGGGGCACATCACACCACGTAGGGCCATACGGAGTAGCCCCAGGGTCGGTCAGGAGGCGGGGAGAGTGAGGGGAAATGCGGGCAAGAGCCTTTACTGTGGTTTCCATGGAAGGGAACTGGTGAGGCAGGTAAACAGGCTTAGGATTGGCTAGTTTGAATAATTTCAGGGGGCTCTGGGGTGTTGAGGCTGTCCCTAGTTTCCAGGAACCTGGTCCTGGGTGATGAGGACAGAGGGTAGTGACCCAGAGTGTGAAAGCCTGAGAGAGGAGGCGGGTGGGCTCTGAGTCGGTTGGTTCACATGCGAATGGTTGTTTACTATCTCTAGGAACTGGCAGTCTCTCCAGGGTCAGCAAGGCCCCCAAATGTCAAAGTTTCAGAAATAGAGAAAATATAGAAAATGCAAAAGGCTTGGTTAATACTCTTTCCTGCCTTCCTGTCTTCCTTCCTTTATTCTTTGCTTCAGAGAATTTTTCATGCAAATAATATGTCCTGTACAGTTGAAACCCATGTTGTACCCTTCCCTAAAAAATTGTTTTCATTCTCCATAAAAATATCCAAATGTTTTTAAGTGTGCATAAATGATGTCACAGTATATGATGTAAATGTGTATGTATAGAGAGTCTACAGAATACACTTAAGAAGAGGACCAAAGGTGAAAATTAAGAGAATATGAGTAAAATGATGTTCCACTGAAGAGAGTCTTCCAAAATTGAACAGAGACTCGTCTTCAGACTGAAAGTGCATCTCGAAGGAACAAGCAGCATTAAACAAAAATAAACCCACAGCTGGACAGCCCAGAGTGAAACCACAGGGCATCGCAGGCAGGGCGAAACATTTTAAAGTGCATCTGAAGGGGAAATATTAACCACAGAGAAATGACTATTTTTTGTAATAATTTCTTTTTATTGAAGTATAGTCAGTTTACAATGTTATGTCAGTTTCTGGGTGCACAGCATACACATACATACATATATTTGTTTTCATATTCTTTTTTATTATAGGTTGCTATAACGTATTGATTATAGAGAAGTGATTGCTGATTGGAGAGCAGACTGCTGACTTGTTTGGAAATGTTTACCATAAACAGTGTGATAATGTCTGCATAAAAGGGAAATTAAAAGTCAGCTTCGAAAGTCTATGCCCCACTAAACCTTCTGGTCATATCTTTGCTTTAAAAGAAAAAAAAAAACTGCTGAAGGATATACGTCAAGCCAGGGAAACTTGAATCCAGAGAGAAGAAGGGGAAGGAAAAACAAAAGTCAATGTAAGAATTAATAGAATATATATGATGGTTAATTGCATGCGTCAACTTGACTGGATCATAGGTGGAGACGTCCAGAGATGTGGCTAAACAGGATTTCTGGGTGTGTCTGGGCTAGGGTGTTTCCGGATGAGATTAACATTTGAATCAGTAAACTGAATAAAGTAGATCGCCCTTCCCAGTGTGCTCGGGCAGCATCCAGTCCATTGAGGGCGGGAATAGAAAAAGGCAGAGGAAGGGAGAGTGCAGGCTCTCTGATCGACTCTTTGAGCTGGGGCATCAGCCTTCTGCTCTCAGACTTGAGGCTCATCCTGCTGGCTGTCCTGGTTCTCAGACCCGGCTTTCCTGGGTCTCCAGCTTGCAGATGGCAGATCGTGGGACTTCTCAGCCTTCAGAACTGTGTGAGCCGATTCCATATATATACTGTACATCTAGATGGATGTAGAAGTAGACATAGATGTGGCTGCAGACGTATATCCTATTGGCTCTGTTTCCTTGGAGAACACTGACTAGTACAGCATGTTTACTTTATCTTTGGCTGTTTGAAAAAACCTACTTTCCCTAAATTAGGAAAAGATAAAACTCAAACATGGAAGAGGGGATGGGATGTTCCTTGAAGAGTTAAAGCACATTAGGGTCTGTTTAAGAAGAGGATGAAAATACACAAAATATCTTTAGAAAATTTATAGGAATATATAGGATTAAAAACATAAGAATATACACACACTGTGTTGATTTTGTTTTGTTTCGTTTTGTTTTTTTACCAAAAATGAGATCACAGAAAGCGTACAGCCCTTCAGCTTGCTTTTTCCTAGGACCCACGTGGGCACGTACCTAGCTCTGCTCTGTGCTCACAGCCTGGATGCCCTGGAGCTCATACAGTGCCTTGTTGAAGTGAGTGCTTTCCGGTTTTCACCATTTAACCATGCTGTAAAGAATGCTGTTGCACTTGTGTTTTGCACATTTTGCAGACACAGACTCCAATCACATTCACAGTGAGGTTTGCCTGTAGAGCATCACAGGGTAAGTGAGTATACCTAGTTGTCAGCAACTGACCAACCTCAGGGATCTGGTGTTTTCTGCTTTGTGTGAAACAGACCTTCCGTGGGGGAAGTGGTGTGCCTTCGTGGCACTGCTAAATTTGAATCCCTCCTGGATGCACAGCATTGGTCAGAAACGTCAGCCTGGTAGCTGCATATGGTCCACACAGAAAGTGTGTTTAGCTCATTCAGTTTAATGTTTTCAAAAATTGTCTGCCAACACATCAACCTGAGGAAATGCCACCTGGAAATCCACAATGCCATTTTTCCCTTGGAAACCTGTGCTACTCAGCAGCTCCACAGCCCTGATCCCCTGTGAATCACCAGCCACAGGGCGAGGCTGACAGCAGCCAACGCCAGAGAAAGACTCGGACTCTTCTTTGCTTCAACCCATTTCTTACCAGCCAGGCCTGGAGGGCACCCGAGTGTGCCAGTGCCTTCGGGTCTGTTGTGTCCATAACCATTTTTATCCGAGGATTTCCAAGCCTCGTCTCTAGAGCTAGTTACTGTAAAACTAGTGGAGAAGATCTGCCAGTCTCTCTTCTTTGGGAAGAAGTTCACCAGCTTCATGGCTGCTCCCCATTCCCGAACGGAACAGCTGACAGTCTCCCCCGGCCCAGTTGCTTTGTGGTCCGTGGCAGCTGTGGGGCTCACATTTCCTCCCAGGGCTGGGAGAGACACTTCACTCTCCTGAAAATCACTGCCTCACTTTGTTCAGCCTTTGGAGGCTGGGTTAATATTAGAATTCTTTAACTATTTTAATCGATAATATATTCACCTGGTTGAAAAATCAGGAAGTATAATTATCATTTCTTTCTCCCACACTTTCTACCGTCTGCCTCCCAGGTCTTACTCATCTCCCTCCAGCAAATAAATGAACATTTATTAGTTTTTGGCGTGTCCTCGTAGAGCACATTTTTAATGCGTGTACATACAAAAGCAACGTACGGTCTTTCTCCACCTTTAACGCAAATGGTAGCGTGTCTCACTTGTTTTCACATTTATTAAAGACATACACGTTGGAGAATTTTCCATGTGGCTAAAGAGAGGACTCCTGATTTTTTTTTCATAGTCACTGAATTCCATTCCACAAGATTCCATTGCGTGGATGTTCAGTTTGTTCAGCCCGACCCCAACTGATGAACTTCCACATTGTTTCCAGATGTTTGCTCTTACAAACATGGCTGCAACAAATAGCCTTGGCTATCCTAACTAATCTAGACATCTCATCCTCCAGTAACTCTCCTGAGGAATCTAAACCAGCACAAACACCCCGACCTTGTACAATAAACAAACGTCATCTCCTCTATTGATCACCTGCTTCTCCTTGTTCACAGAAACACCACCACAGAGTATCTGGACATTTGTGAAGTCTAAACAGTGTGGAGACCTGTTGCCTCTTATGTATGCCCTCCAATGACTCTTGCAGATTAAAGGAAGAAAAATAATTTTACCCATATCTCTCCCTATGGCAGTGTTACAAAATGTGGGTTTAGGAGAGCATGGAAAATTAGATGATTTTTTAATGTTAGTTGTCCTTTGAATTACTAGCGGTATTAATATAATACAATATGCACATAATTAGCAAGCCTTCCGAATTTATTATATATACTTATTTTTGTTCTTTTTAATTACCCAGCACCCTAGCTGGAGGGAGCATGGTGATTCAAATGATGGCTAAGTGTATCAGATGGTGACAAAATGCACCAACCTGCAGAGTGGAAAGAAGAAAAGTCTAGAAATGCCATAAGATTTTTTTTTCATTCCATTAAATGCATAAAAGTTTCTCAATGTATTATTCATGTTATAACTGTGGCACCAACAAAGCATGATTTATTGAGTATTTTAATACAGCCTGTTAATGCTATGCAATAAAGTGTATTTTAATATTTAATATGATCTGTGAATTTTGAACTTTTTTTCAAGACAGATCTTGTGGTTTTAAACTAAATTAAATACAGAAGGTGACAAATGAGTCCCTCTGCACTTCCTTGCCGGCAGGTTGGGGCTGCTGGGGCAGCCAGAGTCGGCTTCAGCTTTGTTGCTTAGACTGTTGTGAAGAAGAGGGTCACGTGGCTCTTGTTTTGGAAAGTGTGCTGACTCTTAAGGGCTCACTTGGCATTTGTGAAGTCAGAGTCCTGGGCTTGGTTCCTGAATAGGTCCTGTGACCACCGCAGTGAACAATCATCGTTGGGCTGCAAGCATGCCTTCTTGAGCCTTTGTAATCGCACATCCATGTACTTAAACCTCTCCCATTAGAGGGCCTAGTGAGACTACCGATGTCCAGCTCGCACCTGACCCCGACTAGGCAGAGGGAAGCCTCCTGTATCAGTCTGGTTAGGTTTGCTAATGCTCCAGTAACAGGCAACCCCAACTTCTTAGTGATTGAACGTAACAAAGGTTACTTCTTTCGCAGCCCACATATCCAACCTTCGTCAAAAGAGGGGCTTTGCTAACTGCGGTCCCTCAATCCAGGTTATTAACACATTCTGCATTTCAACACCCGCTCCCATGTTGGCAAAGGCAATGAAAAGAAATCCCTGCAGGGTCTTGTCTCAGCATGAATGTTCCAGGTTGTCATTTCTGCTTTAAACTCATTGGCCAGAACAGAACGTACAGCCCCAGCTGACCACAAGGGGTCGAGAAGTACAATGCCATCAGTCACCCAAGGGACAGGAAAGGGGTATGAGGGCAACAGCATGAGTGGCTGGCCACCACACTTCCTCCCTGCATTCTCAGTTGTGAGCAGCAGGATAAAAAGGATACTTCTCTTTGGAATCCATTTATCCCACGGAGATGCCTGGACCACCCTCCAGAGCAGTCTCTGCCATTCAAACTCTCTGGTGCTGCCCTTCCCCCCAAAACCCATGCCTTTCAAATAGGTTCCCCTTACACCTGCGTATGCCTGAGTCCGCATTTTTTTTTCACAACCAAAGAATCTCAAGACACCCATCTGAAAAGGTACTGTGGCACCATGGCTCGGTGTGGTCCTTCTGCCCCTCCCTCCAAGGCCTGTGCCACAGTCCTGTGAGGGCAGTGACCAGGGCACTAACTGAGCAGGGGGGCACCGGGATGGCAGGGTTTGCCTGCAGGACACCGTTAGAATCCACCCAAACCACCATGATCTACCACCCACAGCTGCTGAAGAAATACCTTTCAGACACAGGGAGGTGCCTGCACAGACCTTGCTCTAGAATTTGAGCCCAAAGGGACCTCAGGGGTGACCTCACCTGAGCCCTGCCTGGTGGGTGAAGAGGGACGACACTCAGCCAAAGTCACATGCTTATTCAGTAGCGGAATCGCTAGCTCACGTCCTCTGCAGGTGTACGGAAGAGGAAAGCAGAAAGCCAACAACATCACACACCTGACCAGACCCAGGCCGGGGATCCCCACAGCCCCTCGTGCCCCCCGTCTGGTTGAACTGGTCTTACTTTAACACTTGCTTTCCCCAGAGAAGACCCACGTGCAGCCACAGAGCACCCTCTGGGAAGGACCTCTCTACTGGAGGGTGCCCCTGCTCCTGGCAGAGATACAGCGTGGCCCCCAGGGCAGTGTGGCCAGCCCCCAGCCCTTCTCTGCACACCGCTCCTGATCGGCTTTCCTATTGGAGAGTTTAAGTAGTGCACCTCCTCCAGGAAGCCCTACTGCACTTACTTACTTTACATTCTCTTCAAAATCCAGTGTTTTCTAAAGTGCACCCCTTGAAGTATTTGTCAGAAAAGGAGTCCTGTGTAGGGCTGTCAAAGAAAATATAGGCTGCCCAGTGAAATTTGATTTTGGATAAACAATAATTAAATTTTAGTGTAAGTATATTTCTCTCCTGCAGGACTTCTCAGAGGCATTAAATGACAATGGGCGTTGCATATTCCCGAGAGGGGTTGTGGTCCACAGCATTCCCTCAGTTTACTGGACCACAGGGCTAAGGTTGTCAGATTTAACAAATATAAATACAAATACAAATTTGAACTTCGATCACTTATTTGTTGGTATGAGTACGCCCCTAACATTGCATGAGACACACTTACACTAAAATACTATTTGTTTTTCACCCGAAATTCAGAGTTCACTGTCTTGAATTTTATCTGACCATTCTACTAAGAGGTTATGCAGACCCCTGGTGTTTTGGTGGGTCTGGGTTTGAGGGTCAGAAAGCATGTTTGTAAGAAAGGCCACCAGGTGAGTAGGCCTGATCAGTCTAGGAGTGATGAAATGGAAGAGGAGTGTGTGTTTATGTGTGTGAGCATGCACATGTGCGTGAGCACAGGTGTGTGTATGGGGTGGGGGAGGGGAGGTGTCTGAGGTGATGGATGGCCCAGAAACACAGTGCTTTGATCCACATCTCCTAACGACTTTAAAATTACTGAAATCTCAAAAAAATTACAAAAAAAGAGAAAAAGTAATAAAATAAAAAATAAAATTATTGAAATCTCAAACTCCATTTCCCAATAATTTCTTCCATGCAGATTGAGGCACTTTGATGCTTTCAGAAGCCTGTTTGACACTGATTACCCGCTATTCACATGGTACCTGCTCATTCCCAAGTGACAAGTCCCCATCTACCACTCTGTAACGTAGAAATGCACAAGTTATACAACATCTGGAATCCACCCAAGGGAAAAAAAAATGTCAGTCTACAAATCTCGAATGCTGGAGGTAGAAACCATGTGCTTGGAATCATTAAAATCACATTTCACTTTGCTACAATGCAGCTCTGTTCCCCTGCGGACGGCCAGATAAGTCGGCTGGGAGAAATCCACTTTCGTGGCGCTGAGCAAAGGGGCCACACACCCCTGGGTGAGTACCTGTCCAGGTTTAATACCTAATTACCGTCTTCAGATTGCCTCTCAATACTCATTACCAGTGCTCAGCGGTTCCTGCCGAGCTGACGGGATTTAAGATTAGGACCAAAGAGAAGTCACTTTTGTTTTCAAGTGCTGGTCTGCTTGGAACATTATCATTCAGCAGGATTTGGGAGGCACATTTTCACTTTCTACTGAAGCCTGAAGAATCAGACAAAGCATTAAGCACTTATAAATAAATTAAATTCTCCCTATTTGAGCAAGAGGGCCTCAGCCTGTTTGGTCTTTGCTTTATGCCTATGATGAATTCAGCTATTCATCTCCAACACCCAGACCCAAGAGTTGCCCTGACAGAAACACTCTAAACTCTCATAACGCTGGATCCCAGGAGTGCCAGGCTTCTTTGGAGGACCAGATCGAAGCTGCGTTCCAGTTCGTCCATCTGGTGCCCCAAGCTTGCCTGAGTGGGACTCCTTGGCCAGATTCTGTCACCTCTGGTCCTATCCAGGATTTAGTGAAAAGGCCTTGTTAGTCATGACGATGGCCACTGTGGATAGACCAAGTGGGACTGCTTCCCCTGTCTGCCTGCTGGGTTACCTGCTTCCCAGGCAGGACAGCAGAAAGGGAGGGAGAGAGGAGATGAAAGGGGGAAGGGAGAAAAGAAAGGAAAGGGAAGAGGGGGGAGGGCAGGAAGAAGGAAGAGAAAAAGACCACAAGACACATTGGGAAAAAGTAAGGACGGTGGGAGACAGGCTGGAATACAATGGATAAGTGAGAATTTAAAGTCATCATCAGCTTACTGTGAATTCCAGATAGAGCATTTGGAAGCTACAATCATATTTCTTGTTAGAAATTCATTCATGTTCTACTTCCTTGTGTTGTGGAAAAATGTGTTACAGCTCAGTTGTGACAGCAACCTGGACTCCGACGGGAAACCAAGCAGCACTAGGTGAGTTGAAGAACTCAGGTTTATTACGCCAGCGGGCCCAGAAAAATTAACACTCCAAGCTCTGGACCCTGTCTGTAGGTTTACACAGGCCTTTATAGGCTGCCGGTTTTATACTTTGCAGCATCGTATGCAAATAAAGTGTAACAGAAGTGGGCCAACCAGAAACAAGCTTTGTAGAAATAGACCAATCAAGAGTGAGAGAAATAACCAATCAGGAGTGAGCTCCATGCAAATGAAGTACTACAAATGGACTAATCAGAAGTTAGGGAAATGGACCAATCAGAAGTGAGAGTAATAACCAATCAAGAGTGAAGGAAATAACCAATCAAGAGTGAAGGAAATAACCAATCAGAAGTGAGCTCAGGAAACCAATAGAATTTTAGGGGTAAGTAAGCTGTTTCAGAGGCAAAAAGTGAGATAGAGCCTCTGGGCCAGGGAACTGGATGGGGCCAGCACAAGAGAAGTGGCCCTACTTGGGGGCCCTGCCAGTTTTTTTTTATGGGGCTTCCCGCCTCACTGGGACACCTACTTGGGATCGGGTACTGTTCTAAGGACAACTGTTTGCACTTCAATGAGGAGAAGCAAACAATAAACAAACAAACAAAAACCAAACAAGTTAAGGAAGCTGCAGTTTTGGAAGGAGACTGCAGGTTCATGTCATAGAGAATCCGGGCAGGAGGGAGATTTTAGAAGGGAACAGTGGACAGGGAAGGCCACTTTGAAGAGATGATGCTGAGGGTGCAGCAGAATGCTGGGAAGGAGCTAGCCGTGCCAGGCAGGAAGGGAGGGGCACAGGCCAAGCCCCACACACACTTGGGGACTCAATAGCTTGGTCGGTAGGACAGCAGGACAGAGGCCAGCGTGGCCCGAGGGTGATGAGCAAGAGGATATATTACAAGGCAGGAGTTCATTCCTACGTGCAGGTTTGTAGGTGCTGACAAGGAGTTAGGATTGCATTAATTTGGGACAATCTGCAAAATTCTCTTGCGATCAGATGTATATGGTTGACCTGTCTTGATAGGAAAACACTGGGTTGTACAACGCGTCCCCCAATCCAGGATTTGCCTTTGAATGGTGGTCACTGAGCAGAGAAGAGAGGCTCTGCGTGGCCCCAACGTGCATCTCTCCCCTGAGCTCCAGCATCAGGAAACTTGCCTGCTTCCTCCTAGAAGAGGGAAGGCTGATCTGCGGCATGTGTTACTGGAGATGAAACCCACACCTTTCCTTGTTTAGGTGGCTGCTTCCAAAGGGAAGGAGCAGCAAGACCTCAGAGAAGAGACCAAGAGAGTCCTTCCCTGTCAGGGTCACTGTGATTGCACCAAATTCTGGTTCTCATCTCAGGGGTCCTCATGCCTGGGGAAATCCTTCAGCTTTGGGTCACCCAGCCCCAAATGTTTGGCTCCCCTGGTTCAGTGCATAGGAGGCTGATAGAGATCGGAATCCTGTTGTGTAGCGGCCAGGACAGCCTCACCTACTCTAAGGATAACTGGGAAACCATATGGGGATGGGAAGGCGGCCAGATGGCCCAGAACCAGCCAAGAACTGGCACAGACTCACACGCTTCAGTCACTTCCAAATGGTCAAGAACCTGCTCACCAGTACAGTCCATCTCCCTGATGGATGTGCCATCTCCACCCCACACAGTGCTTCACAAATACCAACAAATCCACGTCGCCCAACCTCCTGTTTTATCACCCGCCACAAACACCATCTTTTCCTTGTTACCGAGTCCAAACACGACTGGCCAATAAATCGGGAGATGAGGTGTTGGGGCAAGGAATAGCGACTTTATTCAGGAAAGCCGGCAGACCGAGAGGATGGCAGACTAATAATGTCTTGTAGAACCATCCTGTTCCAGTAAGAATACAGAAAAACTGAGGAGGGGATGTGGTTCATTGTTGCAAACTTCTTGCTGTAGGAATTCTTTGTTCTTGCAGCCGTCCACGTGGGCCAGGTCATGGTGTCCCTGTAAACCTCCAACAAAACAAAGGTTATTCTCTATTTTGCAACTTGCCATCTCTACATAAGTGCAGAAGAGCTAACATCCTTAAAGGTCAGAGCCCCGAGAAGAGGCTCTCCTGTATATTTCAAGTTAAAGGCAACACTGTTTTACAAAAGGTGCAGAGCTGGCAAGACTGAGCCTAGAAAGCAAGGCCCAGCGGTCAAAACTAAAGGAACAGATTCAATATGGAGTCAGGTTTGTTCTGTATTACGTCCTTGGAAATATGTTCTGATGGGGAAAACAATGAATGTGGAGTCGGAAGCCTTGGGACCACCTTGGGTATTCACTGCGTACTGGGTGTGTGATCTCAGACAAACCATTCACCCTCGCTAAGCCTTATTTCCCTCCACTATAGAATGGGTCCAACAGTATCCACCTCACAGGACTGAGAATAAGGATCAGCACCAAATGCTGATTCACAGAGAGTGTTTCCTATGTGACTGCAATGTCCTGCTTCAATGAGGTGCCCGGATTGGAGAGTCCGGAGACCACCCAGCCGTGGTGGCTCTAGGGTGCTGGGGATGAAACAGAGGGAAAGCAGAGGAAGTCTCCCAGATGTGAGGGCTCCGGATGCGAGTCTTGTTGCCGTGGGAATTTCTGGAGACTGGGCAAAGAGGAGTTGCACTGTTTTACAGGGATCCGAATGTGTAGACACAGAGCAGCTTCTCTGGTAGAATTTACGAGTCTAGCAGGCCCCTGGCTGAGAGACAGGCAGCTCATTCTGGGGGAAATTGAGTGTCAAATGCAGTGTTGTGGAATTCTTTGGGCACCCATTGGCAGAGTGTTACAGTCATTCTGGCTCTTGGTCTTAGTTTCCTTGTCAAAACATTGACTTTCCTCTGCAGCCCCTAACAAGACAAGAATCGGGCCATGCCAATGAGTAATGTGTCTCTTAATACCTCTGCTTGGAAAGATGAGACACCTCAGACCCTGGCTCTACTGGAGTTTGGGGGCAGTAATATGACACTGAAGCCATTTGCTCCTTGTCACACCCAGAGAACTTTATGGCTTTTCAGGCTGGCAAAAGACTTTCCCCAGATGAATCAAGCTTCCAGAGTTGAGATGTCTAATATCACAGTCCGGATGAGAGAGAAGATATATGGATAGATCCATCACATGAGCCACTTGTCCCTGCAGAAGGAGGAGCGAGAAAGGCGGGGAATTGTTAGCAATGCTCTGCAGAATGGCTCCGAACCTGTGGGCAGGCGCAGAGCCCAGCTCCGCACCACAGGTCATTCCTGAAGGTCAGAGAACACACAACCCAGTCTCCGCATTTGGATCTCCCTCAGAGCAGACACAAGACAAGACCTGGGCTCAGGCAGCTGGTTTGGGAGGGGATGCCAGGGAACAGGAGTGAGGGAGCAGGAGGAGAGCCAATGAAAGGGGACATTCGTGAGCTGGTCACCACTGTGGGCAATGAGCTCCTGGTGCTGCTGGGACCTTCCAGAGAATTCAGTAGAATGGACTTCAGAGGTGCTCCTTCGAAGGATGGGAGGTTAGGGCATTTGTCCTCCATGGCTGTCCACAGGTTGTCCCTGAGTGTGTTAACCTTCCTGCATTTGTGGGCTGTGCCTGTGCTTGGGCTGATGGCTCCCACGGCTTCAGAGAGAGCTCTAAGTCAGAAAGGCAGAGAGCCCGCGATACCTGCTTGAGGAGGGATCCTGGTGCTGGAACCCTGGTCATATGCCTGGCACCACCCGCCACAGCTGCTGCTATCACCTGAACCCGGAAATGTGGCACAGACCACAAGGATCACCTGTGGGTTACCTGTGCCCATCACCATGCTAAGCACCACATGAAGGCAGGGAGACAAGTAGAAAACCATTGCACAGCCTTATCAACTTCTAGGAAAATCTGCAGTAGACGGGTGGCCCACAGGACCCCAGCCCAGCAGGCCAGGTTCTAACGGAGTAGCAAAGAAGAGGAGGTGCTGTTAGTGGGGACAAAAATTGACTGCAGTGGCTGCAACATTCTAAGAAATAGGCCAAGTTTTCCTTAGTGGTAGATGGCCTTTTAGTTTAGAAAAATACTTCAGAGGCTCTTTCTATGTGTGTGAAAACAGAGGGCTCAGGGCTCAGTGAGGGGTGGGGGAGAGAAAGAGAGAGAACTGAGCTCTGTGGTTACTGGAATTTTTGTCTCGTTTGTTTGAAAAGGCCTTGGGATGGGGAGAAGGGAGGGGACAAGGCTGAGGAGACAGAGCTGGGCTCTAGTCAAACAGCAGAGACGGGTCGGATCTGGAAAGGAAGACAGTCAGAGACACATGGTTGCCGAGGAGCTGTCGGGGGTGGTAGGACCGCCACAGCCGAGGAAACACCCACTTGGCGCTGGTGCCCGTTTGTAAGATGCTGACATTCCTTTCCGATGTCCCTGAACCTTCAGCATGAAACATGTCAGCCTCTTGTCAGCAGGGCTTTGGGGAACAAAGAAAGCAGAACACTTGGGGTGATCTAAGGTAGAGAGAGAGCAGGAGACGGAAAGAAGAGATGGAAAGGAGAACAAAACTCAGCAGGGACGAGTGTGCAGGGATTGCCCCCGAAGAATTCTTGGAGAAGTCAGGAAAGCACTAGACATCTCACAGTGTGGAGAGTGGGTTGAAGTTAAAGAAAACCAGGACCACAGAAGCCCATAGGACACGAGCCTCTCTGGGTTATGATGTGAATGAGTTCAGCAATCGGTTCCCACGGCCAAAGCCCCAGCTGTGCCGGGCCTCCTGGGGGACGGCAGGAGTTCAGAGGTGACAGGGTGTGCTTCCTGCCCTCAGGTGGTTCCAAAGTCCTGGGATGCCCCAGGCGTCAGCAACCAGCCTGGCCAGGCAATGCCCTGAGAGCCAGGAGGACAACTCAGTAAACTCTGACCAGAGGCATCACAGAAGATCTCCAGGAGAGGGAACACGAGGACACTGACTTGAATAAAGGAAAAGTACTGTTTAGGGTGGAAATTCTCTTATGGGGCGGTGGGGGGGGGGTCTTCCCTTGGTCACCAGTGACACACAAATGTCTCCTTCTGAATCAAGCAGTGACCTGGAGCAGAAGCACACCTGAAGAGTCCCTGAGGAGAGGTTAAGGAAGGGACTGCTTATAGAGGGGGAGGGTTAAAGGGACCCACGAGGATGTGGGGACACACACAAGGGGACAACTCTGTCACCACTTGCGCTGCTGTGGAAGAGGCCTCAGGAAGGAGCTTTGTTTTTTCTGCAGTGAAATTCAGCCTGCCGGGCAGGAAGCAAAAGGTATAAACACGGGATCTCCTCCATCCCCTCCAGTGCTGCCCATTGACCAAGCCCAGCTGGAAGCCAGACGTCCTACAGACAGAGACTGTGGTTGAAGTGTGGGGCTGGGGGGCCTGCCGGTAACAAACTGGCTACCGGTCTTTTCCAAGTTGTCCAGAGCGGGCTGGCCTCACGCACTGAGGTTTCAGAGAGGTGATCAGCAGACAGGTAGATTCAGGAGAGATTGCGTTGGCCGCCTCGCACTGCAGTGCCTCTGCCTGACTCCCGACCACTCGGGAGAGCTCAACGGTGAATCTGTTGATTGTGCTTCTAGACAGAAAACTGGGTCCATGACAAGAAAATAAACCTGTGACATGCACGGATCCGAAGTGGCCTAGCATTTTAGAAGTCAATAGCGATATTTTAAAATCAACTGGACGTTCTGTTGGAAGCCAGCACAACAGGCTGCACCCGAGGGACTGAGCTTGTGAGCCACCTGGGGGCTGTCTCGCACCCAGAATCAGTTCAAGGCTTATCTCAGGTTAGACTTTCCTAGAGGAAGACACTGAGATGGCGATTGGTGGCAGCTGATTTGTCAGGGAAGGAGCAGCCAGCAAGGGTGAGGAAGAGGAGGGCAGGGAAAGGGGGGGATGCCAAGCCTGTGTGAGAGCCCCGCCCCAGCCTTAACCGCTGTGGGGCTCTGTGTGACTTGCCCGGCTGCCACCCAGAAGGTAATGCTGATGCTAGGACTCCCTAACTGCTTTGACTGCAAGAGAATCCAGTGCCAGAGAGACTGGGGCTTGTCCTAGAAAGTCATCTCACCCCACGGCCCCCAGCAACATCATCACGCAGGAGAGATTATCAGAAACATTTTGTTACAACACAGTCTTACTCAGGAATTCACTCAAAAATGCACTTACTCAGGGATTCACTCAAAATTTGCTGAATTAAAAAGAAAAAGAGAATAACTTGGCAGAGCATTCCTGAAGTATAAAGTCGCTTCTTGAATACCTAAATACAGATGATGTCTACACAGACCAAATTATGTGAGAGAATTCTACCCAGACCAGGCTGAAGTTTGCTGCTGTGCTGGGCATGTAAAAAGGATTTGCTAAGAAACTTGATAGTTCAACACAGACAGCAGGATGACAGGTAACCCACTTAGAAGGCAGTTCAGATCCTGGTCCTGGGTGCTGACTTTGTGCAACAGACCGGTCTCCTATTCAGGACAGGGCCACAGCAGGCACGTGGATTGATGACCTTGGGGAGCACTGCAGAGTGATTGCAGGGTTCAAGGCTGCCTCTGAGAATGGCTGGTCACAAGGGCAGCTCTGGCCAAAGTTGAGCACCCAGTGCTTGACTAATGAGGGAGATTTTCTGCTTCAGCAGCAGGAAACAGAGGTATTTAGGCTCTGGCTGCCAACAGCCCACTAATGAGCATGATCGGAAGAGCAGGTTATCTTCCATTGCACGGATGGGCCCTCTTTAGGATTTTACTTAATCCCAGGAGACGGCCTTGGGCAGGTGTTGGAGGGAAATAGGTGGGGGGGGGGTCCCTCTACTGCAGCCCTTCTGCTTGTTGGCAGTGAAGTGAAAGAAAAGGAATATGTGCATTTCTATCCACCTTGTCAGATTGAAGAGCTGGCTGTATTAAGCTGCAGATTTACTGTAGCCAGTCCTTGGATATTGCCCACTACTTAAAATGAATTGTTACCAAAATGTTCAGAGAAAACCATAGATGCAGCATACTGACCACGTTTTGTCTTTAAGTAACAGTTAAGGGCAATAACAATGATGGAGCGCAGCCAAGTAGACGTTTCCCTGCCCATTGTTAACAGCAGCCCCTCTGCCGACTGATGGATGGCCATCTCCGTGATGGAGAGCCGGCAGCACCCGCTCTGCGGAGGATCTGTTACTGGGAGGGCTTGCAAGATATTTGATTTGAGAGGTGTCTGGCTGCTGACGGATGAGGAGGGCCTGGAAGAAACAGCAGTGTGGACACCAGGGCCATAAAAAAGAGAAGAAGAGGCAGTTATTTTGTGTTTTCCCTTCTTCCTCCCACTCCTGGTAGAACTGAAGAGGGGCAAGCAGGGGAGGACCAGGGAAATCGTCTGCATGCAGGTTCCCATCCTTCCCAGTCGCTGAAGCCACAGGGATGAAGGCAGGGGAACGTGGACAAGGGAGACAGAGCGGGCTCCGCGCACCTGTCAGTTTCAGGGAGGGAGGCTCTGCTCCACACAGTCAGTTAGGATCCAGGCTGATGGAGCCTCCACCGCCTTGGAGCTGCTTCATCTGGAAAGAGCAGCCTTCAGGGGCTGCCAGACTGGGAAGAGAAAGTCGGAAGGCAGTCCAGGGGTTCTCCCTGCCTCAGCCCATGAATGACATGTGCTCCTTTGCTCATATGTCATTGGCCAGAACTAGTCACGTAGCCCGGCCCAGCTGCCCAGAAACTGGGAAGTGATGTGCCCAGAGTGCTTGTACAGGATGCCTGGCTTCCTCACCTCCCATTCCATCTCCAGTTGCTCCTGTCTGGGCTGGTCGCCACCACTCATACCTCTGCAGCCTCCTTATTCCCAAGGCCAATGGTCATTTTTGTGTGACTCAGTCTCTGAGCAGCATTAGTGCCATACACCCGCCCCCCAACTTGGTCTGTGTTCAGGCTTCCATAATGCCGCCTCCTCTTGGTCCCCATCCCCTCCCACGATGCTCTGTGAGTTTCTCCTCACCCAGCTCACCTCTAAATGTTGGTGTTTTCTCAGGGGGCCCTTGGCCCTACTGTTTTCTCTGTATATACTCTCTCCTTAAATGATCGGTCAGTCTACCTTTAAATGCACCTGTTGTGTTACTACCATGCTGCCACAGCTCAGACATGGACCCCAACACAGTCGTCTTAAGAGATCCCTCTACACTTCTCAGCTCCTTTCTGGACATCAGTGTCATTGCACAAGACACTCAAGTCTCCCACATCTGTGTCAAAGGGTGCCTCACTGCCCAAATCAGAAATTTAGGAGTGGTGCCTTCTTAATAGCTCCCTTTTGCTCAGCCCCATATATAAGCCATCCATATGTCCTGTCAATTCAACCTCCAACATAGATCAAAATAGATCTTGAATCCACCGACCTTGTCCTGTCCCAGCCACTGCTCTCTCAGTGCCTACACCCAGGCCTGCCTGCACAAGTGGCCTCCGGGTGGCCTCCCTGCTCCCACACAGGTTCCTTGCCAAGCACTCTCCCAGCAGCACCCAGGTTTCTCTTTAAAATGCAAACTAGATCATGTCACTCACTGTTTAAATCACTGCTTCCCCCTTTGCAAGAGTGAAGCCGAATGCCTCCCATAGCCCAGGTGACCCACGTGACCTGGGCCCTGCCACCCTCATTGACCTACACACACGGGGTCCTGACCCGTCTTTGAGCACACAGCACCTTTTTCATATGGGGGCCTCGCTGCTCACGTTGCTCTCTTTGGGCATAGCTGGCTCCTCAGTCCCTCAGATCTCAGATGTCAGCTGAGATGTCGCCTCACAGTGACACACGGAGGTGGCATAAGGGGGGTGGTGGTGTCATCCCCCAGCTGCAAAGCTCACTGCACCAGTGGCACCCACTCCACCCGGAGACACAGCATCTTGCCACGTGGTGGTCTCCCTGCCACCCACCTCCACCTCCAGAGCAGCAAGGTGGGCCAGAGCCCCCGGGGGACTCTCTGACATGAACAGAGGGTCTGTGACTGCCCTCCTGCAAACCACCTGCCAAGTCACATAACATCCCTGTGCCCTGATTCCTCCCGGGACTGGCCTGCCCTATGTTTGAACCTGAACGCTTGTTCCTAGTGCTAAGAATTGTTTTTATCTCAGGATTGCAAGACCTGGTTGCCCACTGACTGGAAAAGCCAGCATCTGGAAATTGAGATAAAAAATAAATTTCACCTTTTGCTCAGTATTTAGCATGGTGTCCCAGGGAGGAACACTGTGTTGGGATAAACACCTTGTTTGTAACAGTGTGGCAACCTTTGGTATGTAGGACATTTTTTGAGCACATAAATCAAGTGTTCACTGAGAAAGATGCCCATACCAGTTCCCGGGTGTCCTGGCTTCCTCACCCAGACCTGCAGATACAAGGGAGCCACCACACAGTCATAAGAACACTGTCCACCTGTGGCCAGCCGTGCCTGCAGACTAGATGCCAGCTTCCCCAGAAGCTCAGACTTGCTCTCTGAGATGGGCCAGCAGGGGCTACAACTCCACTGCTGAAGGCCTCCTTCTGGTAAGGTGGCATTCCCAGGACTCAGCTCCCCACAAACAATGCACCTCCAAGGCCAACAGGGGGCGCCATCGGCAGGGCGAGCATTCTCAGAGCTGAGTGCCGATCACCCATTTGTTCGTCCCTCCTACCTGGGAGAAGCAGAGCATCCAGGCAGAGCTAACCTGAGCCTGGAGTACAGAGCACTGGGGGCAGAGCATCTCGGGGGGTCCACCCCTGGAGGGTGTTAGCCCCTGCCAGCTTCCTTCCCCCCTGGAAAAAGCACTGTTTTTCTTTGGGAACATCCCCTGCTCCTCACCAATCCTGTCCCTCTCCCCTCTGCCTCCCACCCAGCCACCCCAGGGTTTGGGTGCCTTTCCCCATCACCCGATCCTCACTCACTCCCCTAGGGTGGGCACATGTCCCAAGAAAGGCCGTCAAGGCTATTCACCCCTTGGCTACCAACACTCAGGTTAAGCACTTACTCTCAGGACAGAAATTTTCTCTTAATTGAAATCTCTGGCAGGTGGCAGTTAAGGCTGGAGCTGGCAGCACACACCACATGGAGGGACCCCTGCCTGCACAGGAAGCCATCAGAGAGAAGGGGAGCGTCCTGACCCCATCACTCATGTCCCTGGAGCCAGCCAAGCCTGGCAGTATTTTAGTGACATGTGCCAATACATTCCCCCTGTCTGCTGGGCTTCCAGACTCCTTCCACCCAGAGTGCTTCCCCGTGTGCAGGGCAAGCCGGGCTCAAGCCAAGGCAGACGGAACTGAGCTGGGCAGGCCGGGGAGTCTAGGTGTGAGGCCTCTAGCCTGGTGCTAGGAAAGACTCACAGAGAGTGAGGCCAGGGAGGGCGGGCAGGGTCTTGAGGTGAGAGCGAACAGCCTGAATCCCTGGCTGGGGCCGCAGGAGTGTGACAAGGATTTGGACCCTGGCTGCAGATGGGATGATCTGATTCTGAAGGGCACTGAGGCTACTCAGACCACTGGTCCACCTCTGGCCTCTGAGTTTCAAGAAGGGGCTGGAGCACCAAGTCTTCAGGTTATGGAGCACCGCTAGGTAGTGACCCAGGCACAGGTGTCTGTCAGTCCTCCAAGACCATCTCCCAAATCCCCCTTAGCCCCAGACGCACATGTTTCCCCTTTATCCCTCTGTTCACACTGGACCCCTGCCCTTGAAGTGCCCTCCATTCCCTTTCAACCCATCTATAGGTCTCCCATCCTTCAAGGCCTGGCTGGAGGGCCCCTCCTCCAGGAAGTCTCCCCTGACTAGCCATCCCAAAGAGCCCTTATGATCTAAGTCACTGGGTCACTGGAATGATCACCTGAAAGTTCACAGTCCACAGTGGATTAGAGTCTGTCCTAAACTAGTTTAGGCTAGCTGCCATCTCTCCAGAGCAAGTGACCTTGGCTAGCCAGCCAGGACCAGAGAGGATTTAGTGTTCAAGCGAGGAGCAGTTCTGATCATTCAGGGAGAAGTCTTCAGGGAGGCCTAGAATCATACCCGGGCTCTTCCCCACTATAAAACGGAGGCAAGCTGGTGTGAACGAAAACTATTGCAAACCATATCAGTAAACAAAGAATGCTGAAGCCATCAAGTCATCAGCCGCTGCAGTGAAGACAAGCCTGCAGCCCAGCCTCTGCAGCCACTCACAGTGGTGCCCTCTGAGGGGACTCAGAATAAGAAAGTACAGGACACTGGCCCTAGATAGCTAGGTGCTTGTCAAAGGAATGAATTCAGTGAGCCCAGATGTTCACTTCCTCCCATACATAGAAAAGCACTAAATTCTTTAACCTGAGATGCCTGGTTTTCTTTAGATAACAAGTAATCTTTAATTGTTCCAACTACCTGGTCTTTGTTGTAAAGCTCCTATATATCCTAGCTCCTCCCCTACCTTCTCTGAGCAGTCCCTCAGAGCGATCTGAGAGGCTGTCATCCCAGCCCGAGTCCTCCTGCCAAATAAAACAGAACTCTCAATTTTTAGGCTGTGCATTTATTTCAGTTGACACTGGAGACCTGGGGAAACTGCTGATGTACTTGTCTGAGTCTTAAGGCCTGAGAATGGAGGTCCGGGGTATAAGTCCTGATCTGAGTCTGAACGCCTGGGAACTAGACGCACCAATGTCCCAGGGTGGGAGATGGATGTCCCTCCTCCAGCAGAGGGAGAAGATTCAGCTTTCCTCTTCCTTTTTGTTCTATTCAGAGCCTCACTGGATTGGATGAGGCCCGCCCACACTGGTGAGGGTGACCTTCTTAACTCAGTCTACCTATTCAGATGCTAATCTCTTCCTGAGACATCCTCACAGACACACACAGAAATAATGTTCTACCAGCTATCTGGACATTCCCAAGCCCAATTAAGCTGACACGTAGAGTGAACCATCACACCCTCCATGTGTGAATAAATGAGAAATAAATCCACACAATAGAAAGACCGGCAAACAAACTTGCCTGTCTCAACCTCAGGACCAGATAAAGGAAGGAAAAAATTCTCTCCTGAGAGTTTGAACCATTAGCCAGTGTTCAGACAGGCTTGAAGTTTGATTTGACACTGCCCAGTGTAGCCCAGAAGACCCAAAGCAGAGTTTTATTTAAAGAGAACTCAGGTTGGTAGTGGCCCCATGTAATGGAAGAAACAAATGCAAATTCATTCTCCTGGAATTAGACCTCAGCCCAGGCCAACAGCAAGTGTAAGGTGCTGGGAACTTTTAAGATCCAGCCTAAAGATTTCAGCAATGTCCAAAGGTGGAAGGAATACATGCTGTAAAGTCGTTAAAATGTGGCAGCAGCTAGCTATAAAATGGCGCTAGCCCCGAGGCTCAGTGGATTGACACAACAGCATTGGTCTGTTGCTCAGGTAGAGCCCAAGTGAACGGTTCTGAATGGTGGGTGCTCACTTCCAGTACTGACTCAGGGAGCCAGGCTCAACCCATCTTGTGGCCCCGACTGGCTTCTGCAGCTTCCAATAAGGGGCGAGAGACACCTGTCTCTCTCAGTCACTGTGCACTGAGCAGAGTTCAGTCACATGGTCATGTCTAGCAGCAGGGGGCTGGGAAATGTGAGCAAGCTGTGTGTCTGTGAGGAAACAGAAAGAGGTTTAGAAACCAGGAGGCTGACCCATGCCACCCCCTCCTCATGCGACCATTTAAACACTCTTAGAAAAGAGCTGTTAGCAGCGGTAGGTTAGAATCATGCCTTTGTACCACATCGGAACTCAGTCAATAACTGCTTTAGTTATGACTAATAAGGACATCTCTGATTTATCCAAGCAGTGCAGTTTTGAAGATACTGCTCACTTGACAAAAGAAGGCCTCTTTGGTGTTCCCTGGTGAATTCCCATAGTCAATTTCAAGAAAGGATTTCAATTTCAAAACAAGTGATCTGTTTGCGGGAGGGCACACATGGTAGGAGGCTAATATTTGTATCCACAAAATACTGCATTCTATAAAACCAGTCATCTTCCAATTCTGTTTCCACGGAAGAGCATGTTGCTTAAAAGCGTGAGTTCTAGAATTAGCGCCAGCCTGGGTTTGAATCCCAGCTCTGCCATTAACAGCTTCTGTGACCTCAAGCTAACCCCGTGGCCTCTCACTAAGCTTTGATTCTGTAACCCTGACCTTGTAACAGAGTAGCCGCCCCAGACGTTGCTGTGAGAATTGCCACAGATAGTGAAAGTGATGCGCATCGCACCGTGTGGGGCGCACAGGGGCTCTGCAAGTGTGGCTGTTCTGTTTCTGGTTGGCACTGGTACTGGTAACACTGGACACCATTTCTTTAAGCCCTGTCTAAGCCCAGTCCTAGCAGCCATGGTTAGAGTCAGGTAGAGAGCCCTGTGCATTCCTCAAAGAAGTCTCAGAACAAATAGATGCTGAGTAACTGACCTAACACAAAATAAACAAGGATCTCATTTGGACATCCTCACCAGCTGGTGGTCCAAACATTTAACTCTCCACTTGTAACAACTCCATTTATAGTTTTACACTGAAAAATAATTCAACGAATTGTAGAAGCCTTCATGTTCTCGCAACTTCCACCATCCACTGGGGCCGGATATTGGCCACATCCATCCAGTTTCTTTTTCTTAATATCTAGCTGAGGCCCACAGGGATGAGCAAATGCCTCAAATTTACAACCAAATGTAAAATGAAGCTCCATCCTCACTGAATGCAAAACCCAAGCGTAATAGATGGACAACTACACATTTTAATAGCATCAAGAGAAAAACATCTAAGTTCTGAAAATTCAGCGTTCAGTTATGGCCCCTTAAAACATTTCAGCTGTAGCTCCTGGGGCAGGAGCCAGAGATGCTGCCCTGTAGAACCCAGCAGGGAGGAATCATTGGCAGCTAGCAGCCCCTTCCTTACTCTCAGAGCCTGGTGGGGGGCCATGGGGCTGATTTCACCCCTAGTTCCAGACCTAGGCTCAAGCCATCCACACACTTCACCAGGAATGATTGGTCGGTCAGTGATGGGCACAGGATCCAATCAGAGCCAGCCAGTGCTAATCCCAGGAGCTCACTGGAGCAGCCAGGAGAGAGACCCTTGCTCTGTCCTGCTGGAGATGCTGCATCTGTGGCAGTGACAGGAAGGCTCCCCCACAGAGGAAGTGAAATCCAGAGATGGACAAAGTGGGGCGGGGAGGGAGAATGGGAGAGACAGAAAGACAGCGACAGATAGAGCTTGTCCAAGTTACATGAACTGAGTCCCTCACCCAGATAAGCCTGGGCTGCATGGGCTTTCCATTAAGACCTGATAAGTTTTCTTGGAGGTATCAGTTGAGTTCTCTGCCCCTTGGATGGAAGGAGTCCTGATGGTCCTGGCCCATGGACTGTCTGCTGGCTACATTAGCTCTTGCACCTTCAACTGTAGGATAGCCCCCATCCTATCCAAACACCTGCCATCTCTACGCACATCACCAAAACCAGGTGTGGCGCATGTACTGAGAGCCTGGCGTTGTGCAGGTTCTGGGGAATGTGGAGCTCTCATCACCCCTGCTCTGAAGGAGCCCCATACACTGACTAAAAGACAAGCACAAGCAGTGCACTGAAGGCAGAGCCAGAGCTGTGCCCAGGGTACTGCCGGGACAGAGAGTGTCCTTGTAGTCCAGCCTGGAAATCAGGGAAGGCTTCCTGAAGGCGGTGACACTGACCTACATTTAAGGATATGTGGGAGTTGTGATGGCAGGTGGGGGAAGCATAAGGCAGAGGCACACAGGTGAGCACCATCCCACAGAGGGCCCCTCTCCTGGCTGAGCCTCTGGGCCCGACGCCTCACTTCTGCAGGCCCTCCTGCTTGATTCGCTCCGAGTTTCCTGGAGTCTGCCTGCTCTCCCCAGATATTTCCTCCAAGCTTCCTGAGGCTAGGTGCGTGTGTGAGAGTTGGAAAAGCAGCCACATGCAGAGGAAATGCCCAAGCTGGGGACTCTCCAACCTTCCGTGGACACCAGCTTTGAGTGTCTGGCATTCAGGCCCCATGAGGGGCAGGCCTCTCCCTGCCTGCTTCACAGCTCTGACTCTCTTCTCATCAGAAATTCAAAATGTGTCGAACGAATGGAATAAATGTCCATGTACCTGCCATCCGTGATTAACAAAAGACAAAGTGCTCTTGATTTTGCTAAAAATAATATTCTGTGAAAGAACTAGAACTTAACAGGTTTCACCAAAATGTCTCCCCAGCAACCTTTTTTACATTTTTTGTAACTGTTTTAATGTTATTTTGAAGTTTGTGAGAGATACCTAGTCCTAATTTTAAAGGATAGATAGATGATAGATAGATAAATAGATAGATAGATACAGATACACAACACATGCATTGCCTTGTGAGTCTTTTAATTTACATAAATGCTGTCACAACTTATTTCTTCTTATTGCTTCTTCCGTCAGCATTAGTTTTTCAAGATAGACTCACGCTGCCATAACCGCTGTATGTCCAATGCTCGAATATACCATAAGCTGTGAGTCCATTCTCACATTAAGGGCCATTAGCTGGTTTCTTGTTTTTCACAATCACAAACGATGCTGCAAGCAATGCCTTTGTGCACGTGTACGGGAGATGCCCTGGGACACAGAATGAAAAGTAAACATCTGGGTAACAGAGGACACACATCTTCACTTGTATCAGATGTTGCCAGAGCAGAGCTGAAAGTTCCTCCTCTCACCAGCTGTATGAATTCTCCTGTTTCTCTACTTTTCCATACTTGGGATGAATCATCAGACTTTCTGAGTTTTGCCAACTAGATGGGTATCAAAACAGAATATAATATTTTTTATTGATGTAGAGTCAGTTTACAATGTTGTGTGTTTCTGGTGTACAGCACAATGCTTCAGTCATACATGAATATACATATATTCATTTTCATATTCTTTGATTTACTTTGTATTCCTCTCATAAGCAATGGGGCAAAGCAGTTTTCATTAATCTTTGACCATTGGTGGTTTCTCTTTGCCGAAACTCCTAGTCTTCACTTTTCCCCACTTTTCTATTGGGTTATTTGTCCTTTGTTGAAACAATTCACATGCAGGGCTTCTTGGCATACATTGGGCCCCAGTCCCTCGTCTGCATAGCAATTGTCTTCTACTCTGGCCGTAACCTCGGTTTATGTCTCTTGCCAAAGAGATTGTGTTCATGTAAATGGGTGTGCGTGTGTGTGCACGTGTGTGTGTAACAGTAGTAACAATAGTAGTTGTCACATAATAATCTTTTCCTTTATGAGCTGTTCTTTCTCGTGCCTCGCCTGAAAAGTCTTCCTCTGTCCTGAGATGAGAGAGACCTGATCCTCTATTACCTTCTCAAGGTTATAAAGTTCTGCTTTTCATATCTGGATCTTGAATCCATCTGGAAATTGTTTATGGGATGAGGTAAGAATCTAACTTTCATTTCCTTCCTCTAGGAAAGCTGAGTCCATCTGTTCCCCCTGATCTGTCTTACGGTCTCCGTCATACACCAAGTTCCTGTAAATGCTCGGGTCTGTTTCTAGGCCGGGGATTGGCAAACGTTTTCTAGAAAGAGCCAAATAGTAAATATTTTAGGCTTTTCTGGCCCTTTAGCCTCAGTCACAAAGACTCAGCCTCTGCCATTGTAGGGTGAACATGACCATGAACAGAAGCGAATGAACGTGGCTGCTCATCTGTTCCATAAATATATTGATTTATCTTTGAGGCAATACCACACTTATAATGGTTATTATAACATCATAATATGCCTTGATATCTAACAGAAAAAGTACCACCCCTTTTCTCTTCATTTTTAGAATTATCAAGATTATTCTTGGGCTTTAATTCTTCCAAGTAGATTTTGGAAGTGATTTTGACAAATTACATAAAGTTTTGTGTTGGATTTTTTATTAGAGTTGCACTGAATTTCTACATTAATTGGGGGGAGGTCCATCTTTATAATACACGTTTGTGCATTCAGCACTCATTTGCTTAGGGACACGGCATTCCTCCACCTGGCATGTCTAGTTCAGATAACATCACAGCCTTCCCCAGCACTGAAGCCAGAAAGCTCCAACTTTTATCCTCCACCTTTCCCTCTTCCTTCTCCTAACCAGTCAGGAACAGGGTCCCTTTGCTCTTCTTTCTGGCATCTTCTCTGCCTCTCCCTTAGATAACTGCCAGCACTTCTGACCTCAGTGGGTCCTTCCTCCAGGCTTCCCCTGTGCATTCCATCTCCGCTGTGCACCACACAGCTCTCTTGTCACCCACTTGCCTCAGCTCAGCTCACAGGATCTTCTCCTACTGCTTCCTGTTTGATTCCACCCCTCAGGACCCCCATCTACCATCCCTGTGGCACCTGATGCCCCAGCTATGTGGCCTCAGCAGCTCCTCAAATGCCGCACCCTCTCTCACCCGGAACCCCTTCCTCACTTTTATCCTCAAATTTCTAGTCAGGAGCCAGCTCAGGCATCCTCATCTTTTATGAGCCTCTCCCCCAACCTCTGTCCCAGTGCTGACTTCAATCACTACACGCACCACCCCCAGGGGAGGGTGGGCTCCCTGAGGGCAGGCGTCCTATCTGACTTAGTCACAGTGGAACCACAGCACAAGCCCCAAGATGCAGCATGTGGAAGGCACTGATTAGCGCTGTAGCATCAATGAATGACAGAACAGACGTCTTGAGCGGGCAGTGCACAGTCCTGGCCCAGGGATCAGGTGCCCATGTGCCAGGTTCAAATGCTCCAGGTGCAAACGCTGGAGACCTTCCCCCAGGGACGAGGCTGCGGGATGGAGCAGCCCCACCTTTCCCGGCAACCCGACAACCTGCCACCTCTCCCAGCCCTGAATGAGGGCAGCACCGCCCGCCCACGGAGCTGATGGGCTGGGCGGAGGGCAAGTGCCTGAAGAGGAGAAGACAGGACACGAATGCATGCAAATACGGTGCCTGCCTCCCGTCCCCCTGTTCTCCTGCCTCCCTCTCTGACAGATAAAAAGGAAAATGTGCCGGTGAGCCCCTTTTGGGGAGAAAGCAATAGCAAAGTGACAAATGTCATGTGGGTTTAAGCAAAGTCCCCTGGAGTTACAAACCCACAGGGGAATAAGGCTGACAAACACATGGCCCTGCTCCCTGCATCCTGTTCCTTTGGAATAACTTAGGCCCTGAAAAGGGAGAAAGAAGGAAATAACTCCAAGATTTTAAAAGCAAAGTTTCTGTCTGCAAACCAAATGGGCTGAATTTCTATGGGCTCGTTTCAAAGAGCATAAAACACCAGTCGTCCAGGGGCCTCTCTCTCCCAGAACCTCAGGAGAGGCGTGAAGGGACTGCCTGGAGTCTCAGCTCCTCTGTGTCCCTCTCCCATCCCGGAGCTGAGGCTGCTCTCCTCTGTCCCCACCCACCGAATGTGCTAATTGCCTCAGCCCCTCTGCTGAGCCCTAACTAAGTGCCAGCACCACCCTAAACCCTCTGAGGGAGGCATTATTATTATGTCCCATTTTCCAGGTTAGGAAACTGAGGCAGAGAGAGGTTAAGGTTGCACAACTTAGAAGTGGAGGATTCCAACGCAGGCAGTCTGGCTTCAATGCTCACTGCAGCAGGTACGGTGGGTCCCGCCTACCTCCTCTGCCAGATCTGGCACTGGTCCCGCCAGCCGCTGGCTGCTGTGATCATGAGCTGCTGAAGGCTCACAGCTACCCCTTTTCTGGAGAATCCACTTGCCCTGAGATGCCTGGGGGACCATGGGTCACCCCCTAGGGTGGCTCACAGTCAAAGATAGGGGGCTGCAAAGCCCAGCCCCCTTACACGTGCAGAACACCCCCATGGTGCCATTCACCCTCCTGAGCTCCCATGAAATCAGGCTGAACCCACATCTCAGCCTGGCTTTCCTCCGCCCTATCCTGCTTCCTTCACTCCCCCTCAGGTGAAAAAACTCAGAAAGCAGTCCCTCGAAAAAACCCCTGCACAAGAATCTCCATCTTGGCTCTACTTCTCAAGAACCTGACCACACACCAAGTAAGCAATCACACGTCCTCATGGTAAAGTGAGACCGCTCCTTGGTAATGTCCACACGGGTGGTGAACAGCCACTTTATTCTCCTCACTCCTCCGCTGGTGCACAGTGGGGGCTCCAGCTCAGCAGAACTCCAATCACGATGCGTGGACGCAAAAGCCGCCGACCATGTTCGTGGCATCTCCTTAGCCCCTTCAGGAACATATGCAAAAGGTAGGAAGGAGAGGTAGGAAGGAAAAACAGCGACTGAGGATATTACTTCTTTCCCTACAAATTCTTCACAAGAAAGAGATAGGTTTGTGCTTCTGAGAGCCACAGGTCCTCATATCCCAGATGAAGGACGCCCTCCCCAGTGGAGACCTTTCCCTTATAACCAGCCCAGACTACAGGTAAGGGTTTGCAGCAGGCAGGGACAGGAACAGAGTGGCCAAACAGTGAGGCATCATGCCGACTGAGGCTTCAAAAGTGAGTCTCAGGGACCCTGCTGCCCTTTCCTTTTTGATCAAGTCTGTGCTCAGAAATGGGCGGCGGAGGGAGACTCAAACCTGCCACCCCCGCTGCCCGGCAGTGCGCCCTAGTGAATTTCATTCACAGGCAAAGACAGTGAAATTCCCCACATGACACCTGCAGGTCTGATAATGAATGTCCTCTCCCAACTGCTGGGGGTGAGGCCCCCAAGAACAGGGCTCCACAATTTGACCAGTATTTGCATGAGAACAATCTCCAGTGGGGAATATTGAAAAACGCTTGTCCCAGGGATGTTGTAAGTGGGTGGCCATGACCCACTGGGAACAGAGCTGTTCTCCCACATGGCCGGGGGCTAGAAGGCAACTGGAGTCTCCCTCCACCACTCACAGAAGCCTGAAATCCCAACCTCGGTGAATCGTCTCTTTGCAAGAGAACCTACGGGAGGCTTAGCCTCAGTAAGAAGGCCTGGGAGTCAGAAGACAGGAGGGGAGGCTGAGTTTAGCCCTGACTTGGTGGCCTCAGGTAATCTCTCCCTCTTCCTGGTTTTTCAGAGTGTAACACGTACAGAGAAACTACAGAACCAGGACGACACTTTCTGCTGCTTCTGAAACAAACACATCTCAGTGTGGCTCACACCAAAGACAAGAGGTAGGAGCAAGGACCTGACAGCAAATAAAACTAAAAATTTGGGAGCAGGTTGTGGCAGGCAGGGATCTAGGGGCTCAAACAATGTCGGCCTCCATCTCTCTGCTCTGTGCTTCCCCCATGGGTTCCTTTCCTGGTAGAGTCTTCCTACCTGTGGGAGAGCTATATAGGCTCGTGTCTTACCAACAGAAGGAGACCCTCCCTTTCCAGACATTTCAGCTCAAGACTTATGTTGACCCAGAAGAACTACATAACCATCCTCAAATCACCCACTCTATCCAGAAGAATCCAACATCCTGGGAGCTAGACTAGAGTCAAGGCATGGAGAGGGGTATTCAAGAAAAAACTATGACATTTGTTTAAGAGCTTACTTTGTCCAGGACTACAACCATAGGTGTAGGGACCATTGCAATGGGGTTTTACTGTAGGGGAGAGAGAGAGATCCACCTCAACTCCAAATACAACAGGGAAAAATGGGAATTTATAGCCAAGGAGCAGCAGAGGGGACAGGGGGTGTCAGGGATGGAGAATTCCCAAGAGAAAATGTCAGGGGTGAAGGGGATTTAAGCTAAAGCAACCTAACAGGATTCTTGCTGAAGGCAGGCCAGGGTGATTAGACATCGCCTGTGGGAGGTGAGGAACCCAATCAGATCAAGGGCAGAGATTCTGGCTAAACAGCTCAGGTTTTCACTAAAATTAGACATTACCAAGATGAACACAGATGCCCAAAAGCCAGGGCCCAGTTGAGAAGAGAGCTCAGAGGGACCTGACTGGAGTTTGTCCAGGGTCAGCCCCTCCCAACCACCTGGACAGAGAGTGAAGGACATGTGACTCCAAGAAGAGTCACTGGAAAGGGAAGAAATGGGTGCTGGGCAAGCAGGAAAATGAGATGGCTGCTGCTGGGCAGACGGCAGGAGGCTGCTCCAGAGGATGTGTGAAGAGGCAGAAGTGCAGTCTGGGAGAATCTCAGACCAGCTCCACCAGCTTCGCTTTAGCCACAGGAGAACCTTGTTCCCAAGTCATATCATATCTTTCTGAAACCACCCACCACCCCAACGGCCAAGCCACATGCTTCCTTGATGGCAAAACTGAGTGGTGAACATGCTCATTTCATATGGACATTGAAGGAAGTCTTACTCTCAATTCAACTGGATGTCTCTTAATCCAGCAACTCTGTCTGCTGTACCGCTATGTCCAGACAATGGGCAGAGGACGCAGGAGATCGAACCACACAGGCCTAAGGCTCAGTGTTGACCTCGGAGGGCCCAGAGCCCAGGAGAGAATGGATCCAGGAGCAAATGGGCACAGCTAGAGGCGGCACGAGCTGTTCCAATGAGACTGAGACCCAGACAAGGTAGGGCACAGGTAAGATGTGACTCTCACAGGAAAGGTGAGACAGTTTTGAAAGTTCTAGATGTCCGGCCTTGATCCTGTAGGCACGGGGAGGCTTGAAGGCTATGCAGTGAGAGAAGGGCTTGATCAGAACTCTGCTCTAAGAACATGAATTTTGACACTGACTTATAAGATGGAGTTGTGTGACTGGTATATGTGTGGGTGTGCTTTGTGGAAAGGGGGGAGCACTAGGAGAAAGAATGAGGAAGCAAAAAGAGCTGTCTGGAATCTGTCCCAATGTCCAAGAACAACCCGGTCTGTTTTAGAGCATTTGGGGTGGGGGGGAGGGGAAACACTTTGTAATATGACCTCAGCATTCTAGAAATGCTTCTGTATTTATTCTCATCTCCAATGATGCTAAAGTCCTGGGAAGGAAGGAGAATGGATAGTAGGAATCTAATTTTAAGACAAAAAATTGAGACCAAGAGAGCAAGAGTGACATACGTCAGCAAGGGACAGAACTGAACCACATCCAAGCCACCATCCTCCTGCCACCCTGTAGCCTTGTGCAGGGGGGCACCTGAACCTCAATGGCTCACTGTTGTTCCCACATCAGGTAAGTGTGGGGAGCCCACCCTGACACCCCTGATGTGCCACCGAATAAAGCAATCTGTGCTGCTAATACTCAGTATTGACCATCTCCCCGCAGGAGTCCTGAGACCGCCGTCTCTGGGCTGCTAAGGCTGACGGCAGGAGCTACTAAATTGTGTTTATGGGAAGCTTTTTACCCGAAGGGGTCATAATTCGCTCTCGATCAATAACTGATCAATCCACCTGCTCTGCACATTGCAAATCCTCCAGATCCGTCCACAGAAAGGAAAGAGAGAGGAAGACAATCTGTTTATTGGGGGAAAAAATGACAGAATAACAAGCTAATGCAACCACTTACGCTGGTGATTACCTAAGTTTTGATTTTTTTTTAAATTTAAGTGAAGCATTTCGAGTGATTTGCTCAGTCAATTAAAGCGAAAGAAACGAATGGTCTTGGTTTGAAAGGACCAGGTAAGAAGAGGCTCTGGGATTCACTGAGCACCTACTGCATGCCCTGCACTCACAGCTCTGCAGAGGAGGTGTCATTATTCCCATTTCCGAGAAGAAACCTGCAGCTCAGTGAGGTTAAGCAACTAGCTTGAGGTTGGTGCTGCCGCTGATAATTAAGAACACTATCTCCCGGTAAGAAATAAGCAGCATCTAAAGGCAGCTGCGCTTGGAGAATTTGAGTCTCATTTCAGGATGAGGCTGGGTTGTGCAGGGAGGGCCCTGGGATACAGGGGGCTAGCCTGGGCCCCTGCCCACTAATTGCTGATGGAGTTGCAGTCTCTGCTTGGAGTCTGACCCCCCCGAGATGAATTAGACAGTCAGCCATCCAGAGCCACCACGGATTCCCTCAGGCCACTGCCCTGCTCGCCTGTCCCCAGCGCCCTCCCAGGCCCAGGAGGACGATGTCACTCTGAGTATCCCAAGCTGCTTTGCCAACATCCAGGAACGTCTCGGCGTGGATTCGCAGGAGTCAGCCCGCTGAATCCCTCTGCACCAGACTCTGCCTGGCCTCACAGCCTGGGCCCTCCCAACCTGCTCTCTCCTGTCTCCTGCCAAGGACCAAGCTCCCCATCTCCAAGGCAGCCTTCAGAGGGACCCACTGAGGGAGCATCTCCCGGGCACTTCACCTTAAGATTTCTCCTCTGACCTCCAGCCCCCACTCTCCTGGGCTCTGCCCAGCAGGGTGCAGTGGAGAAGGCTGGTCCGGGGCCGGCTGGTGCTAGGGGAGCCAGCACTCTGGTGCCCACGGATGAGGGGCTCCTTCTCTCTTTGGGCCTCATGGCAGATCCGAAGGGGCGTGGCTCCCTAAAGCGGCTGAAGCTCTCAGGCATCAGGCTAACGCAGAGCACGCCCCAGACACGGCTTCGTTCCCTACTTGACTCTCAGCCACCACAGGCAGGGTGTCTCTCCTCAGAGCCAGGAGGATGAGATACAGGATGAAACTCAAGAGTTTCACACACCAACATGAAGCTGATAATCTCACGTGCCAAGATGGTGTCAGCTGATAACCCTCTTGGAAGAACAGCATGGTGGGAGGCCTGGGAAGGTCTCTGTGATGAGAGCGTGCCAGGGCTCCGGGCCCTTCTGTCATCAGAATTAGATGAAGGGAAACAGTTTTCCATTGACAATCCATTCTTCCCGCTTTTTGCTCATTTGGGGAAAATCATTTCCCCCCTACTGTTCCTCAGGTGACTACCCTAATTTTGGAGATGTGACTAGAACTGACTAATCAGCCTTCCTAAAAAATGTCCCTATTTGGACTGCTCTCTAAACAAGCAATTACAGGTGGCATTGATCGTCAAGAAATCCCACAGCACTGCTCAATTAGCAAACAGTTTAAGGTGACATATTGTATTTAAATAGTCTCCCTTGGAGTGACAGATGTCTGCAGGAAACATGGGGAAATTATGCCCAGAGAGCAACCAAGGCTGG
The DNA here is from genome assembly GCF_048564905.1 of Vicugna pacos. NCBI lineage: Eukaryota > Metazoa > Chordata > Mammalia > Artiodactyla > Camelidae > Vicugna > Vicugna pacos. The sequence continues at coordinate 20,205,014 of NC_132995.1, read as the reverse complement.
CCCTGGAGGTCAGAGCAAAGGCCAGTGGGCCCTTCTGGGTGGAATGGGGGGCTGGCTCCAGGTCCCAGGGAGCGCTGTGCCCCCCGCCCCCAGAAGTCTCAGTGATGAGTGACAGGGAGAGCATGGTTTGCCCCATTGTCCCAGTCCCGTTGGAAAGAGCCCTTCCTGCAGAAGGCCAGGGTCGAGGTGTAGCCACAGATTCTGGTCCAATGGTCCTTGTCTCTGATCCTTGCACTTTTTCTTGTGGCAACAGTATTAATCCTTTCCTAGTTAATTAACTAAATACACACCCCGTCTGTAGCCTCAGAGTGGGTAGACTTCAGGAGGAAGAGAGCCAATCTTCCCATATGTCTGTGTCCAAACTCTCATATTCTCAACAAGTAAACGTGTGGTTCCGTTGAAAGGCTCGGAATGATGGGGACACGGAACGTCTAATTTAGATAAGGGACAGAGTTCCTGGATCCTGGAGCACACTGCTCGGTGCCTTGCCGGGGCCTGAGGAACTCAGGGCAGGCGGAGGGAGGGAGGCCCAGCCCTCTCTGTGTAGGACAAGTGTGTTTATCTATTGCACCCTCCCATAGCCTGATTCATGTTTACATGTTTAGGGGATCTGTCTTGCAGGAAGAAATTGGGGGGTCTAATGGCTCCACCATAGGAAATGTGATGGTCGTCTTGTTTGCTCCTTCCTCCCACATCCAACCTCCCCTCCCTCCTCTGTTCCTTGAGGCTGACCTCATGGGACTCCTTCACCAGGGTCCCCTTACTGACTTTTCCCGACTTCCCCTCAGGAGGTCCCAGGAGTGGTCAAAGACAGAAGATTGTGGTCACCAAAGCCACCTGTCTGAACCGACTTGGTGCAGATAGGCAGACCCAAGTCTTGGAAAGCAAGAGAGTTGGGGGTGTTGACAAGGAATGTTGCCCATCATTCCATTTCTACAAGGATCAAGCCCTCTGCCCCTGCAGCCACCCTAGCCGCCACCATTGGTGTGCCCTGAGGGGAGTTCTGAGTGGAGAAAAACAGGACTGCATTCTGAGCTGTGGATACTGGCCCCTAGAGAGTTAAGATGCACATCTAAGGAACAGTTTCAAAGAGCCCAGGTTCCTGCATCTTCCCGTACATAGAAATGCACTACAATCATTAACTTGAGATGTCTGTTTTTTGCAATTAGCAATAATCTTTTGATTCTTGAGTACATGGGGTATTTTTCAGTTAAAAAAAAAAAACAAAACTACTCTATATCCTGGCTTCTCCCTCACCTCTTGGGAGCAGTTCCTCATAGCTACCTGAGAGGCTGCCCCGGGCTATAGTCCTCACTCAGTTAGTCCTCACTGAAGACAACTTAACTCCCAACTCTTAGCTGTGCATTTTTCTTCAGTCAATTGGAGGAAGATTCTGAATTAGAACTTAAATCACTGCAGTGTAGAAGCAAGACCATCCTCACCTCTCTCTCTCTCTCTCTCTCCCCTCTTCAGCATTTCCTCCCCAGAGGCATCACTTCCTAGAGGGCCATCAGCAGTGAAGTTTCTCTCCTTCTTTAAAAAAACACAACATTAATGCATTTTATTACATCATCAAAGATTTCTTTTTTTCCTAACTTTATTGAGATATAATTGGCATGTAACATTATATTGACCTGTAACATTGTATATTGATTCAATATACTTATGTAATGGAAAGTGATTATCACCATGGCCTTAGCCAACACCTCCATCAGGTCACATAACTGCCATTTCTTTTTTGTGGTGAGAACATTTAAGACCCACTCTCTTAGCAACTTTCAAGTATACAGTATAGCATTATTAGCTATAATGAGCATGCTGTACATCAGATCCCCAGAACTGATCCATTTTGTAACTGAAAGTTTGAACCCTTTGACCAACTTCTCCCCAGTCACACACACACTACCCACCTCCCCTGCCCCCTACTCTGGGAACCATTATTCTTTTTTTTTTTTAATTGAGTTATAGTTGGTTTACAAGGCTGTGTCAATTTCTGGTGTAAAGCACAATTTTTCAGTCATACATGAATATGCATATATTCATTTTCATATTCTTTTTCCCCGTGAGCTATCACAAGATCTTGTATATATTTCCCTGTGCTATACAGTATAATCTTGTTTATCTATTCTACATATGCCTGTCAGTATCTACAAATTTCAAATTCCCAATCTATCCCTTCCCACCCACCTCCCCCCTGGCAACCACAAGTCTGTATTCTATGTCTATGAGTCTGTTTCTGTTTTATATTTAAGCTCATTTGTCTTTTTTTTTTTAAGCCACTATTCTACTCTCTGTTTTTATGACTTTGGCTTTTTTTTAGATTCCACATATAAGTGATACCACATAGTATTTGTCTTTCCCTGTCTGACTTCTTTCACTTAGCATAGTGCCCTAGGTGTCCATTCATGTTGCCACAAATGGCAGGATTTCCTTTTTTTCTAATGCCTGAATGCTATTCCATTGTGTGTATATATACCACATCTTCCTTGTCCATTCATCCACTGACAAACATAGGTTGTTTGCATAGCTCGGCTGTTGTGAATAATGCTATGATGAAGCATTTTTCTTTCAATCTCTCTCCCCCTCAGACTGAGATTTCCTTCATATCTGGGGCAAGGGACGCCCAAGCCCAGTTCCTGGAGGGAGGGGGGAAGCAAATGTTGAAAAACGCGGACTGCAGGAGCTCAGATGCCTTCCCAGGGTTAGAAATTATGCACCAAGAAGGCCCTTGCCCAGTTCTGAAGAAACAGAAAGCATCATCAGAGGGAGCAGAGGGGAGAACTTATTAAGAGAAAAATTAAATGTATTTGTCTGCGACCCATTCACCAGAGTCTGGTAAATGTCTAGATGTTTAGAGGATCTGTCAGGATTCCAGCCTTTCAGCCTTTTTGTTGAATCTAAAAACATGAACGAGACACTCCAAGTCGCCACATAAAAAGCCCTCGTACAGACCATCCTTTGTGGGGCTGTAACCCCTGGTGTTGGTGTGGATGCAGTGAGTTACTTCCAGCATCACACGATGGGCGTGAAAGCTGTAAATCCAGCCACAGCGGTACAGGGGGTCCTGGCTCCTAGGGACTCCTTGTGTTTACATGGAGGGCCTCCAGGGTCTGGCTGCTGGGTGAGGGGAGGGTGTGACATGCAACTGTTTGTATTTCCTGTATCTGCAGGGAACAACCAAAGAGGGGGATGTGGGGCCTGATTCAGCAGCCTCCAGGGAGGGCCAGGCTGCTAAGCCTTGTGCAGACTTGAGATCGAATCCTGGAAGATAAAAGCAGGAGGCACGGTGAGCTCCCAAAGATGGCTGGGAGAAACCTAGCCCTTCCCTGGAAGGCTGCACAGGATGGCAGGAAGTGCTCTGCTCGGCAAAGGGGAAACCACTTCGGCACCAAGGATCTGGACATCACAAAAGGCCAGCCATGGGTTTACAGAGCTGGGTCATAATCCCAGCTCTGCTGCTCATCTGATGCAGGGCCCCGCCCAAGCAGTGTCCCGCTTAGAACTCTGCTGTTGGCCTGTGAGGGCAGTATAACAGGACCCAACCTTCTTGACAGGGAGAGACACGGGTCTCTTGCCCTTCCTGTGTCACCTGCACCCTAACCTCCCAAAACCCAAGAGTTCCAACCTGTGAGTGTTTCGACCTCGAATTTCTAGTCAGAGCATCTGGCTTCCAGATGTAATGAATGGTGTGTCTGTGTAGAGGGCTCAGAGTGAGGGACCCCAGGCTTGATTTCTGTGGTGCTGCAGCATCTCATCGGCTCTATCTAACCTCCAGGCTAGGATTGAGGCGATCATTTAAATGGAAGAGTTATATGATAATTGAAGCTCCTTTACTGATGACTTACTGTGAACCAGACACTGCTCTAAGGTCTTTACACTGTTGGCTTCACAGCCTCTGAGCGTCTGCAGGTGACGGTGACAAAGCTAAGCAGAGAGGGTAGAGCACCCGCCGAGGGCACGCAGCCAGCGGGTGGAGCTCTGGCGGCCCCTTTGAGCCCTGTGGTTTATGATCTGACAAGGGCCCTGTGAAGGCAGATGTTTCATTCCCGTTTCACAGACTAGGAAGCTGTGCCCTGGCAGGTCACTTGCCTGAGGTGACATATTTCCCAGAGCCAGAGCTGAAGGCAAATGAGGGCTCACTTATCAGCGGAGTCATCGCACATGCCCTGGTCACAGCCACGCAGCACTGCTGTCCCACGGTGAGAGGCCAGAGAAAGCACCAGTCACTCATTCCCACCGCCTTCGCCTGATGCCCCCTACTTCAGCCCAAGTGTGGGGTTGTCGACCCTGCTCCAGGTGCCCACACACTTGCCTCTCACCTGCTCATCCCCGAGGGTGATGTGAACAGAGGTAGAGTTGCCTCCAGTGCTATTTCACCAAGACCAACCCTTTGGTTTTGGGTGGAGCTTCTTCTGCTCTGACAGATGCCACTTTGACCACCACATGTGTCTTCTCTAGCAGGTAATCCATCACCAGGGAATATACAACAGAGGCGGCCAAGCAGGGCCCCTGGCCAGCTTCTTGCTTCCATCCCTGACCTTGGGGCAGAGTTGGGGCAACTCAAGAACATGATAGCTAACAAGCATTGGGTGTCTGCCAAGGGGCTGGCACCGAGCCCAGCTTTACTGCTTGTCACCTCCTGTTATCTTGTCCAGTCCTGTAAGAAAGGCATGATTGCTTTCAGCTTATGGTCAGAGAAACTGAAGAACTGAGTTCAGTCATTTGCCCCGGGTGCTGAAAAGGATGAGGAGAAACTGGGAGTACCTAGGACCAAGAGGCTCCAGACCACGTACATCAAACTTCGAGTCACCAGGTATATTTGGAACACTGGTTACAGGCTAGTCAGGTGCAGGCTGGGGGATGGACAAATGTCACAAAGAGCCTCCATCCCTAAGGAGCCGACAGCCCAGGATAGGAGACAACATAGACTCAAAACCATAGTGAATGGCTGGGTCTAAGAGTCCTCATCGGACAGCAGCTGACAGGAATCCTTGATTTCCCCCACGATCCAAAGAGATCCCTGCTTTAGCTTCCACGGTGTCTGCCCAGCAAACTGGCCCTGGCCCTTCAGTTCAGGCTGGCATCTGTAATAGGAGATCTGGCCCCAGGACTTCCACAAGAGGGAGAGCTAGACACCCACCTGACATGAGTCTCATTCCCAAAAGAAAGCTGCAGTCAATTTCAGAGATCTATTTATAGACCACACATGATCCATGACACTTCACACATGGCCTGAACTTGCTTCAGTGCATGAAGAAACTGATCCTTATTTCAGTCAATGCAGACCTCCTTCTCTCTGATGCATTTCAAAGGTGTGGCTCCATGAAAAACTGCTTGGTTGAGGAAGGGGGCTGGGGGCACGAACAGGCCATTCTCATCTGAACTCACTCCCAAGGCCGTCATCATAGCACTTTGATCCTGGCTTCTTGAATCTGTGTCCACACACAATGAGGCAGAATGAACTGAAAGCAATACCTCTTCTGCGCTGTCCACAGCCAACAACCATACCTTCTACTGTGGGCTGAATGTCTGTGTCCCCCCAAAATTCATATGTTGAAATTCTCATCCCGAGGGTGGTATATTAAGAGGTGGGGCCTTTGGCAGGCTCTGCCTTCATGAATGGGATTAGTGCTCTGATAGAAGACCCTACAGAGCTCCTCCACCCTGTCTGACATGTGAGGACACAGAGAGAGGACGGCCGCCTATGAACCAGGAAGCGGGCTCGCACCAGAACCTGACCACGCTGGCACCCTGATCTCCAACTTCCAGCCTCCAGAACTGTTAGAAAGAAATTTCTGATGTTTATAAGCCACCCAGAGTACAGTACTCTGTTATAGCAACCTGAGTGGACTAAGGCAGCTTCTGATGGAAATTTTGAAATAATGAAAACTAAAGGTTTGCACTGAGATTTTTTTCCCCGCTTGGATCAAAACTCAGTTACTCTGCCTCCCCTCCCCGCCCAATTCACATAAACTTTTTGGATTCCAAGGACTGTACATTGCCTCACAGACCCCAAATCATGAGCATTTCACCTCCAGGTGAGTTATAATTGTATTGCCTGGAATGGTTTTACATCTGAAAATTAAGCAGTCATTTTGGGAGGCCGTCTGAAAAACAGTCACAATCATGTTTCAAAGCTGCAAGGAACTAAACGGTAGAAAGTGGCGGAAATGTTTGCGTGATGTCTTCAGTACCCCGATACGCACGCCCCTCACACACATGTACACACACAACTGTAGACACGTTCCTCTCTTTCTATTGTAAGGATGATTTCCCTGAAGTATTTTTAAGCTGGAGAGATTCACTACAAGCTCGTGAAAAATTGCGCACCACAGGAGATCCAATTTATTGGCAGAAATCCAGCAACCCAATGTATTGGTAACTAGCTTGATAATGAGTCTCTTCCATGTAAATTGGCTCATTATTATCAATTTTTGTCAGCTCTCGAGTGAGTCTTGGTCTGCTTCTCCACTTCGACTCGAGCGCAAGGTGAACGGGAGCGTCCGGCCCCTCTCCCCACGCCGGGTGCTGGAGACCTCACCCTAGAGGGCGGGAGAGAATGGGGTGACAGACTCCTTGTCGTTTGAGCTTTGAATTTAACGTTCAGAATAGAGAGATGTTAAGGAGACTTGCAATGAGGTGTTATAAAAACAGAGTTTGATTGAAAGAGCTGGCACATAATGCAAATGAACACTTTGTCCCATGATTCATTGCCATCAGGAGAACTAAATTTGTACAGCCCAGAGGAGAGGTGACTAATGGGAGGCATAATAATTGTCAATTTCTACCTGCAAAGAATTAATCAAAAGGCCTGGAGGAGACAGCGCTCTGCAGCCACTATTCGTGCACGTGGTGGGGGCAGGCAGTGCAGGGAGGAGCTGGGGAAATTAAGCTAAATAGTAGGAATGGCTGTCACAGCACCAGGGTCCATTAGACAGAGACATCACCTCCACAGCAAGATTCCATGGAATTATTACCCCCAGAATCCTGCACAAACGGAACTGGGGGGATGGATGGCAATTTTTGCAAAGACCTGTGGATTTGATGGTGCACCTGGAAAGGCTCTCGGGTTCAATTTCTTCATCCCAGGGCTCCTTCTCAGGCAACCCTGAGAAGCCTCCTTTGCTTTATTCAAACAAAAATTCCTCTGCTAATTAGCATAACCCAACTTAGAGCACTGATTGCAGAAAAATCCCTGTGTCCAGAGCAATGTCGGGGCAGAGAGAGCGTGTCATCCTTATATTCAGAAAATATTCATTGAGCACCCACTATGGGCCAAGTGGGCAGAACAGGGAAACGTCCTTGCCTTCATGAGCTCGAGTTCTAAGCCAGGGGAGAGGAGGGTGACACCAGGGGCAGGCATGGCCGTGTGAGAGATGCTGGCATAGCCAGGCTTTACATGATGCCCAAGGAGAACCAAAATCCAAAATCCGGTGACCAGCTCCAGTTCAGGCTTGCAGAGTAGGCCCCGAATCAATCAATCAATCCACTTTCCTGCAAGAACCCGGCGATCGCCCAAAGGTGATCTGGGGATTCTGACTCCGTGAGTGAAGGCTTAAGAGACCTGTCACCTCCTTCCATGCCTCCTTCTTCTCAGCTCTGTCACTGCACTCTGGTGGCCCACAAGCAACAGCTCGAATCGCTCAGTAGCATTTTCAATTAATTGCCAATGTTTAAACATTGGGAGATGTCACAGGATTTCAGATTTCCCATGTCTTGCAAAAGCTGTGACCCTCTAACCACACTGCCCTGCATCCCCACCGGGACGGCGGCCGAGCAGGCACTGCCCTTCTGTGCTCTCTCATTTGCCGTTGTCCCCACTGCTCCCTTTTGGGTTTCAGCCACCGTGTTTCAGACTCCCGTTTTTCCAGCCCAGCTTCTGTGGGAATTTAATATTTCTGCCCCTAGGCTCCATGACCAGAAATACAAGGTGGCTGGCCTATATTGGGTTAGGCTCTGCAGAAATGCCTTCATCCAGTTATAACTCAGGGTTTTAAATTTGATCAACATCATCACAATGATCAGTCAGCATACATTTTATTTTGCAAAGCAGCGGTCAAGTGTATGGTTATCCTTCCATTAGGCCCCAGGCTCTGAATCTCCTGGCTCGCTGGCAGCCCAAACTCAGGAACTCCAGATGAGCTTGTTGGCTCCCTTCTATTTCCAGGAGAAGTGAACCACTCAACCCACGCCCCCCTCACTGTGGCTGTCAGTAAGCCGGGCCCTCACACGGCAATGCTAAACGACAGGTAGTACTCAGCCCAAGGGTGGTTGTGTCTGTTCCTCTCTCTCCCCTCATTGATTTTCGACCTGTATTTCTGACAAGTGGGTTTTCCGTGTCTTTTAAAAGAAAACCTATTACGTGCTTCACCCAGTCCTTTTTGAAAGAAGCAAAAGGAAGAGCAATAGCATTAAGGCAGCACAGGAGCACACCAGGACAAGGGCAAGCTGGTGGTCGTCCCTGCCCTGGAGCTGGGAGGCAGTTAGAGGAAGACATGAGGCACAAGGCAGGCAGCTGGCAGGTGTGCAGGGAGGCAGCTCCGGGGAGCAGAGCACGCTAGACGGAGCAGACGGAAGCACGTTTGATGTTATTCATCCAACACATCAACATGGTGGTGCCCATGGGGGCCTGCATGTGCTGGGTCCTGGAGGATACAGAGAGGAATCAGACCAGGTTTCTGTTTCCAGGAGTCCAGTAAAAGAAACATCCTTCACAAAGAAAACCTATCACTGCAGCCAGGAGGCACCATGCATCCCATTGGCCAGTTGCAGTGGATGACACCGTGCACTTGCCAGGGTCCCAGATCAAGTGTGGGGACTCCTCCATCCCTAGGGGCAGCCCTAGTCACTGGGGCACAGAGCCTCACCCTTCTGGTGTCCTGGTGTGTGGCTTCTCTGACAGGCCTGGAAAGCTGAGCCCTGGGTAGCATCATGGGCAACCTGGTCCTCAGCACAGGCTTTGCTGACTTCTCTCCCTCCCCCATCCCATGTCCCCACTTCCTGGGCTCAGCTCACCTCTGAGACAAACTGTCTGCTCTCAGTCCTGATTCCAGGGTCTGCTTTATGGAGAACTCACACTAAAACCAAGCCGGAGGTGTAACAGATCCGATTATGAGCTAAGGGATCAGGAAAGGCTTTAGGGGCCAGGAGACATTTGAACTGGGCACATCAGTGTGCAAGTAGAGACGATCATGAAAGAGAGATATGTTCCAAGTGGCCGGCACAGCACGAGCTGCAGAGGGAAGGAACGCAGCTGCGAGAGCCAAAAGTACATCACTCATTCACGGGCTACGTGACAAACCACGGAAAATGGGATTGGAGGAACAGAGAGGGCCTGGATCACCAGCAGGTTTGAATGTCCCTTGGTGGAGGGCAAAGTTCATTTTGTGAATGTCAGTGTGATGTGATTTGATGATGAAATGGCATGGTTTGGGTAGGCAAGAAGGGGCGGGTTGGGGATGAGGACAAAGGTTGTCCTCTGGGCTGCTGCTGGTGAGATGGGCATTCTCAGCGTGGGGTCAGAAGACGCTCGTGGAGGCCTTGGTCCTCTGTGTGGCCATCTCTGGCCAGGCACTTGGGGCCACCTCATGGATGGTGGGTGGGGAGCCCAGCTCTGGCAGAGCTCATGGCTGAAGAGTGGTGATGGGTGGCAGATAAATGACTGCTGTCCCCAGGAAGGCCAGGAGGGCTGACTGAAGGTTCCTGGTGCACGGGTGGCAGTGTGAACAGGCCCCAAAGAGCACGTCTTAGCACCCACCAGCCATATGCACACCCTGATGGCTCCTTCGCAGGGTCCCCTGTGCTTGAGGTGGGAACAGAGCCGCCCTTCTTCCCCGACGGGTGGCTGCAGGTCCAAGTCACCAGAATAACCAATGCAAAAAAAAAAAATGGTTATAGAGGAAAACCACCACCAGAACTGCAGAAGTAAATCAACCACTCACACTTCATCACAGGGCATCAGATGACCATTTTGACTCTTCTTCCAACATTTAGAGTGACCACATTTTGGAGCAGCCTGAGTGTATGACAATGACAGGAAGCAGGGATGGAAATGAAGCCTTGGCTCTGATTGCAAGGTCAGCTTTCCTGACTCCGCCCAAATCCCCCAGCCCCACTCCCAGGGGAGCCCTGATTTCTACAGGGTCAGTGTTTTTGGAAGAACTGGAGATTGACTTTAGAACATTATGTCTTCCCAGGGGGAGGGTATAGCTCAAGTAGTAGACCGCATGCTTAACATGCACGAGGTCCTAGGTTCAATCCCCAGTACCTCCTTTAAAAATAAATAAAATAAACCTAATTACCCCCCCTTAAAAAAGAAAAAAGAAGAGAAAATTACATCTTCCCATATTCTGAGCTGCTTTCTTTGCAATAGCATATTTCTTATTTTAGGGTGAGCTTTTATGAAGTGTCTTCCAAGGGATACAAACTCCACAGGTTGTTAATAGACAGTCTTTTCAAATAATGGTTCAAATTCAAACCACTGTGGGAAGTGACACCCTGAGCAAAATGCAAAGGTTTCTCTACTACAGAGCCGTCAGTGTGCTCCAGAGTAGTTACACGGTTTGTGGGGTCTGGTGCAAAATGAAAACACAAGTCCCCTGGTTCAAAAATTATGAAGAGTTGCAAGACGAGCAAGCTGCAGAGCATCACACCAAGTGCAGGACATTTCTGAGCACAAGCCCGGCAGGGCTACACCCGTGTCACCACCCACACGACACACTGCCATCATTGTGGATTTCCAGGGGCAGACGGGAGGACGGACAAGGTCACGACACGTTCGCAAGTGTTCAGCCCTGGACTTGCATTTCCACAGAACACTCAGGGAAATCCTGCCTTAAGCCAAACTCTCATTTCCTCTTAGCTGTGAGCTCCAATACTCAAACACTGTCAACAGGGACCCCGTGGGACAACCGTACACAGAAAGAGAAGACCCTCTTGGACTGCTGAGGCTCCCATCTCCTAGCTTTCGTACTTTGGGTTTTTTTTTTTTTTTAGTAAAGTAGGGTCTCCCAGTAATTTCTGCTTATTCTTTATTTTGCTCCATCCTTTTAAATAAGGCCCAACACCCCTGAATTACCAAAACAAACTTCTGGTAATAACAGTAGGCAACTTAGAGTGATAGATGAATATAACAAAAAATAGTTATACCTGGGCCAAGGATGGTGCATAAGTTGGCACTTAGAATGTCAGCATTTTTGCTTTATTCTGCTTCCCCACGTGGCTCCATGACACTGCCTGGGGCCTGGCTTCCCTGATCTCCTCTCTTGGGTTATTTACAACCAACCGGGAAGGGCATAGGGAGGTAGAAAGCTCAACCCTCAGCCCTGTGAGTCACTTACAAGTGGGTGGAGAAGTAAAGGCAGTGACCATCCATTAACTCCCACTTCCTTCCCGGGCCCTGCTCGTGGAAGCCCCCGGGCCCAGCCACCTCTGCTGCTCTGACTCACTGCCGTTTCTGGGCCCCGACTCCTGTAGTCTTCCAGGCCTCAGAGTTAATCTGCTCATCACACCTCTTCCACACCCTCCACCCTCGCTTCTTTTGTTACAATGTCTTGGCTGAAGGCAGCTCCCCTCCTCCTGCAGGAATCAACTGTCCAGCTCTGAGCAGCCCAACTGCTGGTGCCACACTGGCCAGCCCCTTGCATCTGGAACTCACATCTCCCTTCATTCCTTGACATGCATTGTCACCTACTGAATGCAAATAGCTGTGCTTTTATTGAGGGCCACCCACATGCTAGGGTTCTGTGGATAATTTTTACATAAGGCTCTCAGCTCCATCCTTGAGAAGCTCAGCTCTGGCTGGGAGGGAGGGGCTGGCCCCCACAGAGCCAGACAACAAAGAACTGACGTGCAAATCTGCCCACATCACATCCCTGATTAACCCCCCTTCCATGGATCCCACCACCTGCTGTTCAAGTCCTCAACTCCTCAAAGGCTCCTTTCCAGGCCCTTCAGGGGCTGTCCTGCTCCATAGCCTTGTCAGTCATTGCTTCTTCTGGATCGCACACACTCTGCTCCACCCTGTGAATACTCAGTAGCTTCTCCACACTCCTGGGCCCCCTCCACCATGAAGTGCTTCCCCTCACTGCTTGCCTGGAGGACACCGTTTCCTGTCTCAAGGCTTAACTTCAAGCGCCAGCCCCTCTAGGAAGCTCTTCACAATCCCCACCTCCCAGCCAGGTGAAACTGCCACTTCCTCCCACCTCTGTGCCTCTACTGGCCTGAGCAGAGGTTTCCAACACAGACCCAGCCAGCCTCTCCTTGTCTGAAGTCTACCTCTCCCACCAGATCGTGAGCAACCCCAGAGCAGGGTCTGGCACATGGCAGCTACTCAACAAATAACCATTCGGTGAATCTCTGAATTAACAGTACGGATCCAAGCCCTCCTCCCAAGGGGTTGGAGCAAGGTCCCCAAACTGGAGCACAGGACAAGGAGTGGCGGCTGTGACCCTCTTTCTCCCCACTCCTGCACCCTCTCAGCACTTCTGTCTCCTTCTTCCCCCTTCCCTGCTCTGCTTTCATGATGGGAATCTCAGAGTCAACAGCAATGTGCGAGAAGGCAGAGAAGAGATAAAGAAAATCGCAATCTTAAGGATGACAGCCCTGAAATGTTGAGTTTGAAAACTGCCTAGGGATTCAATTTCACATTCTTGGCAAAGTAGATGCAAATACATATTCAAATTCGATGCAAATGCACTGGCGAACGTCCTGGCTCATTACTGGTGCCTGGTAAGACTGGCAGTCCTTGGTGATAGGGTCTGCTTCCTTTTCTTGGCTCCCTCCATGGTGCCTGTCCTAGACCTGAGCTCCTGACAGGAGGAGATCCACAAGAATAGCTCCCAGAGGAGGAGATGCCCTCAAGGAAATTCTTCTGGAGACGGTGGCTAGTGTGAACTCTTCTGGGGCTGATCCCCAGGAGAGGAGGGCTTCCTGCAGGAAGGAGATGGGCCCAGAGTGAGCTCCTTGAGGGGAGAATGGGAGCTGGGGGGCACAGAGAAGGACCCTGTCACAGCGAGGGCACAGCGGTCACTGCAGGGAGGAGACGCTGCAGGCGCATTTCAGAGGCAAAAACTCCAAAGATGAGAAAGTCAGACTGGCTCTGTATCATGGAGAAAATTCAGACACACTTAAGGCTCCTCCTGTCTAAGGGACCTAGACAGCTCTGAGACTGGGAGAACTTTTGCCTCAGTCCCAAGCGCATGGATAGCTAAGACATCACTCGTGGTCATCTTTTTTATCTGGGAGGCCATGTGTCCCAGAGCCGCAGACCTTGTGTTTGGACAGAGAGCCCAAACTGAGAGGGAGGTCATGGCTACTTGCAGCCTGGCAGACATACTGTTCTTTTCTGATGACTGAGCACAGCAAGGTCACTCAGCTGGGCTCACGAAAGGGTCCAGTTACTAGCAAAATGGATCCGTCAGAATGCAAGTGCATGGTTCACTTCTGTGGCCTGGCTTGTGCCAGGACCTCGGACAGCTCCTTCCCTGGGTTGGAGGCGGTGAGGAAGCAAGAGCACGCTAAATCTAAGATGCCCTGGGACTGCGGAGCCAGAGTGTTCCAGCTGGACCACAGGGCAGTTCCCTGATCAAGAGTACGGGCAATGGGGAGAGGAGCACCTCAGGCTCCAGCTGAGTTCCAGTCGAAGCACCACTCAGCTGAGACATGTCTCTACCCAATATCCTTAACAGTGCAGGATAAACATGGCTACCACCCACTGAGCACCAACTACACACTAGGCATTGTACAAGCATTACATTAGCCATTGCCCTAGCCCTACAAGTTAGGCATCATGGATGTTCTCATTTCACAAACAAGGAAGGCAAAGCACAGAGTGGTTAAGAGACCCACCTAAGATCACACAGCAAAGAAAGAGGCCTTACAGACCTGCCCAAAGATCGTTGTTTAGAGAATGTGGGAATCATCCCTGTCCTCCTCTGTCAGGGTAGTTAATAGACTTGCCTTAAGTGAGGTTTTGACGCCCTTTTTAGAAATCCATGGGAAAAGAAGCTTTCCCTTGTCAGTGGTGGGAGGAAGGTTTTACTGCAGCTAGGCACAGTGGCTGTGGGTTTAGGAGGTCATTGTGAGGACTCATTAAAGGACAATATTCCTGGCAGGGTACAATGAAAGACCTGGCCATTTTCATGTTCATGTAGAGAAGAAAAGGGAAGAATGACACCTAATGAATTTGGAGCCTTGTCAGAATCCCTGACTGACACCTCCAGCCACCTGCTGACCTCACAGTCCACCCCTCTTTATGATGAGTGATGAGTGTGGTCCTCCCGTCCTTCAGTCTATGAGGAGTTATTGATTATCTGCAGTGGCCCAACCAAGCCAGCCCCTGGTAACAGATTCTCTGATGAAGGATCACCCTCCCTATGCTCACTCTATGTGACTGGAGGAGTCTGACCCCACTGTGGACAGGCACATGGCCGGGCTGGTCAACTTAGTCACCATGTTCCCCTGCCAAGACCACTGGTTCTAGATGGACGAATGGCCCAAGTGGGCCATCAGAGCCAATGGGCTTCAGCCCTTAGACCCTAGAACCATTAGGGAAAAAGGCACATTTCCCCTGAATGGTACCAAGGGGTGCCACTGCCCTGGAGTGAAGATGACCTGAGGGAAACAGAACAGAAAGGAGTGCAGGTGCCTGTGTCCAGCTGCTCCAAAGCCACATACTCTGGGCTTCCAGTTAATGAACCAACAAAATCTTTTTTTTTGTGCCAGCTCAGGCTCTCAAGCCCTGTTCCTGGCAAATGCAGGCAAAGCATTTTGACCAATTCCTTCTCTAGTCTTTAGGTCCCATTGTCCACTCTATATTCAACTTTCTAGGCTACATAAGTCCTGTTACTTCCCTAGCAGATCTCCTAACCTCTCTCTTCTCTGACCTGCTACAACACTGGGTACCAGAGAGTCTCAGTTTCCCTCTGTGAATCCTGCTCCCCAGCCTGAGACCCAGCACCTGCCGTTTCCACACTGACCATAGCACCCAGCCCAATGCCAGCACAGCAAGTGCACAAAAGTGGCCTTAATGTGCAATGTGTGCTCCCAAACTCTCCCGGTCTCCTCTCCTCCACCCCCCACCACCCTCTCTCTCTCACTCTCTGTCTCTCAGCGAAACTACCAGCATATGGATATGAAGGTCAGGAATATGGACCCAGTCCATGAGACTCCCTCCAGACCCACCTGATCTTGCCTTCACAGCGCACGTGTCTTCAGAAGAAATGCTGGCAGTCGACATGTTCCATAAGGGCATCTAGTTTGACCCTGTTCACCAACAGAAAGGAGGGGGGGCATGTCTGAAGACCACTGAAGAAGCTTTCATTCGAAGACCCAAAACATATATGCTGAAAATAACTTATCTTCATCTGTAATGAACCATGGTTCTCCTGAGGCTTTGCCAGCTACTGGCATTGCCATCCTGTCTGTCTGCAAGTAGAGACATAGTTTCCACCACAATAGAATAGAATTATACTCCATTGTAATAGAATAAATATGTAATCCTTCCTGTATACATTCGACTTAAAGAAAAATATTAGGTAAATAACAGCACAGGTCACAGAGTGATCACGACAAAGGGAGAAGCCTGAACACTGAGATCCATACACAATTGTCATTACCTTGCTGGGTGACTTGGGGTAAGTAACTTAACCTCTCTGAGCCTTAGTTTCTCCATATCTAAAACAAGGATAATGCATCTGCCCCACTTACTTCTGAGCTAGCAAAATGGCCTGGGCTCTGAGCAGCTAGAGGTGCTGTGAGATGATTTCTGACCCTTGAGCGTGGGCCTCTACCAGAGAATCATTGCAGTGGAACTCTTACTGACAAGGCTTGATGGTCTACTTTGGGGTCTGTCCTAAAGGGCTGAAATTAATTAACTTCATGCAGCCTGTTGCTTCTAAAACACCTTTAATCTATACCACTACTTATGACAGAGGGCAAATTTCAAATGCTTACAGGGCTAGATGGTACCATAAATGAGTGAAGATGGTGGGGTGTGAACAATAGGGAGGGGTAAAGACTGTGGCAAGTTGCAAAGTGCATACCCATGTTCCATCTGAGGGAGAATCAGCCACCGAGCCCTAGTAACAGGCCGTCATGTGGGGCTAATACTCAATATGGACAGAAATTCCAATTTTTTTAGTAGAAACCAGGAATGTTGATTATTTTTAATTGAAGTATAGTTGATTTGCCATATTATGTTAGTTTCAGGGATACAGCATAGCGATGCAGTATTTTTACCGATTATACTCCATTAAAAGTTATTACAAGATAATGGCTATAATTCCCTGTGCTGTACAGTAGATCCTTGTTGCTTATCTATTTTATACATAATACTTTGAATCTCCTAATCCCATACCCCTAATTTGCCCGACCCCCCTCCCTCTTCCCTTTGGTAATCACTAGTTTGTTTTCTACATCTGTGAATCTTTTTCTGTTTTGCATTTTACATTCATTTGTATTCCTTTTTAGATTCCACACATAAGTGATAGCACACAGTATTTGTCTTTCTCTGACTTATTTTATTAAGCATAATATTCTCTAAATCCATCCATGTTGCTGCAAATGTTAGAATTTCAATCTTTTTATGGCTGAGTAATATTTCATTGTATATAGAACCACATCTTCTTTATCCATTCATCTGTTGATGAGCACTTGAGTGGCTTCCACGTCTTGACTGTTGTAAATAGTGCTGCTATGAACATTGGGGGCCATGTATCTTTTCAAATTAGAGGTTTTTTTCCCCCAGATATATACCCAGTAGTGGAATTGCTGAATTATATGGTATTTTCAGTTTTTTGAGGAACCTCTATATTGTTTTCCACAGTGGCTGAACCAATTTACATTGCCACCAACAGTGTAGGAGGGTTCCCTTTCTCCACATCCTCGCCAGCATTTTTCATTTGTAAGCATTCTGGTGATAGTCATTCTGACAGGTGTGAAGTGATATCTCATTGTGGGTTTGACTTGCGTTTCTCTGATGGTTAGCGATGTTGAGTAACTTTTCATGTTCCTGTTAGCCATCTGTATGTCTTCTTTGGAAAAATGTCTATTCAGATATTCTGTCCATTTCTTATTGGGTTATTTGGGATTTTTAATGTTGAGCTGTATGAGCTGTTTATATATTTTGTATATTAACCCCTTGTTGGTTATATCATTTGCAAATATTTTCACCCAAGGAATGTTGATTTTTATGTGAAATCTCCCTCAATTTTTTAAATTAACTAATTAAAAAACTTGTGAAACACTCTGTGAGGGCCAAAATAATGTATCTGCAAACTGGATTTGACCCACACCCCACCAAACTCTGTCTAGTAATATTGTGTTCTTTTTAAAAGGTTATAGGTCATGCTAATTTCAAGCCCAAAATAAAAACAAACAACCCCAAAGTACCCACAACTTGAAGAGGATGCTTCTCCAGTCACCCTGCACCTGCAGCACCACTAACCCCCATGGGAAGGCAGCGGCATTCACTAATTTCCAGCCCAGCAACCCCGGCTGGCTGGGAGCCCAACCACCACCTCTCCCTCCTCTGCCAGCTCTGCTGAATCACCTAGCCCTTTCAGCAAAGGTCTTTGGAGATGAAGAGGAACACTGGAATATAGTTTACATGTTGTCCCAAGGTAAAATTTGACATTTCTGTCAATTCTTGTTTCCTGAATCTTACAAGTTCTCCACATTAAGCACAGCGTGTGCCATTGCTGCCTGCCTTGTTCTGTGTCAAGGAAGCCAGAATGAATGGAGTCAACAGGCCACTGCGAACAAAAAATAGACATCAAAGCCACTGGCATTACTTGTTCCCAAGTCCTCCCACCCCCTACCACACACCCACAGCCAATGTACTCTGCCAACGCTTGCATCACCATCATCAAAAATATTGTGCATTTAAAATTTTGTTGAAAGGATAGGTCTTAAGTGTTCTTATCACAAAATAAGAATAAATAAGAAGGTGAGAGAAAACTTTTAGAGGTGATGGATATGTTTATAGTACAGATTACGGTGATGGTTTCACAGATGTGTACTTACGTCAAATCCACCAAGTTGTGTATATCAGACATGTAGAGTTTTTTGTATATCAATCCTACCACAAAATGGTTTAAAAAAAAATCCTTCATGAGGATGGGTCCCTTTAGTTTCAAAGGAACCGACTTCTTTCCCTCATTTTCCAGGATGCACAACTCACCTGTGGCCGCAAGCACCGTCCCTTCAGCATCTCTAGATGGGAGGAAGGCCCTTTAGAAACAGTCTGTGTGAGTGTTCACATCCAGGGGGGGTGTCTGTCCTCCAGGTGATAAGAAGAGGGTTGCATGGTTGATTTCTGGAGTTTTACTCCTCCTTCTCTAAGTGTTAGCAAGAACAACAACGAATCATCTTGTGGAACAAAAGAGAAAACAGACCCTTGACACAAATGCAAACACCTGAATGCAGAGCTATTGGAGCTGATGACACGGGACAGTTGACAGTGTTGGATGGCAGCCTCCACAGCACCTGCATCCTTGGTACCCAACACAGCCCAGCGCCCCTCATGGGTAGGGACCCAAACAACATCAGAGAAGTAGCTGATTCATGCAGTAATAGAATTTCTTAGAGTGCCATGCCCAGCTTTCCTGTCTCTTTCTAGATGAATGATTTTAGGGCTATATTTGAACCAAAGAATATAGTAAATAACTTCAATAAAATTAAATTTCACAAGATAAGATTTTCTACCTGTCAGATCAGACAATTGAACATTTTGCTGAGACACTGTGTTGGTGAGGGTGTGTCTGCACTCACCATCAAAACCAAGTAACGTGAGGTGGTGTCTGAAGTAGGAAGTGGTCACGAGCACTGCTCAGCCTGCTCTCGGGCACATGGTGACATTGCATTGGTCTGCCCCACGTGACTTGCTTTGACCAATAAATATGAAAGTGTCACTTCAGGACAGAAATTTTAAGACCAGTGAGTGATTAAGCATGTTCCCTTTTATGGTCCCTGTGCTCTGGTGACCACAATTGCTCCATTGTGACTGTGTTGTCACCCTGGGTCTTGGCAAAAGGACAATACAGAACAGAGTCCTCAGAATCCATGATGGACATGAAGCATTAGCAAGAAATGAACCTTAGTCATTTTAAACAAGAGAGATTTGGGATTGTTTATTACCACAGCATGATGTAGCTTACCTTGAGTGGTGAGAAGACCTATTTGACAATATTTATCCGAATTCAAAACATCAATAGCTTTGACCCTTCAATTTCAGTTTAATGACCTTTATTAAATTTTTTTGGTACAACTTCACCTTTACACATGTGCAAAGTGATATATATATATATATATATATATATATATACAAGGATATTCATGGGTGTGATGTTTCTTTAGCAAACATTGGAAACAACCTAAGAATATAGCAATAGAATTCTTACTATGCTTTCTGCTTTCATGTTTAATAAATCATGGAATATCCAGATTGAGGAAGAGTGGACAACCCCAAAAAGGGAATAAGCCAGATTTTTATAAACTGAGAAGAAACACTTCCCAAGATGCATTACGAAGTAGGAAAAGGTAAGATGCGGAACAGAGTGTGGAATATGCTACTATTCATGTGAAGAATACACAAATGTGTTCATAAGCACAGACTGGCTCTGGACGTAGACCCAGGAGAAGGGGTCAGGTGATGAGGTCCCTCTGGAAGGGGTAGTGAAGCAGTGGGGGTGGAAAGGACACCTCTGCCCACAGCCCATCATTATCTGGTGCCTGAATTGTTTTGCTATGGCAGGAATTGTTTCTTCTTTAAATGTATAGGGCACAAGACACAGTCTCAAGAAATGAATAAAAGTGATTTTACCTATAGAGGCAGAAGCTTCAGAGAGGGTGACTAGGGACAGGAATGAGATCAAGACCTCTTCATGTACAGCTTTTACAGAGTTTTCACTTTTGAACCATGAGAATATATTCTCTCTTTAATTTTTTTTAACTTCATGGAAAACTATAAACCATTGATGAAGGAATTTAAAGAAGACTTAAAAAAATGGAAAGATATCCCATGCTCCTGGATTGGAAGAATCAATATTGTTAAAATAGTCATACTGCCCAAGGCATTCTACAGATTTAATGCAATCCCTATCAAATTACCCAGGACATATTTCACAGAACTAGAACAAATCATTAAAGAATTTATATGGAACCACAAAAGACCTAGAATTGCCAAAGCATTACTGAAGAAACAGTAAGAGTCTGGAGGAATAACTCTCCCAGACTTCAGACAATACTGTAGAGCTACAGTCATCAATACAGCATGGTATTGGTACAAAAACAGACATATAGACCAATGGAACAGAATAGAAAGCCCATAAATGAACCTAAAAACTTCTGGTCAACTAATCTTTGACAAAGGAGGCAAGAATATACAATTGAATCAAGACAATCTCTTCAGCAAAAGGTATTGGGAAAACTGGACAGCAGTATGTAAATCAGTGAAGCTAGAACACTCCCTTACACCATACACAAAAAGAAACTCAAAATGGATCAAAGACTTAAACATAAGACAAGATACAATAAACCTCCTAGAAGAAAATATCGGTAAAACATTATCTCACATACATCTCGAAAATGTTCTCCTAGGACAGTCTACCCAAGCAATAGAAATAAAAGCAAGGATAAACAAATGGGACCTGATGAAACCTACAAGCTTCTGAACAGCAAAGGAAACCATAAGTAAAAACAAAATGACGACCTACAGAATGGGAGAAAATGTTTGCAAATGATGAAACTGACAAAGGCTTGATCTCCAGAATATATAAGCAGCTCATACGACTTAGTAAGGGAAAAAAACAAACAACCCAATCCAAAAATGAGCAGAAGACCTAAACAAGCAATTCTCCAAGGAAGACATACAAATGATCAATAGGCACATGAAAAAATGCTCAATATCGCTAATTATCAGAGAAAGGCAAATCAAAACTACAATGAGGTATCACCTCACATCAGTCAGAATGGCCAGCATTAACTAAATTTTTTTAATGAAATCCACTCTTCTACCTGAAAGTAGATTCATGTAGAAACCTTTAAGGCCCGGGGCCACTCACAGGGGCAACAGGCACCCACTCGGGAAATTCCCTGAAGCATTTCCCTGTCTTTTAGATGATGTCAAGGTGTACCTCTTCCATGAAGCCTTCCTCATTTTATCCAAATCATTAAGGGCTTCTGGGTGCTGGGCCCTGTGCTGTGTGCTCTTTTCATGTAACCAATAATCCTCACACTTAGCCTGCCTGAGTGGGTGAGCTGGTGTAAAGAGCATTTCTGCAGAGAAAGCAAAGGGCAGCAGGTGGTCTGTTAAGAGGAAACTGGCCAGAGGGAAAGATCCTCACTCCCCAGGAAGCAAAAAGGAATCTGCGCCTGTCAAGCATGTCAAGGAGTCTTCCAAGAGGCTGGAGGGAATAGTGGTCCAGGGAATAGGAGAGGACCGTGTGGAGATGAGGGGAGGTCGATCAGTGTAAGAAAGAGTGCCAGTGCCCACAGTCACAAAGGAAGATGAGGAGAGGGAAATTTTTATCAAGAGCTGGATGGACATGTAATTGGAGCCTTTGAAATCTTTTGGAAAGATGGGAGCAAAGGCCTCAGTTTCTGTTTGAGCCATGATTCTTCAAAGTGAGACCCTACTTCCGTTTTGGGCAATGTGGATCCTTACATTACACTGGAATCTTGAGTCTTTTTAAGATGAGGAATTGGAGGCTTGGAATGGCTAAGAAACTTGCTCAAGGTCTCAAGTTTCTTTGTAAAAGAAACATAACTGTATCCCAGCTCTATCCAACTCCAAGCACAAACACTTATACTTCTGACACTGTCTCTCAGGCTCAGGTGAAATCCCTCAGCCAACCAACACAGAATGGGGCTCACCTCTTTCTTCTTAATCTATCCAACTTTTATCTTACCATGTTTAATGGATGAATGGAGAGAGGGAGATGTAACTGAATGGAGGGTGGGATGGATGGATGGATGGATGGATGTAAGGATGGATGGATTTCTGAGTGGATGAAGTGACTTAACTTTCATTGTGATTTGAAAATAGTCAATGTGCAAGAAGGGCTTCAGTTTACATTCTTTATCAGATAAACGCACAAAATGTTTAGTGAGCACTGACACAAAATGTCTATTGAGCAAAATGCACAAAATGTTTACTTAGTAGGGAGTAAAGAGATGAGCCAAATGTGATCTGTCTGAGAGAGCCAGGTTTAGCAGAGTGGGAAAAGCAAGAACTTGAATAACTAATCCAAACTGAAAAGTGAGAGGTCATTTAATAAATTTCCAGATCCTTCCGTATGGTGTTTCAGAGAAACTAGACCTTCTGCCTTGAGGCAGAGAAGGAAGGTAGGTGGGAGTTGGGGAGGGGGTCAGGGAAGGTTCTGGAAGGAGGCAGCAACTTTGATTTGAATTTTAAAGGGTAGGTGGGATTTTGATCTACCGAAAGGTCAGAGGACTGAAAGAACGGGTGAGAACTGATTCCAGACAGAGAACAGTGTAAGCAAATACATGGTAGGAATACTGGGGAGAGAGTCAGCCTTGCTGAGGTGAAAAACGCTTTGTGGGTAGAAATATTAGAAAGTAAGATTGGAAAGGAGCCAGATAATGAGAAGCATGGAAACTGAGACTCAGGATTTGAGACCTCGGTTAGTGAGAATGCATTGAAGATTGCAGAATAGGGTAATGGAGCTGGTATGCACATGCAAGCCAACTGAACGTGAAGCAGTGTGGTGAGGTGGTGAACATCTGGGCTCTGGAGCCAGACACTTGGGCTGGAATACCAGGTCCTGCCCACCCAGGATAGCTGACTGTTAGCAAGTTGTGTGGTCTTTCTGAGGCGTCATCTCCTTATCTCTAACATGGGAAGAATAATAATAATAGTAATAATAATAATAATGCCCATCTCACAGAGTCACAGGATTAATTCAGATGCTGTACGTAAAGTGTTAGCTTGCTCAGTCCCTGGCTCACACATGTTAGCTCTTTGTTGTCACCCTCACCATCACCCTAGGAGGCAGCAGCTCCACCGCCACCATGGTTCTCATCAGTACCACCACCACCATGGTCATCACCATTGTCATCATCTTCAGCTTCGTCACCTCACTCTAAGCTTAAAGGTTTGCGTGGCCCAGCGGCCTGGCCAGAAACAAAATCATTTATTCCAAACACATTTGGGCTAGAGGCCTTCTGCTGGCCCCTCAGACTCACTCTCCACCCTTTCCTTCTTGCTCTGTGCCTGGCGAGGCCAACCTGTTTCATCCAATGGGCAGTCCCTGCAGGAGACTGAAGAGAGGAAGGAAAGGCCAGGTATGGCTCTTGGCTCTCTCTTTCCTTGTCACTGTGGCTGGCTGTGTCCCTGGATGAGTCTCAGCTCCTTCCAGGCGCCCTCTCCACCTCATCCTTCCTGCCCCAGTTCCAGATGTGGTCACCATGGAGCCCTGCTCTTCCCAGATGAAGGCTCCTGCACTATTTCTCGTGGCTTCCCTACACTTTGACTACACTTTTGTAAATGGTCCCTCTCCTAATAGCTTCAAATGGCCCTGATCTGAGTGTTCTATCTGTGTTTTGCTGAGCTCAGATTGATCGAACTTTTGTTTGTCAGTCCCCGTAATGGGACCCACCAAAACAGGAGAGAAACAGGTCACCACTTCATCCCTTCAAGGCTTCCCTATCAGAGAGGGAAACAGAAATGCCTCCAAAAACCCCAACACAAGCTTCCATGGGTCACAAGAGAAACAAGTATCAGTCGTGACAACGTGGAAGGACAGGCACCCTTATGGGGGTGAGTCTGGGTGAAAGCCACCAGGGCAGGCTTCTCGGAGGGAGAGACACTTGAAGGATGAATACAAACTCCCTGCCAGGCATGGAAAGTTGCTCAGATGCCTGGAGCCCATGTTGGAGACGAGAAAGGCAGGGGAGAGGACGGAATAGTCTAGGGTCTGGTATCAAGTGGCCCGCTTCTTTTATTTTGCTAATCAAAGACACGTCTTTAAGTTGCCATCTATTATCACCACCAGAACATAATGTTGGAATAAAGTAAAATCCTTTGCAGCACATAAGTTCAGCTTTTATACACAAGTACTGCCTGTCCTGGTTTTCCTTATTTTGCAGCAATCAAAAAACCAGTCCATGGGGTGATATTTGGAAACCACTAATCTTATCTGACCCTCTTAGTCTACCCATGCAGAAGCTGTGCATTTAAAAACTAAATAAAACTTTAAAACACTATCAATTGTTCTAAGTGTTTATTTCCGGTCATGTGACTGCTCCTCACAACCAGACCCCCGACCAGCCCTAGGTCCCACCAGGTACCTGGGCTCAGCCAACACTTGGTCCTAACGCCATGGAAAGAAGCATTAAAGTTCCCAAATTATTTTCTCTGTAAGTCATTCGATAATATTTTCTACTGCTAATGACTGTTATGACAAGCAGCAAATTGGTAATTGTAGCCATCTAAGAAGATACAGATTTGCAGGATTAATGACCAAAAAAAAAGTTAGATTTAAGTCATACTAACAGTTGACAGCCATTCATGCATTCAAATCTAGTTGCGTTTGCCTCGAGGGAGGAAAGAGGAGGCAAAGGACTACAGAGGTGGAGAGGGTCTAAGTCAATCAGCCCCTCATCTGCTGTCTAGGTATGAGTCCTTTCTTGGACCATCCAGATAACACAAGGCAGGGTTGAGGGCTGGGTCAAGCAACTGCCACAGAGTTAGATCTTACATGACAGGTGCTAAAGTCATCCCAGAAGGAGAAAATCGCTGTCCAAATGACCTCTGCAAACTTTCCACAAGTGTTGGAATCAATTCTGCTTCTTCAGTGAAGTCCCGGGATGTTGGTTTCTGTCTAGAAAGTCACTTTGTAAAGAAAACACAAAGATTCAAATGCCAGAGTCACTCTGGGCTCACAAGGGGCTCACACTGTGAGAGGCCAGTGTGCAATTAGGCTCATGGAAGGAGCGGAGAGGTTCGCTTCCGCCCATGTTTACCCTGGGGCCAGCCCAAGCTGAGTGGAGCCTCAGGCAGAAGCTCACTCTGTCCTCCCTCTCTCCTCACCCGCCATGCAGTGCCTGAGGGGAAAGGGCTAACCCATGCTGTCCTTGCCAACTGAAACCTGTGACAAGTGGCTGCAAGTTAGAAAGTCATCACAGACTTGGGATACATGGAGCTTTGCGCTTTATTTTTTCTCAAAGTAAATTAATCATTGAAGAGTTGCCTGGTAGGGCAGGAGAATACTGCTTTAAAAGCCCGAAGACTCAGGTCCAAGCCTAGATCTGCTCTTGGATGACATTGACTAGGCATGCTACACTCAGGGCCACAGTTTCTTGCTGACCTATTACATTATTCAGGGAGCTTTCTCTTACCCTATCCAGCTCCAATCATTGCAAACTCTTCCGGAAGTTTCTTTATTAGCTAAGCTAGCTGAAGCTTATGCCAGGCCCTGACCTTTCCCCAAGATACTATGGGAGCATCAAGGATACTTGAGATGAAGACACACGGAGGTAGAAGGATGAACATCATGACCTTTTAGGGGATAACTGGAAACCCCAGGAGTCAGAAAAAGGGCCAGAGATTAGATCATTATACGGAGTTTATGAAAGTACAGCTTGAAGGGGGTGGTTTTCTATCTACTCTAGAAATCAAGCCATCTGGAAAACTGCACACTTGCTGTTCCCTTCCAGAGGTGATGCATGGACAAAGCCCATGACTTGGAGGAGATGCTAAGAACAAACTGCCCCTTCACTCCAAAGAGCCTTCCTGCCCTCTTTCACTTGTGCCTGAATTTCCTGCACAGATTTCTGGCAATTTTATATACCAGAATGTATGGGATGCAGGAAAATCAGTTCTAGGAGGAAAGTTTAAAGTGAAAAATGCCTACATTAAGAAACAACAAAGATCACAAACAAACAAGCTTATTTACATCTCAAGGAACTAGAAAAAGAAGAAAAACTAAATCCAAATACAGCAGAGGGAAGGAAATAATAATGATCAGAGCAAAATGAAATAGAATAGAAACAAGAAAACAATAGAAAAGATTAACAAAACTAACAGTTAGTTATTTGAAAAGATAAATAAGACTGACAAACTTGAGCTAGACTAATCAAGAAAAAAAGAGGACTCAAATAAATCAGAAAGAAAAGACATTGCAACTGATAGCAAAGAAATACAAAGGATCATAAGAGACTAATAGGAATAATTGTATGCCAAAAAATTGGAGGATAATCTAGAAGAAATGGATAAATTTCTACAAACATACAACCTACCAAGACTGAATCATGAAGAAATAGAAAATTTGAACAACAGACCAGTAAGGAGAAAGGCAATAAAACAATCATCAAAAACCTCCCAACACAGAAAAAAGCCTAGGACCAGATAATTTCAAATTTGCTAATGAAGTCTATCAAACATTTAAAGAATTAACATCAATCCTTCTCAAACTCTTGCAAAAAAAAAAAAAAGAGGGAACACTCTCACATTCATTTACAAGTCCAGCATAATCTTAATACCAAATGCAGAAAATAACATGTGAAAAGAAGACTATAGGCCATTATCCTTCATAAACATAGATGTTAAAATTCTTGGGGATGGGGGTGAAGCTCAGTGGAAGAGCACATGCTTGACATGCATGAGGTCCTAGGTTCAATCCCCAGTGCCTCTGTTAAGGGAAAAAAAATTCTCAACAAAACACTAGCAAACTGAACTCAACAGCACATTAAAAGGATCAAACACTCTGATCAAGTAAGATTTATCCCTGGGGTGCAAGGATGGTTCAGCATACGCAAATCAATAAATACACCACATTAATAGAATGAAAGATAAAATAAAAGATTAAAAATAGCATGATCATCTCAATAGCTGAATAAAAAGCCTCCGATAAAATTCAACATCCTTTTGTGATAAAAACTCTTAACAGGTTAGGAATAGAAGAAACTTATCTCAACATAATAAAGGCCATATATGAAAAACTCATAGCTAACATACTACTCAAAACAGTGAAAGAATGAAAGCTTTCCCACTAAGAGTTGGAATAAGGCAAGGGTGCTCAATCTTAGCACTTCTATTCAACATAGTACTGGAAATCCTAGCCAAAGCAATCAAGCATGCATATATATATATTTTTTTTTCCAGATTGAAAAGGAAGAAATAAAATTGCCTCTGTTTGCAGAATCTATGATCTTACATGTAGAAAACCCTAAAAGTTCCACCAAAAAAACTGACAGAACTAATCAACGAAATCAGCAAAGTTGCAGGACACAAAATCAACATGCAAAAATCAATTGCATTTCTATACATTAACAATGAACTATCTGAGAAAGAAATAAAGGAAATAATGTGCTTACAAGTTCACCAAAAATAACAAAATACTTAGGGATAAATTTAGCCAAGAAGATGACAATCTGTACACTGAAAATTATAAGATGTTGATGAAAGAAATTGAAAAGACAAATAAACAGAAAGTGTTCAAGGAGCAGAAAAAAAAATTGTTAAAATGTCTATACTACCCAAAGTGAACTATAGATTCAGTGCAATCACTATCAAAATTCCAATGGCATTTTTTCACAGGAATAGGAAAAAAACAATCTTAAAATTCATATGGAACCACAAAAGAGCTTGAATAGTCAAAGTAATCTGGAGAAAAAACAAAGATGAAGGCATCACAATTCCTGATTTCAAAGTATATTTCAAAACTAGAGTAGTCAAAACCATATCGTACTGGCATGAAAACAGACACAGAGACCAATGGATTAGAATCAAGAGCCCAGAAATAAACCCTTTCATGGACAGTCAACTCATATTTCACAGAGGAACCACAGATGCTCAATGGGGAAAAGACAGTATCACCAATAAATAATGTTGTGATAACTGTATATTCACATACAGAAGAATGAATGGACCCTTATCTTACACCACTCACAAAAATTACCTCAAAATGGATTAAAGACTGTAACGTAAGACCATAAACCATAAAACAACTAGAAGAAAACACGGGGGCAAGCTCCTTGACATTGGTCTTGGCAACTATATTTTGGATATGACACCAAAAGCAGAAGCCAAAAAATGAATAAATAAACAAGTGGGACTACATCAAACTAAAAAGCTTTTGCCCACAAAAGAAATAGTCGGCAAAATTAAAAGGCAACCTACCAAATGGGAGAAAATATTTGCAAACCTGGTATCAATCAAAGAGTTAATATCCAATAACAGGTTAATATCCAGAATATACAAACTTATACAACTTAACATAAAAAAAAAACCGATTTTAAAATGGGCAGAGGACTAGAGAAAGCAAGAAACAGGCTCCCTTGCTTGCTCCCTAGCTGGAGGTCGAGCTGGTTTGTTAAATAAGGTGAGAGTGGGGGTGGATCAGTGGGTCCGGCCGGAGGGGTGGTTTAGGTGGTCTGCCCACCCCCCTGGTGATGCTGTGTGCAGGGATCATGCCCAGTACCCTGCTTTTGCTCCCCGCCCCTCGGAAGTGACAGTTGACTTGTAGCCTTTTTGTATCTTATCATTCATAATTGCCCCAATGGGCAGTTACTTTTAGTCCTTTATAGTTTCTTTGTATTTTGCTGCTGGAGGAGACATTTATCCAGGTACAAGTACCAGCACTCCAGTGGAGGTGCCCAGGTCCCAACCTATCTCATAGCCACCACGGAAAACAGTATGGAGTTTCCTAAAAAAATTTAAAATAGACAACCATAATATCCAGCAATTCCATTTCTCAGTATTTTTCCAAAGAAAACAAAAATACTAACTGAAAAGTTACATGTACCCCTATGTTCAGTGTAGCATTATTTACAATAGCCAAGATATGGAAGAAACCTGTGTGCCCACTGATAGATGAATGGACAATAAAGATGTTTATACATACACACACACACACACATATATACATATATACACACACACACATACATATAATATTACTCAGTCATAAAAAAGAATGAAATCTTTCCATTTGTGACAACACGGCTGGACCTAGAGGGCATTTTGCTAACTGAAATAAGTCAGACAAAGACAAATGCATATGATTTCACTTATATGTGGAATCTAACAACAAAACAAATGAACAAACATAACGAAATAGAAACAGACTCTTAGACACAGAGGAAAAATAGGTGATCACCACAGGGGAGGGAAGGGGATGAAAAATTTTAAAAAAGGAGCTATGCAAGGTAATAAATGATAATTAGCTTGACTCTGGTGATCATTTCACAACGCATATTTATATAAAACCATCACATTGTACACCTTATATGTATATAAACCTTTTGTCAACTATGCCTCAATAAAGCTGAAAAAACACTGAATTGAGCATTTTTAAATGGCAAATTTTATATATGTGAATTATATCTCAATAAAAACATTAAAAAAAACCCTTAATTCATCCAACATATTATACAAGGCAATTATTTATCTTATTTATTGTGATTTCCCTCACTGGAATTTATTTGACTAAGGCCGGAAGTTTTATCTGTTTTGCTCACTATGAGCAAAAATTCCCCAGCAATTGTCACAGTGCCTGGCAAATAGTGGCACTAATTCATACTGAGTGAATATATGAATGTAGGGGCATGGGGGAGGGAGGAGGGAGGTGGGGAGGAAGGAAGGAAAGAAGAAAGGGAGGAAGGAAAGTAGGAAGGCAGGCAGGCAGGTATCACTGGGCTCGGCTCTGGGTCCATTTACCACCTCTGCCCTGAGTTGCTGTAACAGCCTCCTGGCTGGTCTCCCTGCCTCCTGTTCAACCCCACTGCTGACAGGAGGCATCAATGCGACCAGCCAGACAGTTCCAGCTGGGAACTTCAAGACGGCTTTTCTAAAATAAGGCTCTGAGCGTGTATGCGATTCCTCCATTGCACCCAGTGCTGGAACTGCCTTCCTCCCTTGGCTTCAGGATGAAGTCCCAGCCCCTTAGCCCAGTAAGCAAACTCCTTCACTTGGCCCCACCACCTTCCACACCCTCCCCTGATCACAAACCCTGTACTCCCACCCCAGTGCCCCCTCCCCTCTTGAGTCACTGAGCATCCTGTCCCTCCGTTCCTTTTGCTCACACTGTGCCATGTGGTGTGGCAGTTCCTCCCCTTGTGGGTCATTCCCCTCCACTTAAGAGTGAGCTTCTTCTGGCCAAGAGCTGTTCCTTCCTCATTAGAGTCTCTGTCCTCAGGGCTCGGGACACAGTAGGTATGTGATAAATGTCTGATCATGGAATAGGCTCAGGCTGTTCCTCGGTCTAAACGCCCTTTCCTGCCTGCATGGACTAACTTTGGAATCCCCCTCTATTTCCTGCTTTAAAATGAAGCCCCCTCCTTTTTTTTTAAGTACAATTGTTTCCTGAGCCAGGCATCTAAATGTCAGATTTCAAAAGATGTTGTGAGCTAAAGAGTCCAAGTCACAAACTTCAAAGCTAGGACTCATAATGAGAATTCTGACTGACAGCCCCTTAATGACAGCCTTTAAATATACAGTCACAGGAGTCCAGGTTTTAGAGAAGGACTCCTACTTAACTGGTTGAAAATGTGAACAACGGGATATAATTCCCTTAGCTGCAAGGGGCCACCAATCAGAGAGACTGCAAGAAAAACTCTAAAGTTTCCTCTAGTGTGTATTTTATCCTTCAAAGATGCCGTCAAAACTGAAAGGTGAGATGGCTTGGACAAGGAGAAACAAATATTGTTTGTGTTCCAACGTGATGCATGCAGTTTATTTGCTGATGTTTGGAGTGTTTCAAAGGAAAGATAATAGAGAAATGAAAGGTTTATATGCTAGGACAGGGCACACAGGCTAGTGAGCGGGAGGTGACTCAAAGCAGGGTGGCCAGAAACAGGGCAGCCCCACATCCCGGGCTCCAATTATCCCGACACCGACTGAGCATCCTGACGCTATTGCCCTGCATGCCTGGAGCCCACGTCAAAGCCCCGCCTTCTCCTCGCTGCCTCCAGTGGCAGGATGCGCTATGTCAGTTGGCTGAGTGCAGTCACTTGTCCTCCATCACCGCCCCCCTCCCCGCCTTAAACGGCAGTACCACGTCAGGCTGGCGGCAGGACACCATGTTGAAGTCTTGAGACCTTGTCTGTATTCGCACAATGTGCCCACAAGGGTGTCAGGTTGGTGCTTTCGTCACTCCGAGATGTCATTTGGTGGCAGATCAGCCAGGAAATTTAGGACAAAACCACCAAGACTACCACATCAAAGTGGGTTTAAGTCCTGACGTTGCTAAATCATCACTCTGTGGCTTTGACACTGAGGTAGTTACCAGGTAAAACAGAGGCATTTCAATACATTTTAAATATAGGATAGACTTATACTGTCATTTAGATTTCTGTCATTTATCTAAAATTCCGTTTTAGCTGGGTGTCCTGTGTTGTACTTGCTCCATCCAGTAAGTGTTCCCCCTTGCTTTGTTTCCATGTGAGCAGCCATCACCCTGTTTCAAAGGGTGATTGAGGGTCTCCTGAGGTGATGTCAGATGGGTACGCGGTTCTCTGTGGACTGTTAGGGATTATAATCATGGCAAACTGATCTCTTAATTACTCTCCACTTTCCTCACTAACATGTCTGCCTTTTAGCTGTTTCTAAATGTCAAACTTTTGATAAAGGCCAATGTATGTTTTCCTCATGGTGAAACGTCTCTGTTCTCATCACGGCATAAGACGCTCAGGTCAGCTGTAGAAAAGGAAGGCGAGACGTAAGGCGGTGATGCTGGTTGTCACACCATCGCTGCCATGTGGCCTCTTCTGGAGCCACATTTGACTACGGCATGCCTGGTGTACCCCTGATCCAGCCTCCCTGCTTATGAAAGAGCTGGGGAGGGAAACACCGCCATTTAAGAGATCCGCTCAGAAACAGAAATACGCAGAGTTCCTTCCATCCGCTCACCTTGCACCCTTTCATCAGAGAGTTGCATTAACCACGCTGGCAAACACACACTTCAGAACAGCTCCGGCCGCATTTGTATGCCATTCCCCTGCATCCAACACAACGCCAAACTGCATATGTGCATCGATAATCCTTTATTATGTCATGATGCATTTTGGTGTGTAGATGGCTATTATCTTTTAGAGGCCCCCATTTAGATTTATGGAGCCAAAGAGAAAAGTTTTTTTTAATGTAATCTAATTAATCTGAGTGCATTGGTACGCCTATTAAAAATCACCTGTCTGGGATTTTCCATTTATCATGATTACGAGGGAACAGCCATATTGAGAAAGGGGCTGCCTCCTCATTTAATACAGAATGGTGATTTATTATCCAGAGTGCTTTTAGTAATCTACGGGACAGTTCTGTGTGACAAGCCCTCCACCCATACTACAGAATTAGACACTTTGTCCTTTCATGCAGATCGCGTCCTGGCAATGCCTGGGGGCCACAGCTGATGAACTGTGGACACGGTGGCCCCACAGAGGTCCCAGTAAGGGAAGGGAACCCCTTCCTTAGATAGCTGGCAGGTGGGCAATTCCCTCTCTGATTCCAGTGGCTCTGGACATGGGGGAGGTGCTCTGTCGGAGCCATCAATGCCCCTTGGTTGGGGCCCTCCACTCTGGGAAGGAGATGCTATGAGCATAAGCAGCAGGGACTGGCCCTGGGGGCCCCCTCCCCACACAGAGACCAGGGAGCAAGTTTCCTATTCAACCAGACCTAAGGACAGCTTCGGCCATCTGTAAGTCCACATCTTCCAGCCTGTGGACAATACACTGGAAAACAGGACCCTGATACCAGACTGAACAAACCTAATGAGACAACCCAGAATGGGAGTCACTGGGGGCCCTGGGAGACCCCAGAGATGAGGAAGCTGACCCACAAAGATGCACTTGGACCCCAGAGTGCTCAACCCCTCTCCTCCTGCCTGCAAACAGAACAGGGTCATCATGTCCCAGGGGACTGGCCAGGAGCTTGTCACCCACCCAGCAACTCTGGCAGAGACCCTTCTTGGGTGCAACGGCCCCTCGCCACCTTTCTCTGACTGTCCATTCTGCTCTTCATGGCTGCAGGGCTCCGTCCTCCACAGCCACGACCCTGAGGAGTCTGAGTGTCGATTGACTCCACCCCATTGAGCTCATTCTGGCTGGGTTTCCATGAACATCGGGGCCTCCTCCCAACCCCAGACTAGATCACTAGGAAGTCAGAAGAAGAGAAACACCCTCGTTCCAACCGTGACCCCGAAGCCCATCTGCCAAATCGAGTTGAGTTCATTTCAACTTCCACCCCTGGTCCTGACCACTTGGATGGTGGGCAGGTTTCTTTAAGGGAGCAGAGGTGGTGAGGGTGGGGTGAAAATGCTTACAGGTGCCTGAGATAAATTGAGGTTTGAATGGAGATGATTTTAGGCAATAAAAGGACTTTAAATTACATGCACCGTCAGAGGCAGAGGGAGAAAAGGTGCTCCCTTTTCCAAGATCTTTCAGTCCTTGTATTTACATCAGGGAGACTGTCTCAGGGGCTAATGGGCCTTTAGCAGATCTCTAGCATTTGGGGAGGGTGGGAGACAGACAGACAGATGGACAGAGAACACAAAGTCTACTGAAAGAAGAATATTAGGTAAATAATTGTGCCAACAGTATACAAAGACATGATAAATCCTGAAAGTGGATCACAGTGACAAGATTAGGAGACCTCAGTCTGGGGGAAAGTCATTCATTCTGACTCTAGACCCCTCCTTGGGAAATCTGACCAGGGCTGGGAAGCAAGGGTGAGGGTGGGAAGGGGAAAAGAAGGGAGAGGGGCGTGAATGGGATCTGCTGACTTGTTTGGGCTATTTCCAGGGAGGGACAAATTGGGAGGGGCAGCCTCTTTTTCTGGACCCATTTCAAATGATCACAGCTACCAATACAGAAGTTGCATCTGGCCACGTGGCTGATTTCCAGCACCATGATGGCTCAGCCGTGCTTAGGAGAGAGATGATTTTTCCTTTCTGGGAAGATGATGAGAGATCACACGCTCCCACAGGACCAGGTACAGGGCCCACAGGAGTCAGATCAGCCCAGACCTATAGGTTGTGGGCCAGGTGGAGGGTGGCTCCAGAAACTCCCGGGGTACCAGCAGCTAACGTGCAAAGGAGACAGAAAGCCCAGGTGGCTGGAGCTCTTCGTCCCGTGTGCTGGCTGGAGAGGACTCAGGAGAGAGGAGGAGGGGACCCGAGTGTAGGTGGAAGCATGCTCTGTCCAGCAATGATGCCAAGTCAGGCAGGACTTTCTTCCCAGGCCCCGACTCCTTCCCTGCCCCGTGTTATTAACAAGCTCACACAGCACACCTTCTCTGTGCCCTGACCATGCTGCTGCCTCTTGGGGCCACTGGGCTGTGATGAGAAAGACAAAAACCTCTACCTTCCAGGTGTGAGAAATGTAGCTTCATTGGGTTAAGCATCCAGACAGATGTTCTGGGTTTAGCAGGCAGTTTTTTCTTTCTTTTCAATGGAAACCCAGGCGGGCTGCCCTGCTCCTCCCGGCATGGAACTCCTGGCCCCCCGGACTCAGGATTGTCATCTGACAGGAACCTCCAGGCTTCTGGACTGGGTGGTCTCTGGGCCTAAGTGTCAGGCAGGTCCCAGGCCTGCGGGTTGGAGTGATAGAGAGGCTGAGTCACACACAACTAACTCCAGCATGGACCAGAACAGAGAGTCACTACTCTGGGGAAGCATGCTGCATGCCATGGGAGGGCAGAGGGAGAGGCAATGTGTGGGCTGGTGTGGGCAGGAAGGCCGCCAGGACAAGGAGTCATCCAAAATCAGCCCCCTGGCAGCCTCAGCACACCGTGCGATCCAAGCACATCATGTCCGCGGCTTAATGAGGGCCCTTGGCAGAAATCCGTGTGTGATGAGTTTATGGGGCAAGTGGCTTAGGCTGGGTTCCCCAGAAGCAGAGCCTGAAACAGATTCCTGAGCAAGCAAGACATGATTTAGGAGGTGATCCTGGGAACCTGGAATAGCAGAGCAGGGGTGACAGGAAGAGAAGGAAGTCAGTGGAGGGTGCAGATGGGAAGATGCACTGTGGTGTCCTCCTGGGGAACCTCTGGGAGACTGTGCGGAGTGTGCCTCAGAACGGCCCTGTACAGGGGCAGGGAGCTGGGGCACTGGCTGAAGCCGGCTCCTGGAGGCGTTGATTCTCTAGCCTTCCCTGCATGCAGGCGGCAAAGCGGGTTCCTGCAGCCAGAGAAGGCCCTCAGGCAGAGAGTCTTGGTGGTGGCAGTGGGAGCCATGGTGTGCGTGCGAGTGGGGCACATCTCCCCTTTGCTAAGGGACTGGGGCAGCATCTGCTCCCACAGGGGAGAATGTGTAGGTTGGGATGCTCAGGAAAGCCCTTCTGGATGAGGAAGTGCAATGCAGGGAGGACAGCTTGTGCCTGGTGAGAAGCATCCCCGTGCAGACCCACAGGAGGTGCTAGGCATCCCCCAGGAGCCTCCATGGGCAAAGGGAGGACAATGTAATGGCACAGTGTCAAGCCCTGTGACAGGCCGACCAGGGACTTTGGCGTGGTCCTGGGTGGGAGGTGTGAATGGGAGAGGAGTGTGTCATCATCTAACTAATTACATCAACTGGCTCATGTGTGTTCCTGTCAGGCCCCTCAAAATTCTAAGATCCCGGAGCTGGAAGAGAAGGTGGCTGGGGAAACAGCATGAATGTGGAAAGCATTTCAGGGTTCACATGTAAACACGAGAACATAAGAAGACTTACAGACAAAAGGAAGAAGCAAAGTGTGGGACGTATCCATGGCAACCATCCCCCACTCATCCCACCAGGGTGAACCATTTGGTTACAGTCCAGGTCTGATTCACCTTAGCATTCACCGAGTCACTAAAACACCTAACATGGTACTTAGCACACAGTAGGCACGTAATAGATATTTATAAAATCATTCATTTAAAAAAAAAGCTTAACATTGAGTCAACTGGCCCTTTGATCTTTGAAGAGCAAATAAAATAATGATTTGACTAAACTCAACCCTTTAATTCTTTTCAGCTCTATTTTCCAAAGTCAGTGATTTGGCAAAGGACAGACATGAAGTTGAGAGGAAAGATTTCACGTGACAATGGAAGCTCACCACTGAGCAAGCAGAGTTAGATTCTGCATCTGCGTCCCTAAGAGTTGACTGATCCTGGCTCCCTGATACAAAAATCCAGACATACTTGTGGACATTCAGCACATTTGCAGTTGCCGATAGGTATAGAAAGCATGGGCCAAGGCAGTGCAAATGGGATATTCAAAGAATTACATTACATCTGATAAGTGAGTTTTAATCAATTGTTCTTCTTGCTCTTCAGCATAGAACCTTGGACCCAACAGTGAATATCTGTGGCCTTAAATTGAGCAGAGACACAGATATAGTACAATCCTCCACATGCTTTGCTAAACCCTCCCCAAGGAGTCAAGAACTCATCCATCCTTTGTACACCACCCTGCCTGCAGGCACCTCCTTAGCAGACTGCGGACCTGAGTTGGCAAGAGAGCCTTTACCTTCCCCATCCTACCATCGACCTCAGAGAGATGCCAATAGGATGGATGTAAACTTTGCCAAGGAAAGGTCTTGGGAAAGTCAAATGCCGTCATTATTAATTCCCCGCTGTTCGCCTGGGATGGAAGCCACTGGTGCAGCGATGGAGGAGGCTTGACTCCAAATAAACACACGTCCTTTGGGCAGATGTCAGGCCAGCTCTGGCTGTTAACTGATGTCCCCTTGCTGTGGCAGCAGGCACAGCCCGGAGAGGCGAGGTGGAGCTGGCAGCCCAGAGTCTTCCGCCTCATCGCAACACGCAGCCTGGAACCTTGGCCACGTTCTAAAATCTATCTCTTTGAACCAACGCAGACAGCTTAATGAAGTGGTGTTTATGGAACTGATACCACTGGGGCAGACGGCTGCTCCTTTTCTCCATCTTCTATTTTTAATATTTGATCTGGCAAACGTATTATTAAAGGAATATTTCAAATCTGATTACTCTTCTGTTTGACTGCGTGTGTTATTCATGCATGCTAGGTGCCAGGGGAAATTATACCGAACCAGTTTGGGAGCTTTATTATGTCATTCTTTCAAACAGCCTCTTGCCCCGAGTCTAATTACCATTCACGTGCAAGACCGTGGGCTCTCCAGCTAATCTCTGCCACTTGCCTTAATTACAGCGGCCTTCTCTCCCCAGAGTCTCACGCTCGGCCCATGCGGACTCTGTTCCAAGAGATCCAAAACTTTCTGAGAAGTCGTCTCTCTGGATATTTGCAAAGTCGGTCTTTTTTTGCTGTTTTCTTTCATCACTGACTTGTTCACTGAGCTTCAGCCCTCCGCGTCAGGCACAGACAGGGAAGCGAACAGGAGCTGGGGGTGCGTCCTGCTGGGGCCGCTCCTTGGATACGAGCCCGTGGTGCCCCCATGGGCATGGTGTTCACTGTCCCTGAGCCCACACGTCTCTGGTCTCTGTTTTGCCTTTTGCAAGGGCCTAACTCTACCTTGAATGTCTTGAACCACCTGATAAATTTAGTCCTACCTGGGGCTGAGCTACTACTGGCCCTAACTCCTTGAATGGGGAGTTAGACGGAGCCTCTGAGCCCCGAGTGGGGGTGGGGCATTCACGGGTGGGACAGAGGGTGGACCCACCAGACCACCAAGCTCAAAGGCAAGAGGTTTCGTCTCCAAAGGCAGCGAAAGTTATTTTCTTTTCCCGTCAGGGTCTCCAATAGTCAATGCTTTGGTCTTTGCAGGTTGCATGGATGCTGTCACAACCAAACTCTGCCAGCGTGGCACCAAAGCAGCCATAGATGGTGTGTAAACTAACGAGCGAGGCTGTGTTCCAAAAATACTTTACATGCAAAGGCAGGCATGGGGCTGGATTTGGTTGGAGAGCCACAGTGTCCAGACTCCTGCATTAGAGTTTTCCTTGAATGAGGCTTTAAAAAAAAAAAAAAAACTCAGATACTTTAGCTTCATCTTAAGAAATATGCATAAAATTAGAGGCTTAATTCATGAGTTATATATACTTTCCTCTACTACATTAAAAAAAATACTTAACTGTCAAATATATTTAAGTACTTTCATGTGCCACCTGAAATCCCCGTGGCAAATGCCAGGTCAAGACGACTCCCAGGTGAGTTTGGAAACTGCGAGGGGCCCGGGGCACAAGGCCCCTGCCGGGCTCTGTCAGGCCCAGGGAAGCCCCTCAGCCGCGGGCCTCCCTCCAGCCCTGGCCCCTGGTCACTCTGACCCTGCAGGTTTCTTTCTCCTGACTGCAGGGTCCTAACCCCTCCGTCCAGGCAATGGCAGCCTCGCCTGCTCACCCTGGCTGGGTGGGGGCCCCTCTGAGGCAGGCCCTGGCTGCCTTCATGGAGCCCACATCTAACAAGGCAGCATATGATAAACAAGTTAGCAAACAAATAAGTGTGCAATTTAGATAATGATAAATGCAACAGAGAAAAAGTGAACATGGAAAAGGGATAGAGAAGCATGCGGGTCTTTTAAACCAGGTGGTCAGGGAAGGCCTCCCTGAGGAGGTGACTCTGCGTTGAGACAGGGAGAAGGAGAAAGAGCGAGCGGTGCAGAGAGCAGGGCCAGTGCCATCGAGACAGAGGAAGCAGCAGGTGCAGAAGGAAGCAGGTGGGATTGAACCTGCTCAGGACACAAGAAGAAGCCAGGAGAGCAGGAGGATGGGGACTGAGGAGGAAAATGGCTGGAGAAATCGGGGATCCCTCGATTCCTGGCAGGTCCCGTGGGTGGGGCTGGGAGGTCTGGCCTGCACCCCAGTGCCCTCACCAAAACTTGCTCCACCCACCCTCCTTCCCAGCCACTGTCAGAGCAGCCGCCGGGCCCACAGCTCCCACCCCTCTCCTTCTTGCACATTTGTTCAGGGGCTGCTTTCCAGTCCTCGGAATAAAATTAAAGTTGCATGAAATTTCAGAACATAGAACATAAGGGCACATGTGGATGGCTGGATAAACCCCCCCAGCTGACAGCAGCAGACAGGATCTCACCGAATGAATTTTTCAACGCGGAATAGGCCGGTGTCTCTTTTTTGCAGGAAGTCTGACTTAATGCCAACTTGCCACCCAAATGCAATCTCCACAGACTTGCAGCTCTACAGATACTTTTGATTCCCCAACTGCTGCCATTGTACAAAAAT
Organism: Vicugna pacos; assembly: GCF_048564905.1. Classification (NCBI taxonomy): domain Eukaryota; kingdom Metazoa; phylum Chordata; class Mammalia; order Artiodactyla; family Camelidae; genus Vicugna; species Vicugna pacos. The sequence continues at coordinate 20,165,929 of NC_132995.1, read as the reverse complement.
GAACTACAAGATGGGCAATACACCAAAACAGATGTTCTTGGAAATCCAAGTAATTCCGCAGAGCCTGGGAGGCCTGGGAGGCTGGCTCCTCCGGCACGTTTGCAAGCTGAGCTGTTTTTAGGTTCCCGTGGTGTGTTTGGATGCAGCTTTACTGCACTTCATGTCATCCCCCCAGAGGGAACCACAGACCAAATGCTGCAGAAATGGTCAACACGTTACATCCTTAAAAGAGCCACGAGTGACTTCAGTCAGGCCAGGGGTCCCCTACAAAGAGTTGCAATCATTTTCTCCGGAGTGGCACCAGACAGTTGCACAAAGAACAGTTCACCCAGAGCCAAACTCCTTGCTGAGAGTCTGTGAAAGGTCCACTGCAGAGAGGGAAAACGTGGTGGAGAGAGAGGAGGGCTTACCTTTTTCTAGGCAAGTGGAGTTGAACCTCCCAAAGCCTCCTTCTGCCCTAGATTATTTCCCATCTGTAAAGTGAGGTGTCAGCAGGGCCGTCTGAGGTTCAAATGTGCTGATGCAGGTCACATTGACTGTGGAGAGTGTCCAGGCAAAGATACAGGTGGTCATCAGGGTCTTTGCAGTGGTCCACGTCCCATTCCCATCAGCCTCTCACTTCACCCTGACTATCCTCAAGGTCCAGAAGACTCGGGCCCCTGAGGATGCATTTGTTAAGTCTTGATTTGTTAAGTAATGATGCCTTGTCCCCAAGGGGGAAGTCAGGGCTCCAGGAGGAGGGTGCAATATTCAGCAGGAGAGGAAAGGGAACCCCTACACAAAGCGTGGCCCCTTTGTAGGTAGGGGTCCTGAGCCCACAGCACCGGGGCCAGTTCCCAGGTGGGATGGTCTGCCCCTTGACCTTTCCCCTCTGGCCCAAAGGCATAGATCCTGCTACAGCCCTTAAGCCTGCTAGTCTCCAGTTACCTGCGGCCCTGAGTGTCCCTTGTCTTCTGCCCTTCCCTGTCCTTGCATCCTTTCTCTCTCCTGCTGCCTCCCTCCTTCTCAGCACATCTTGTTTCTCGGCTGGCGGGAGCAGGCACAGAGTCTGTCACTCTGAAGGTGGTGCCCAAGCAGGACAGTCTCTCCCAGGCCCCTGTCTCCACCCCCAGTGTCTCCTGGCTCTGCCCCTTATGCAAGGGAGGATGGCTCTGACAGAGACACGCTGAGCACCCACTTCCTTCTGAAAGAAGCAAATAGGGCAGAGGAGGTGGCCTGAAGCCACCCACCCAGACCCTCTGCCCAGGAAGGAAGTGCGGGGGGGCTGGCTTGGTCCTTTCTGCTCTCCAGACAAAGGGGAAACCCACATGTATTTATTTGCACATTTCCACATGTCTACCAACCTGGCTCATAGTGTTTATGGTGAAGAGTTAAAGAGATTTTCATTCCTAGATGACCCAGGTGTCATACTGACCTGTCCAGGGCTTGTGAGGACAGCTGCACTGGAAGGCTGTCCCCAGCTGGGGGGCGGGGGGAGCATTTGGTTCAGAACATTGAGAGGATCAGCCAGGCAGAGTCAGGTGGCCACTGGGGCTTCAGGACCCTCAGTCCGTTTTTGTGCTTTCACTTACGTGTCCCTTCCCAGCTCCCCAGGGAGGAGAGGCCTGATCTTAAGAGCACTGACATTCCCCACCCGGCAGTGGGACTTGGGGGCACACCTGCTCCGCTCCCTGCAGAAACGCTGTCCGGGGCTTCCCTAGCCCGCCTCCCCGAGCCCTTGGGATGGCCCACAGCTCGCAGCACTCACACACTCACGTCTGCACTGGTGGAAAAGGCAGGACGGCCCAGCAGGAAGGCCAGGAGCTCCAGACCCAGGCTGCCTCTTCATCCCCAGCATCGCCACTCAGTGGGTGTGTATCTTCACTTAACCCCTCTGGCTCTCAGACCCCTCTCGCAGGTGATGGAGATAATGAAGGTGCCACCGTCAACGGCTGCTGCAAGGAATGGCTAGATTAGGCATGTAAAGTGTTTGGCAGATCAACCGGGATCACCACCCGTGGTGCGTCTGTGTCTGTGCGTTCCCTGGTCTGTGAAGTCCTTGAGGGCCACAGCCCTGCCCTCTGTTCACAGCAATGAACACCTCCCCAGCACCGGGTTCAAGGCCTGGCACAGAGTGGGTGCTCACCTAACTTCTATTATAGTGTATTGATGCAAAACCATTCACACGGCCAATGCTTACCCAGACCCTCTGCCGCGTGTGTTTTCCCCTTGGCTGGATGCTTCTCCTCCTCCAAGTCCCGACTCAATATCACCTCCTCAGAGGCCTTCCCAGGCCATCCATCTAAAGCAGCCTTCCCCACCCTCTCTCGATCTCCCATTGTCTAGTTTTATTGTCTTAATAACAGCGCTTTCCACTAATGGCCTCTTGTGTATCTTCTTGTCCTCCACTGGCGTGGCCCCTGACACCGGGAGCTTCAGGAAAATTCACCCTTCTGACTTGCACACAAGTCTGTAGTCACCACAGCTGAGCAGTTAGCACGTGACCCTCACTGAGGATGCTAAGCGCAGAGCCAGGGCCCTCCGCTTCCATGCTGGCCGCTGCGGTGTCTCTGAGGGTACTTGGTAGCCCCTCAAGATAGCAGAACTGAGGAGAATGGAGGAGGCCCATCTCAGCCCTGCCCGGTTTTCCCTTTGCACAAGTCTCACCCCAGCCCAGGTCCCCAAGGAGTCTCTTCACCCCAGCTTTACGTACTTCACCTGTCAGGGCAGGCTGGGACACGCAGAAGTAACAAACATCCCCACCACCTTCAGGGTTATTCCTCTTTGATTGCATGTCCCACATGGGTCAGCCAGGAGGACTCAGGTTCTGGTCACACTTGAGGGCTGAGCAGGACGGAGGCTGGGTCCCCACCCACGATGATGTGATGGCAGAGGGCAGATGTGAGAAAGCTGCACAGGCTGAGAGGCTCCCCCAGGGGTGATGCACATCACTGCCTCCCCACTCGCTGACCAGAACCGGTCACACAGCCACACGCATCGCCACAGGGACTGGGGGTGCAGGGACTCACTGCCCAGGGGCAGGAAGCAGGGCATATCGGTGACAGCCAGAGACATCACCCTTCCCCTGCGGCCATCCACACTGGGGGACCTCAGAAGGAGGGCAGCAGGGAGAGCTAATAATGCAGAGCTGCGTCGTCCGGGCCTCCCAGCACTCTGCACAGGACATGGGCTCCGTCACCATCATCCCGCAGGACGAAAGATGAAACCACCTCAGGGAGGAAGGCCCTCGGCCAGGGTCACGAGTTGGTGAGTGGCAAAGACAGACATCAACGCCAGTGGTTTGACCCCGGGGTCTTTGCTCCTGACCACACAGCACCGTCCCCTGGGGCTCTGGTCCTGCCTCTGTCTTGGCCATCAAGGGACTCTGGGCATGTAACTTACTTCTCTGAGGGTTACTTCTTTCATTTGAAGTGAGATTGGGACTTAATTTCTGCCTGATTCACTACTTCAGAACCAACACAGGATGTTGTAAGCTCTCACAAAGACAAAAAAGGCCCACTGGGCTCAGGAAAACTTCTTCCCCACCAAGAACACATGCCCTTGGGGGCTGGGAGGACAGCCCTGCGTGAGGCCCCAGGGGACCCGAGCAGAACTGTGCCCACCAGCAGTGATACGCAGGTGTCCGGACTTCAGAGGGCGGGGGTAGACAAACAGTTGAAACTTCTTATTTTAACAATCCTGTATAATCACCATCACTTCACTGCAGAATGGGCAACGTAAGACCAAAAGAGCGCAGTCTCAGAATAAAAGGAAGTCCGTTCAGCTGAAGAAGCATAGCTAGGAAAAATCACGCGGGTCTGCTTCCCTCCTTTCATTGCAGGTTATGGCAAACAGTGATGCAGACCAGCACGTGCCAGTGAGAACCCAAGAGCAGTCTTACCCTCGTGGACGTTTGGAGACTATGGAGCTGGGAGTTCCTCTCTGGCCAGGAGGCAGCAGGTGCCCAGCCACGAGTGACTGTCAGAGTGAGATGGCTGGAATTCCAGACCCCAGCTCCACACCCGCGTGCATTCCTACTCCATCTGCCCTGAGCTGGGTCGGTTGCAGGATGAAGACACTGGGTTCTCTTGCTCCCCTCCCCTCACACACTCACTTCTTCTCCGTCCCCCAAGCCCAGCTGCTGCCCCCTGCAATCTGGGGCTCCCAGCCTCCAACAGCCTTTGAGCTGGAGGCATCCTTAGCCTTCTGGATGAACAGTTCTTGGAATTGTCTTTAAAGAGTTTCCAGGAGCTCCCTCTCCTTGTTTATCTGCTCTTGATTAAAAGGCCATAAAGAATTGATTTGCCCAAGACTTAATAACCAGGCGCAGCAGACACACGTGTAATTTAATGACAATTCCAGACCCATCTTTCATGGCAACAGCGGTCCCAGGGCTGCCGCGTGGGTGACAGAGAGGAGACAAACGAGCCCTTTAGCGAGATGCTAATTGCTTCCAAGTCCAGCCCTGTGCTGTGCTCTCCTGCCGGGCTTGAGCTAGTCCTGCAGGGGAAGTAGCCATGAATCTGTGGCCACAGATAGGAGCCAGCAGAGTTCAGAGCTGGCAGCCAGGAGCCAGGATGGGAGGCAGGACTGTCCTCTTCAGGATTCGGCTGAGTGTCCATTCAATTCAAGCACTTACTGAAGATCCCTGAATTAGTCAAGATACTTTGGTGGCAAATGACGGAAGACTCAACTGACTCAATATGGGAATTCATTGGCTTATGAAAATAGAGGGGATCATCTCAGGTTCAGGTAAGCCAGATGCAGGTGGCTGGGAGGTCCCTGAGAATCTGTCTGTCTCCATTTGTAACTTCCCTCAGCTGACTTCATTCTTGGTTGCAAGACGGCCACCCAGTCCCAGTCTTCAGCCTCTAGATGACAGCTGTCAAGAAAGCGTCTGCCTTCTACCATTAGCCCTGGAAAAGGTGGTTTGGCTTGGCTCAGGGGCCTACCCTTGGTGTTTTAAACACTAGGTTCTGAGGACATGAATGTGAATCAGACATGCCACCATCTCTCAGGGACCTCACAGCCTTGCAGGAAAGACATAGGAGTTAACAAACAATTGGGTGCAGCCTGTGTGCAACACCATCCCCTGTGAGAAGCTGGGGGATTGCGTATGGGGCGATGCCTCTACAATAAAATTTAAGTTTTCTTTTTCAGCTACACCCTCCAAGTTTTTATCTCAAATTTCTGAATCTAGCAGAGTGGTTAAGAGTGCAATGTCCTGCAGTTTGACAGATCTGCCTCTGAATCCTGGCTCTGCCCCTCAGGAGCTCTGAGAACCTGAAAAGGTAACTTCACCTCTTTGTGCCTCTGTCCAATGCAGCTGATAACATTCACCCAATAAGGTTATTCTGAGGGTTAAATAAAATGATACATATGAGGCAGTAAATTCAGTGCCCACATGTCACAAGAACTGAATAAACGGCATGTGTTCCTGCTGGACTGGAGGTATGGCGTTTGAATCCCCTCTCTGTCGGGGGAAGGTTCTGGAGTGGACCAACCCAGTACAAAAGGCTGACTTGGAGACAGGATTCCACCGAACTGGCATCTGGGAAGACGGTATCACCCAAAACCGAAGGAGAGCTGATGCTTCCCTGTGACCTAATCCGGGGGTCCCAGTGCGGGGGAGGGGGTCTAGGTAAACACGGAAACTGAGGTGGCCCTGAGAACAAGCTCCAGCGCTCCAGCAGAGGCCTGAACCAGGGAAGGGAGGCAGGGCGGTGGGTGGAGGGGCGGTGTGGAGGGGAGGCGGTTACTTGGAGGAAGGAGTGTGCGTGAATGGGGTGCACCCACTTAAGGGGGCGCACAGACCACTACCACACGGCCAAGAGATGATGCGTTCCTCAGCCAGACCGAAACCCCTTCCTGTGCGAAAGGAAAAGGGGCCACCATGCAGACCAGCAAGTGTCTCGAGGAGCAGCCCAGAGGCCCGGTTTACATACCCGCCCGGAACCCCCACACAGCGTCTTGAAAATTAAGTCAGAGCCTTGGGAGAAGGTGTTGAAACTGCATCTGTGTATTCACTCCCCTAAAATACTGTTTCCAACGAAACCCCTGCCAACTGGACAAACCCAGCTTCCCTGGCCTGCCGTCCAGGGCCCCCTGCTGCCTCTGGCCACCACCTCTGAGCAGAAGGCATCTTGCCGCACCCCCCTCAGCCGCCCCCCAACAACCCACCCCCTCACGCCACCGGAGGAGGCGGCCCCCGGATTCAGCTTCCGCTGAGATCAGCAGAGGCACGCCTGTGAACGCCTAGGCCCGTCTTAGGGACCTGTTCTTTTAAGGTTGAAAACTACTTACCGCCGTGTAGTCCTTTACTATGAATTGCAGCTTTCATGCGCACTGTCCCCTCTGACTTCACAAGAGCCCTGTGGGGGGTGGGGGAGGGCAGTCATCCTGCCTGGGCCCCTGACACAGAAACTTCTTGCATCACAGACGTGTGCAGCCTAGGGACCCGCTCAACGAAAGGAGGGGGGAGGACCAAGGAAGCGGGCTCAGCTCGGCCTGGGTTCTCTCCCCCAGCAGCCTGCTCCCGGTGCTGCTCTGTCCCACCTCACAGCCCAGCCTGACCGTCTTTGTCTTTTCTGAGCCCATGTCACAGCAGACAGTCAGTAAATGCTCCCTCAATAGACTTGAACTGGAGGAAAAGCAAATCCAGGAGCAGACAGAGACATAAAGCCCTGCTCTTAGCCGGCGTGCCCCAGAGCCCAGAGCCCAGAGCCCTGTCCCCCCCCGTAGGCCACGGGAGGGCCTCCCACCCCTCTGGAGGGGAGAACTCTCCCCAGCAAGGCACCCCTCCGTGGGCGCATTCTGCACTCAAGGAAAGAAGAACATAGAGCAGGGGTTCAGCCAGGGAAAGAGTGCCTTTGAGAGTTTTATCAACCTCATATCCCCACAGCAGGCCCTTCTGCTCAACGTTCACCCCATCACTTGGGGACAGTGCCCATGCAGAGGTGGGACCAAGGATGCATCCACTGATCATAGTGACTGGTCCACGGGCGCTCACGAGGCTGGGTGAGGGCAGTTGGTCATCTGCACGGGCATGAGCCAGATCCGCCCATGTGAATTTGGAGCAGGGACCGGCCTCATTAATCAGCCTCTTTCTTGTGCATGACCTGGGAGCATGAAGGGCTTACAAGCCACATTCCACCTAGGAGGGGTGGAGGTGCCAGACTGCAGGAAGAGAAATAGCAAACGAGAAGCAGAGGCAAGAGAGGAAAGGTGGCGGCAGTGGTTGCTTCGCTGAGTCCCACCTCATGAGGCCAGAGGGTGGCATGCCAGCCCAGCAGGGACGGAGCTACCCCTACATCCTTCCATCAGCATCCTTCTGCCAGCATCCTTTTCCTCTGAAACCAGCCTGGGCAGGTTCAATCCTCTGCCCCGCATCATCCCAAAGACGATTCCCAACCCCTTCTGCAGCTCTCGGCAGATTCCCCAGCACCCCGGGAAAACCCCAACAAGGCAGGGACTGACGTTTAAGTAATTCTGCGATCCTTTCCACTCGGGTCATCTGCTGCCTCCTTGAAGTCACCTAGTTTGGCACCACTTGGGCTGGGTGCAATGCAAGGTCTGGGCACAAGACCACCCCTCCAGCCAGCACCAAGCAGAGGACACTCACAGAAACACTCCAGTGATCACAGTGCAGTATGTAGCATTGGCTGTTTCTTCTTTTTTCCATCTGTAAGATGCTTTTACAATATACCCACAAATACTTTGACTTCCTCTCTTCCAAAAGTGAAGTCTAAGCCCAAATGCAGGTCGTACTCAATGACTCACTTCTAATTAATAGGATGTGTTTGGAAGTACTTCTATCTGATTTCCAAAGCCTGGTCATAAAAAGGATAACTTCTGCCAGGATCTCTCCGTTGGATTGCTTGCTCGGAGGGAAGCCAGCCACCAGGTCAGGAGGACCCTCAAGCTGACTGTGGAGCTGGAACGATTTGGAAGAAACTGAGGCCTCCCACCTGCTCCTGACACCAACCATCATCCCTGTGCGTGATTCAGCCCGGAAGCCTCCAGAACACAGCAACCTCACGAGAAACCCTGAGCCCGGACCACCTGCCTGGGCCCCACGGAAATCTTGACCCACAGAAACTCCGAGGATAATGGATGTTTATTGTTGTTTTAAGCCATTAACTTTGGAGTAATTTGTATGCAGCAGTAGATAACTGGTACCCCTGAGTCCCCCATGAAGCTAAGTGTGTGTCACTCATCTTTATCTTTGCCCAGAGGAAACGGGAGAGCGCTTCTGTCACTGTAGAGCTGACCTGAGCAGGATTCTGAGGCGACAAGATTTAATTGTGTTGTTGCTCTGTGACCTCATGTTTTGCCAGTGCCATGGACCCAGCTTTAGTCCACATGGCCCAGGTACGTTCGCACATCTACAGCTTGAGCAAGGCCTGTGTAGTGTGGGTGGCTACCATCATACAGGCCTGTCGAGACTCAGGGTCACCATCCACTGCAGGAGGAGCATCGCTATGTCCAGAGATGCCCCTGTACCAGGTTCGCAAATGCCAGAACTGAAGTCTCCCCGAGCATCTTGATGCAAACAGATTTCCCTGCAGCACAAGGGCGGGACTCGAGCTGCAGCCCGTGCTCTGAGAACCATGGCAGGATCACCGCGGCAGCCAGGGGCTATTGCTAATGCAGCCCACTGGCTTCCCCAAGGCACGCCTGGGCCAAGGCGTGTGATGCTGCGTCACTCCCTCCTGACACCGTCTCTTGATGCCAAGATCTTGAGGAGAGTGAGAGGGATCACATTTATGCTGCGCCCAGGCCCCCGGCCAAGAGCACTGGAGGCCACCCAGCCTCTCATCCTTGTGGACAATGACAGATCCATCATCTAAGCACTAAGAGGAGCCCGGCACTGCCAGGGATGCCTGCCAGCACTCAGTGTGCTCTGTGGGCCTCCCATTATAAGGACGGACATTCAAGTCAATCCAGTTTAGCATACATTGTCTGACCATCTACCGCGTGTGGGGCACAGGGGTAGTGGCTGGAGGAGAGAGGAGTTAATGTGGTTCCTGCCTTCAAAAGCCCCACTCTCCAGTGAGTGGAGAAATGCAGGATGAATTTGTGTACAAGAATCAAATTAAGGTACCAGCATCTCCTGAGTACCCAAGAACTGTGGACACAACGAGGAGTCCTATCAAAGGGCTTGCCCTTGGTCCAGGCTGTAAGAGATCATGAAGAAAGGCTTTTAAAAAGGGTGAACAGCAGCCGTCACGGAGGTGTGGGAGAGCTGGGCACGCTCAGGTCTGCAAGCCTCACTCTATCACGGCAGCAGGTTTTATAGGTCACCTAGTGCCACGATAATGCTGTGAAACAAGCAACTCCTAAACGGCAGCAGTGCCAGCAACAAGCATTTGTTTCTTGCTCACAGGTTTACAAGCTGGCCAAGGCATCTCTCCTCTAGATTTGGGGGTCAAGTTCAGGCCTACTCACAGACCTCTCATTCCAGGGCCCAGGCGGAAGGAGCAACAGCTCCCTGGGGCCTGCCTTTCTCAAGGTGCAAGGCGGGAGTGCAAAAGCCCAAGCCAAAGCACATGTCATTTAATGCATTTAAAGGTGGATGAGACGTACCTTATGTCTGCTCACGTTCCACTTGTTATAGCAAGTCATGTGGCTGAACCAAACTCTGTGGGACAAGGAAGTACACACTTCCCAGGATGCACCGTGGCAGGGATGAGGAGAGAAGGGAAATGTGTAAGAAGGAGGAGGACAAGGGGAAGGGGGAGAAGGAGGAGGAGAAGATCTGCTTAACAGGTGGTGGCCAAGAAGTCATAGGAGATGAGACTGGATCCTTGTATGGGAGAGACTAGCTGGTTGTTCACCAAACTATTTATCTTTCCCTCCTAGGCACAAAACCAGACTGCATTTCCCAGCTTTGTTAGTAGCTAGTTTCTGAATCTAGCCAGGGGGTGTGGCAGAAGTGACGGACTCCATTCCCAGGCCCAGCCTGTAAACGTCCCACATGAGTCTCCACTCTTCTGTCATCTGCTGGGTAGGTGTATGGAATCCAGCTGAGGTCTCTGAGGCCTGAGGTGGTCGCAGAGCCACAACGTGGAAGGAGTCTGGGTCCCTGAGTCACTGCTTGGAGGACAGCCAGCAGGCGATACCCATGTTAGTCTGTTTTGGGAACTGTGAGTAAGCTTTTATTGTGTTAAGCCACAGAGATTTGGGGATTGTTTGTTAAAGCAACTGATCTACCTGCTACTGCCCCCACATCACAGAGGCCCTTGGTGTGTGGCTGAGTGGAACGTGCCTGGAACTGGAGGCAGACAGGCCTGGACTGAGACACCGGCCCCAGTGTTTTTCAGTCCGGTGACCTTGAGCAAATTGCTTTACCTCCCCAGGCCTTAATTTTTCCATCTTTAAATGGGGATTCATAGTTCCTACCTCAGAAGACATATCAGTGACAGACTTTGCTACTAAACCGGGTAGGGTGTCTTGCTGAGTCCTGGCAGGGAGGCTCTGTTGGCCCAGAAGTTTAGAAGAGGCTGTCAGGAGGTCAAAGGCAACCACATGGCACGTTGGGGGTTAAGTCCTCGTGGGTGCTCACTCTGCCCCGGCAGGAGAGGCAGGAGTTGGGAAGCAGGGTGCCCTCCATGGGCGAGGGCCCGGGAAGAGCCACACTGCAGGAGGGGCAGGTCCCCTGCTTTTCTGGAAGTTTCCCCACCCACATTTACTAAAAAGCTGGCAGGAAGCCGGGGTGTGAATCTCTCCTCTCAGCCTGCTGCCTGCCCCTGTCCCCTGGGCCCCCTAAACCTGCAAAGGCCACTTTGAAGCCTAGATGCTCAGGCCCCAGCCTGGCCTGTTGAAAAATGTCTCCAAGATGTCTGCTGGGAAGGTCCAGGAGGTCCCAGACACAAGCACCAGTGCAGAGAAGGGCCAGTGGCCTCGAGTCTAGACAGCCAGGAATTACTGTGATTTTATTTATTTTATTTCTTCCTGAAAGACACAGAGGAAGAGATTTTCAAATCCCAGCTCTGCTGCTTCCTTGCTGTGAGACGTGAGAGTCCAGAAAGGTCCTCAGTTTCCTCAACTGCAAGCGGAGGACAATCGTGGTCACCTCCTCGCTGGGCTCTTTGTGAGGACGATGTGAGCCGATATTTGTAAAGTACGCAGCGCTATGCTGTGCAAGGGGCTGTTAAGAATAAATGAATAAAACAATAGAGAAGCGTGAGGCTGAGAGAGAAGACAGGAAACAAGAGAGAAGTTGGGGAAGACCCAGGGCAGAGGGAGACAGAGTAGTCAGATGGACACAGACAGGCAGGCCTCCGGGCGGACCGACAGACAAGTAGAAGAGAACAAAGAAGCAAGGGGAAGACGCACACTCCTGAAAGAAAATGAGAGAAGGAGACCCCGTGGGCGACAGGGAGGGAGACCAAAGCCAAACAAATCCAATTAGAATGGAGCACAGACACCACATTCTTGGGCTAATTACAAAGCGCCAGTCCCCGGGGTGGCCTTCAAAAAGGCTTCCCTGGTCCAAAATAAGTGTCCTCCTTGGAGGAGACACCCTGTGCCCATATCCCCTGAGCAGAGCAGGCAATGGCCAGCTTTGGCAAACAGCCCCGGCTGTGAAAGCACAGGTGCCCAGGGCATCCTAGGTGGTCTGTGTGCACAGAAAATACGCAGGTCCCAACAGGTCCCCCTCTACCCCCAGGGCACCCTGGTTCCACCCATGGCCTGGCCCCTGGTCCCGTCAAAAACCTCAGGAAAGGCTTAGGACAAATCAGAAACGTTATTCAAATCTCTGTTTCCAAACTCAGACAAGCTGACAACCTCTCTCTCACATTTCAGCTTAATGCAATTTCAAATGGCAGCATTACACACCCTCTGAAAACGGTGTTTGTAATCAAGGCACCAGCAGCTCCTTAACTCGAGGGGCACTGCTGGGCTCAGCAGTGAGGGCATCGGCGCGTTTAGAGCTGTCACCGGTAGTGTCACTAACCCGGGACCAGGAGGGACGAGGCAGTGATGAATGAATGTCATCTCCCACCATAATTGGCTTCCCGGGTCCAGGAACCTGCCTGCCTGGCAAGCAGCTGCATGAGAGGGGCCTCTCCCTGGGGTCTGGCCTGCCCGGCCGGCTGGGCAATCGCAGCATCTGGACAGAGGAGCGAGTGACATGGCAAATACCTCGGCTAAGAAATACAACAGCACTCAGTAAGAATCCAAGAAAACGACTTGCCTGCAGCCCTGGGTTGCGCTGGCGGCACAGTGGAGCCTACACCTCTAAATTTCTGACTGCTGGTCCTCTGCTTTCTCCCCACATCCCACTCGAGTTTATCTTATAAATGATGCAATCAGTTATAAGCAATGGACAGAGAGATGGCTCTGTTTGCTCATTTATAAAATGGGGTTGCTGCAAGAATGTAGGAAACAGTGGATTACGGTGATACACGGTGCTCAGCGACGGACACACAGTAAGCACCCGGCGAATGTTCGCTGTTGTAGCTGTTCATATTAATAATTTCTATTGCTATATACTGGCAATAACAGTAATAATAAAAAGGGGCTGTGTGATGTGCTCTTCCATGCGGACTGAATTCCTCAGAACCTGGATCTGCTCCTATTTTTATCTCTGACTTTAGATGCAGCTAGAGAATGCCCTCAGAATTTGTTCCCCCCCAGCAGCTCCGCCCGACAGAACAAACTCATTCAGCGCACTGTCGCTGAAGGGACCAAAGCAAAAATGTCCGGAGAGTCTGCTGTGTGCCTGACACGGTGCTGGGCTGGACATTTGTCATCTTGAATAGATTATGCCGTCACCAGAAACCCCATGCCACAGATGAGAAAACAGAGGATCAGAAGGGCCGTACGTGGGGAGAGGCAGGAGGCTGACCCGGGTGTGGAAACCCAGGAAGCAGATGTCACCTCCGCTCCCACCCACTCCGCTTCCCACCATCAACAGGCCTTGCTTCTGCCACAGTGTCAGGAGGGCCCCCCACGGGACACACATTCCAATGTAGGTTAGGGCCAGAGCTGGTTGGTGGGGAAAAGACAAATTAGCAAGGGTGAGCGGAGAAAGACAACTTCCTGTGGGGAGGTCTGTACGCAGTCTTTTGGGAGCGCACACACGGCCTCACGCAGAAACACACACAGGCGTGAGCACACACGAGGACACACAGAGGTGGACACATGAGCATGAGCACACACAGACACGGGCACGCACAGGGATCCACAAACACACACACACACACACACACACAGGCACAGACACTAGAGTAATCCTGAATCCCAGGATAAAAGCCTCCGGCCCTCGGAGGCGCCCTCCCTGGAGGGGCAGCCATGGACCTAGCCCCAGGCTGATCGGCGTGTCTCCTGCCTCCCTCCCCAGCACCACGCCCCGGCCTCGGACCCGGGCAAGGAGCTCCCCGAATGTGCCCGAGCCTCCTTGGCTCCTGCGGCTGCAGCCTCAGGCACTCCTGTGAGTCTATCCAGACCAGGCCACAGAGACTTCTAGAACAGCTGGCGGGCAGATGCTCCCTTCAGTCCACAGGATTCTGTCTCAGTCTCTTTCCCTGCCTCTCTCTTAGGCTTTCTGCAGGATCTCACAGGCAAACTTATTTACCTCCGGCCACTTAGATGGAGGAATCAGGTGAGACCAATGGGGAGCCTCGCTCCAGAGCCTGCACACAGTCAGCGCCAATCGGGGATGTGCTGCGTCGCCTGAAGCCGGTGAGGGAGGGAAGGAGTGCCTTGCCCTACACCTAGGGGAGGGGAGGTCTCCTCTCAGCCGAGAGGCCCAGGAGTCTGCAGGGTGGGGATAGTCCAGGACCACCAGAGGGGCTCAGGGTCCCTGAACCCTGGGCTGCCTCCTCTCTCCTCCCCAGGGACAGAGGAGCGGGTCTAGGGTGGTCCACTGATTGGCAGATGGGGAAGCAAGGCCATAGAATGTGCGCCTTTGACCCCCTGGCCTCTGTCTTCCTGCTCCCGGAGGTCTGACCAGTGAAACAGCAATCCTGAATTTCATGCAGCTCTTGACTTCACTCTTGACCGTCAGCGCATCAGCACGGTAGCTACGCCCACCACCCTGGCTGTGTTTCTGCTCCTCATCCCCCTGTCAGCACCAGGGTGTGTCCTGCCTTGGGGAGGCTCTGCATTTCTCTGGGCCAGATGATTTCCTAGGATTGAGTAAGGGATGGAAATGATCTGCAACCACAGGAAAGTTGAAGAACACACACAGAGGCATTTGTCTTTTCAACATGCTATTTCTCCCCTCCAGAGGGGCCTGGGCTGGAAGCTGGGCTGTTTCAGTCCCAAAGGGCTTTGTGAAGGCAGGGAGCCCGCTGTCAGCACCCTCCTCCGTCCTCGAGCGCATGAACCCAGAGTCTCTCCAGGGTTCAATGTGTCAATCACTCATTCATTCAGCAAACATCCTGGAGCAGCTAGGTCCTGGGCACGCGGGTGCTGAGATGAAGGGCCAGCGTCTGGCCTGGGAGGCGCACACTGCGGAGGGAGAGATAAGACACCAGCGCACTCCACCGCCGCCCTGGGAGACGTGCATATTAAGAGAAACCTGAACAAGAACATGATTAACCCCAAGGACTGAATCTCAAATGGTGGATTCGGAGGCATCATGAGGGAGATACTCATGAGTTTAAACACATCTCCCCACCCATGTGCTGTCAGAACAGTGCTGCCTGCTTCCTCAGCCAAGGGGAGAAGGCAGTCATGCTGTTTCCAGTCCCGGCTGCTGCCTCCAGCCCTGCACCGTGGCCTGGGGGCAGGCACTCCCTCAGGACAGCAGGGTGCCCTGTCTGCATACTCTGCTTCGGCCAGTGCAACCTGGAGGCTGGGGGGCTCCAGGCCCAGCACCACTGCAGTGGCCATGGTTGTGGCCATTCTCCTTAACCCCCCCGCTGCTTGGAGGCCACGGGCAGCCCTGAAAGGCTGTGAACTCAGGAGTCAGCTGGGCTGTGGTTCAAAGCCTGCGTCACCCACCCTCCGAAGGGAGCAGGAATCCCATCAGCACTGAGAGAGCTAATGTTACTGAGTCCAGACTTTTTCTGCTCCCTGTACGACAGGCCAATAAATGGGGAGACCAGGTATTGGGGTAAGGGATAACGACTTTATTCAGACAGCCAGCAGACCAAGAAGACAGCAGACTAATGTCCTGGAGAACCATCTTCTTCAAGTCAGAATTTAGGCCCCTCGTTATACTAAAAAGGGGGGGGTGGTTGGTTGTTGCAAACTTCTTGGTGTCAGAATCCTTAGGTCAGGTCACGGTGTCCGTGTAACCCTCCAACGAGACAAATGTTACTTTCTATTCTGCTTGTCTTTATATGAATGGGGAAGTGTCAGAACGTTGAGAACGGGCTCTCCTGCCTATTTCAGGCTAGAAGCAATGTTTTTTACAAAAGGTGCAGAGCCAGCATGAGTAAGCACAGGACACAGAGCGCAGGGTTAGAGCCACAAAATAGATCCAATATGGAGCCAGGTTTGTTCTTCCTCACCACACTAATAAGCAGTCCTTCAGGGCCCAGGTCGGTGGGGGTGGGGCGGTGGGGAGTGAGGGACAGTCAGCGCCTGCCTCAGAGCCTGTCTGGTGCCCTCCCCATCTGCAGAGTGTCCAGGGGAGGCATGCCGCCCAAGGGGGCCAGGCCCGGAGCACCAGCCAGGGCCAGGCTGGGGGAGGCCCTGGGCAGCCTCTGCCAGACAGGAGCCTCTCCTCTGAAATTGCCAAGCCCCAGCAACTACTGAAGTTCAACAGCCGCCTGTGGCGAGGAAGTTGGACACACCCGAGTCCATTTATGATATTTAATGATTCATCACTTTCCCCAGCAGACTCAGGGAGACCTACATCTTGCTGTGGACCCCCAACAGGGTCCCATGTAGACCCTAGGGCTGCTGGTTGGAGACTGCACTTTTTCCCAGGGAAAAATGACTCACCTAGTGTTACAGCAAAGTATTATTACAGCATAGTGTTACAGCAACCTGAATCTCGGCGAGAGACCAAGCAACACTCAGAGGGTTGGAGAACTCAGGTTTATTACCCAGGTGGGCCCAGAGGAGTTAACACTCCAAGCTCCGGACCCCGTTTGTAGGTTTACACAGGGTTTTATAGGCTACCAGTCAAGACTTTGCAACATTTTGCAACATCATATGCAAATGAGGTGTTAGAAATGGACCAACCAGGAGTGAGATTTGGGAACCAATAGAATCTTAGGGATAAGTGTCCTTCTCCAAGAAGCAAGCCGTTTTACAAAAGCAAAAAGCGAGATAATGCTGCCGGGACAAGGGACCGGATGGTGCCAGTGGGAAAGTAGTGGCCCTCCCTGTGGGTCCTGCTGGTCTTTTCGTGGGGCTTCCCACCTCACTAGGAGAGAGGGACATGGAAATCCTACAAGAACAGTGTGCAGGCATCACCCAGAGAAACCCAGAAGGGTCCGTTGACCCTATCTCATCATAAATGATGTTTGCTACAGGCCAAACATTGTGCCAGGCTCTGGGAATAAAACCACAAACAAGACAGCTGCACTCTAAAACCTCCAGCCATGAGCTTTCCAGCACTTTTGTGGGTGGAGGAGAAACAGGGACAGGCTCGAGGCCCGTGCACTGTGAGCTCTGCCCCAGGCCCCAGGGCACTGCCTGCCCACATACACGCTCAGGCACCGCTGGTCCCAGCCCTTGGGCTCTGGAGGTAGGAACCTGGCTCCTTCTCTAAGACGGCCTGTCAAGGTTTGCATCCAGGAACTATTAGAGAATCCCTGAATGTTCGAGCTGCCACAGCACAGGGCTGTATGCACAGTCAGACAAGCTGCTGGGGAGGTAAAGCGCTGAAGGGCCCACAGGACTGCAGACCCGCTGCCCAGACAGAATCCCACTGTGCACACCAGAACTCAGGCCCTCTCAGGATGCGCTGCTGTGGTCCTCTTTATTCCTTGTGTTTTAAGAAAAAGGAAAGAAGGAAGGCAGGGAAAAGAGAAGGAAGAGGAGACAAGGGAGGAGAGGAGGGGAGGAGGGGGAGGAGGAGGGAACCACTGAGGGGTACGTAGACCAGCCTATGTGGCTTTTGCTATTTTTTGAGGGTGACAGTGATTCCCTCTGTATTTAGGAAACTATGAGGTTTGCCCTCCTCTGGTTCCCCAGGGCTTGTGGCTGTCTCCATGCCCATCCCAGGGTGCGAAGGCCAGGCTGTGCATTCGATGGAGGGGCTCTTGCTGGAAGCCATGGGACATGCAGGCAGAGGTATTGATGCCTGCTTAGTCAATCTAATTGAAAATGCATTTGCAATTACTGTTGTGTCTTGTTTTGTTTTAAGAATTGCTTTTTCTCATCTATTGATCTCCAGGCCTGAGGTACTGCTTCTTTAAATGTATCAGAACCCACCAGTCTGAGCAATGAATTGCTGTCTGCCGAGAGTGACATGACTTACCTCTTGGAATTGTACCTGGTCCAGGCAGTACAATGAGCTCTACTTTAACCGATGATTCCTTGGGGAGGACTGTTTTAGAAGCAAGATGCTTCCATTCTGCCCCAAAGACACCAGATCTCTAGAACCCTGGGAAAGCACAAACAGAACAAAGAGGCTGGTTGAAGCCAAATGCTCTGATTGCTGGGAATGGCCAGGAAGACTCCTGTGGTTTGTGTACCGCCATCAGAGTGTGCTCGGCCAGAGGAGGACTCCCAGGGCCCCAGGGCCACCACGCTGTTGGGAGAAGGGCCCTCCTTTGTCTGCCCTGGAGAGCAGAAGTGTCTTCGTGATGCTTATCCACTGAGTTGCGCATTCCGTGAGTTTCCCTAGACCAGACTCTGGGATTAAGGATTCAGCTGCAAGGTGATCCTGGAAGCACTCCCGCAGGAGTAGGGAAGCAGACAGGGGAGAGAGGCAGCCACGACAGAGCAACAGAGCAACAGAGCATGACGATGAACGGGCTGTTAGAGACGTGGTTGGAACAGGCCCTAGAGGTGACCCCTGTGGGTGATCATAAGAGCTGGCCCGGCCTTGCCACAGCGGCCGCACGACCTGCGCCAGCTGTCCTCGGAGATCGGCCTGGCCTCTGACACAGGGGCGAGCAGAAATCCGTGCCTGCTGGCTGGACTTCTGTCACCAGCGGGAGACGACACCAGCAAAACCACACCACATACTGAGCCCACATGCTTGTTCCTCCCACACAGCGAACTCTGTCTCTGGAGACGCCAGAGAGTAGGAGGAGAAACGTGCTTCTCACATCGCGGGGATGGAAACAGGAGGCAGGGCTCTGCTCTTTCCGAGTCTCACGGATGATTCATATTCCTCGCATGCACGGAGCCTGGAGGGGAGGAAGCGAACAGATTCACGTCTCTTAAAGCTGGCACGTCTCCTCTGGCCTTGCACAGGTCACCCAGCCTCTCCGGGTTCCAGATTCCCCGTGGGGATGCCCCGTCCCCTTTGGGCTCCCGGAGGGCGCAGAGCGGGAGGCAGTGGAGTGGGCTAGGGGCCGAGGCATCCAGCCTGTGATCTGCTCTGCTCTGGGCCGGCCCTGCCCCTCCCTGCGAGTGCTCAGCCCTGGGCCCTTCCAGCCAAGTCGCTGTGTGTGCAGAGCAAGGAACTCAGAAGAGGAGCCTTCCAAGCCCACTGCCAGTCCCAATGTTAACAGACTCTGCTTCCATCATCCCTCCTGTCCTGCAAGATAAAACAGATTAAACCAAAATGCTAAGATGGAGAGTCTAGGGGCTGTGTGGCCTGAGTATGGATACTCCTGGCTGAGGCTTCATCTTAGGGGGTGACTCAGCTCCCCTGGATTTCCAGAGATACTTCTCTGGAGACCAGCCAGCTTGTCAACCTTGCCCTCCCCTCCTCCCCTGGCTGAGAGAGATCTCTGAAAGCAGGAGGAGACTCCAGGAGCTGCCCTGCTCAGAGCATGAGCCTGTCTCGCACACGATCCAAGAGGACCTGAAGTTAGAGCTCCTTGGTCCACACACCCTTCCTCCCACTGCATCACTCCTGCCCTGAGAGAGCTCCAGAGAGTAGCTTCTAAGAGTGCCCAGTCCCACCCCTTTGGGAAGCCCCTTACACGTCTAACTGGTGTCCATCCAGCTGGAAGGTAGCCTTCTTCCTCTCCTTCTGCTAACAGTGCAGATGGACTGCAGCAGGTCGTCGGTCTCTGAGTGAGAGCTGCTGTCAACCCAGTCACAGCCCCCTCGGTTCCCAGTGGGACCCACCTGTATGGATGTTAATAGCAGAAACGTGGCCAGGTAGGGAAGGACTTCGCTTATGACATGATGATCATCACAGCCAGGTCACAGGTTAAGAGGAGGCTGGGGGAGTTAAGCAGCTTGGTCAAGGCCTGGCCGGGGTGAGCACAGAGCCAAGATACAGAATGGACCCCCGACGGCCTGCCCGGGCCCCTAACCACTGCGCTGCTCACCCTGCTCCACCCCTGCTGGACACCAGCCCCCTCCATGGGGCCCTCAGCCTTGGGTGTCAGGAGGGACCCAGTGAGTGGCCCCCAGAGCCCATCAGACCCCTCTCCCCTGCTCCTTCCACCCACAGGCTGGCCCCTCCAGCAGACCATGGGGAAGTCCAGTGACAGCTGAGGGAGGACCGATCTGCAGGGACACTCTGGGTAGCCCCATCCTCAGGTGAGCAAACCCCATACTCCCATGGCCATTTCCAGAAAAAGAGCATGCACTCCCATGTGGTACCCTCTCTGCATGGTTGCCAGCTCCTCATTCAGCCAACCCAGCTCTCCCAGTTGGCCAGCTTGCCTATTCCAGGCCTCAGCCCCTCTGCCGTGCGCAGGAGGCCAGCAGCCTCACCCAGGGCTGCTAGAGAAATGGCAACATCGCCTTGTCGTCCAGTCCCACAAACCCCAGGAGCTGTGGGCAGCCAAGCATCCCCATTTACACCCCAGGCCCTGTGGGGCACCGGGCAATGGCAGGCACCCGTGGCCCCTGGAGGACTTGAGTTGCCCTATGAGGGAAAGCTCGGGCCAGGGAGCCCTGGGGCTGCCCCTCTGCCCCACTGCAGAAAGCCACAGGGACAAAGAGTGAGAGAGATGGAGGCAGAGAAGAGAGACAGGGGCAGGCAGAGGAGACAGTGGGGTCTGCATCAGACCCAGGCCCCATGGGAATCCTCTAGATCCCAAGCCATGGCTCCTGCCCTTCCCTGAGCTTGGGACCAAGATGCTCAGCTGGGAGCCTCATCTGTCTGAAGACAGCAAGGCGGACACTCCTTCCCCTGGCGCAGGCAGTTGGCAGGGCTGTAGGCCTGGTTGGGGTCTCCCAGCCGTGGAAGGGGCAGCTGGGACGCTGCCTCACATGGTGCAGAGGTCACTGAGCAGCTCTCCGCTACGTGACCTTAGGTCCCAGTTACTCCATCATACAGTGAGCTTCTGGGAGGCCCCAGGTCTCCCAGCCCTGTGTCCAGGCTGGCTGCAAGGGGCCCAGTGTTCTGTGTGGTGAGGCGCCCATGTGAGCCCTGCCAGGGTCCAGTCCTGCCACACTTAGCCGTGAGATGGGAGGGAAGGGTCAGACTTAACAACAGGACCATCCACTTTATCACTTTCCAACTATCTGGATATTCCTTCTGAAGATGATCTTCAATAGCATTCCTGGATTATACGCCAAAAAGGGAGAAGACTTTGGACTCACAACCACAGGCATAAACACCTAATTAAGCTCATTCTTTGAACAAAACCATATTTGAGTGCATCTGTCAGCCCTCCTTCATCTCAGCCACTGCGGGGTGGTGGGCCAGCACTCACGGAGGGTGGGAGAGAGACAGCGCAGCCTGGCAGATAGCCCTGCGCCTTCCCCGGCGTTTCCCGTCTCTGAGCTGCCCTGGCTCAGCTGTTCAGTCCTTGTTCCCCATGCCTTACACTCACTGAATTCATCCATAGTCCTTCCCTCTGGGCTTGCAGCCCCTCACCCATCCCATTTCCAGCCCATCGCATCCTGCCTTGTCTAGATGTTTCCTGCAGCTGGGGTCCGTGTCCATCTCCTTCATCCGGAACCAGGGAGGGAAACTCTCCGATTTCTCCGCATCCTCCATCAGAACCACTTGCGGCAGCCACGTCACATGGGAGGATGCCGGTCACTGTCTAGCGCTCTGAGAAGAGGGGACACAATGAGCCAGGACACCATGAGTATGGGCTCTAACTCCACCTCTGTTGCCACCTCACTGGGTAATGAGAATTCTTCACCTCTCCTATCTCCCGAGGCCTCAGTTTCCGCATCCGTAGTACCCAAAGGATTGGGCTGAAATCTTTCTGTGGCACCCGTGGCTCTGACGTCAGGGGCCAGGTCATTCCCAGGAGCACCTGCCAGCCTCTTCCAACATTCTGACCTCTAATTATGAAACAGGAGAAATTTGGGTGTGACCCCGCCCAAGGCGGCCAGCTGGCAGCCCTCCCTGGGGCCGGGGGTAAGGGATGCATCCTCAGCTGACCTGACAACTCCCCGGTGGGGAAGGGGCACAGCCCCATCACACAGAGCTGCAATCCCTGGCTTCTCACCTGTCTCTCCAGCCAGCCCCAGGCTCGGCTCTGCGGGGTGGGAACCATAGCTGGGCTGGGCTGAGTGCTCCCCTCACATCTCTAGAGTGAATGAATGAAAAAGAGTGAATGAATGACGTTGGAACCTCGGGACACAGAAACCTCGACCTTCACAAGGCAAGGCCCCAGGGAAAGCATACCCTTCCCTCGCTGGGCCACCTGCTCCCCAAAGCAGCACCCACAGCCCCCCCACCGAGGCCCCAAGGAGCCCCTCCCCGGGGAGGAATCAGCCCTGACTCCCTACAGCTTCCTTCACTCTGCTCCTCTCTTGCAAACATATTCAAATGTTTAAATTCTGTTTTGGGAACAATTAGCCTAACATATGGTCTAATCACATTTTGTCTTCTGATGAAAAAATACACAGAAAACTTGGAAAATGATGACTGACAAAGCTTTATCATGTTCTTTTTTTAAATAGTTTTTTTTCAATGAATATAACATGTCACAGATGAAAAGGCTCTTAGCAACTGCCTAGCCCAGTCCCTCATTGTATGCAAGGGGGACACTGAGGCCCAGGGAGGGGAAGAGCCAGACCAAGTTCCCTTGACACGAGATCCAGATCCCTTGGCATTTACCTCTTCCTTGTCGATAACCCTGAGAAGCCTGGACCCAGTTCTCCGGGGGTCCTTTAGGACCCACATTCCAGGGCTCTGATGTCTTCAGGTTCTGTGGCTACAAGGCTTCACATGCCGGGCAGCAGGAAACAAAGCAGAGTGAAGAGCAGGCATGGGCCGCTGTCCAGAGGCTCCTCTCCCGTATCCCCATCAGGCAACGGTGTGGCAGGCCAGGGCCCCACCTCGCCACCCAGTGATGCTAAAACTCATTACCACCCACCCCCTCGTCCCTAAGGGATCCAGACAGCATCCACCAGGGACATGTTGCAAAGCTGTATGGGAGCAGGACGACCTGCCACTGTGATGCCAGGAGAGAGCCCACTCCCTGCTGCCCCCTTCCCAGTGGCCCCACTTCCCTGTGGTGGCTTTCAAGTGCCCAAGTAGCACTGCCCCACTTGGACACAGCCTGACTCGAGGAAATGTCTGGGGGTATTTGTTGCATGTCGGTCCCCTCCCCAGCTGCAGGATCAAATCCCGGCAGCAGGAACGGCTCGCTTTGCTTGCGGCCACCAGGCTGGCTGGATGCAGTGCCGGTGCATCCTCGGTGCCTCCTGCCACGTGTGCTGGCTGACCACTCACAGCCAGTAGAGGGCTATAAGCTTGGAAGACTTTCCCCATTTTGCATTCTGCTACTGTATTCCTCACAATCACCCGGATAGGCATTATAATTGTTGTCCTCAATTTGTGAATGACAGACCTGGCTCTGAGAAGAAAGGCAGTACCTCCAAGATGGCTCAGCCAAGCGGGCAGGGCAGGACATCACCGGCTGTGCTCTGCACTCTGTCACCATGAGCTCTAAGGGACTTGGGTGTGCTCGCTCCAAAGGGGCAGGTTCCTAGACACACGCACGGCACACCCCGGTCTTGAGCTGGATGAAGAGCTTTCTCTTTCTTTGTTCTGTACGTGGCGGGGCTTCCTGGGAGCTGCGCTCACTGCCATGGTTCAGCAGGGTGGGTGTGGGGCCGGAAGGTGGCCTCTGAGCGCCATCTCCCTGTCTGGAGGTCCCATGGAGGTGCCCGAGCCCACGTTATGAAGAGCTGGCTGTATGAAGGCGAGGAGGGCAGCTGCAGGCAATGACCAGAGGGAGGGCGCACGAAGCCTGTCCCGCCCTGAGACCCAGCCCTGCTCTTTCTCGGGCCACAGAGGCCCTGCCAAATGGCTCAGCTGTCGGGCCTGGCAGATGGGCCTTCCACGAGCACTGCGGGCTGGATGGGCGCTCAGCAGGCAGGCCCCCTGGCTCCCAGAAGCCCTGCCGCAGACAGATGCAGGCTGAGCCTCGGGCTGACGGGACATGGCCCCGACAGCACTGACCAGCTGGGGAAACACGGCTCGTTAGTTTCTAATTAAGAGAAAATATATGTCTTGACCTTCCTCCCTGAGCTGGTCCCCCCCAAGCAGGGCCTGGCCAGTGGCGGGTTAGAACATCCAGATGCTCAAAGGCCCACTGCTGCGGGACAGAGCCTCCCGGCGGGGGTGCAGATGTGTGTCTGTGCTGACGGAAGGGGCTCTGGACCTTGCAGATGAACACCACTGGGGTTAAGCCGGCAGGTATCAGGCAGTTCCTCCTGTGCAAAATGATGACCAGTCCACCTGTCCTGCGTTTGACGCTCATGACCCTGTGGGCCCCTAGAAAGCCCAGATAACTGTGGGGGCACTCGGGGAAGAGCAGGGCTGCCCATGCACAGGGGTCATGGGGCGTGCAGGGTGGGAGGCCTGGGGAGATCTGGGAGGCTTCCCTGACATCTGGGTCTTGAAGGATGAGTAGGAGTTTGCCTCCAGGGGCAGAATGGGAGAGAATATTCCAGAATAGCCCTGGCCAGAATCACAGAGCTAGCAACCAGCCCTTCACCCCAGGTGTCTCTGATTTCAGAGTCAGTGCCCCTAGCCACTGTGCTCTGCTGCTGTTTATGTGACAAGCCTGAATGCCACACCAAGTCCCAGAGAAGGGTCAGGGGACGGGGGGTGTGTTCAGATGTGTTTTGGGAAGTTCTACCAAGAGTATGTTGGATGAAAGAGGAGATTTGTGAGACATTGCTGAGGTAGAATCCACAGGTTTTGTAACCAATTGGCTTTTGGGCAGGTCATCTCATCTTTCTAAATCTGAATTTTTTTGTCAAATGGGCCACAGGGATATCTGTCGTCCCCCTGCGCTACTCATCTGCAGGGTGTCATGAGGAACAGAGAGACCTCCCCCCGGGTCTGACTGCCTGGCCCAGGATTTCCGAGCACCTTGCACCAGCTGTGTGCCCATGGGCAAGCCATTTGACTCCTGAAGCCTCAGAGCTGTCATCCAGAAGAGGCGCTGTGAGAACAGGACGAGCTGGGCACGGGGGTCACTCAGCATGGGCTCCAGCAGCGTGAACCCTCAGTAAGTGCCCGCTGGTCCCTGGGGGCCCCAGCTTGTAACGCAGCACGTGCACCACATGAAAACCCATGGCAGCAGCAAGAATGTCAGGGGGAGCATCCCAGTGGCAGAGCAGTTGTGTTAGGAGAAAGGATTGAGGGGGGAGAAGTAACACAACTTTCTGTGTCACTAAGACATTTAATGATATTTATAACACTTAATAATTTTTACATGTTTTTAGGAAGCCTTACGATGTAAGTCATTATTATCAGAGGAAAGCCCTGATCCTGACCAGCTGGGTCCTGTCCTCTCCTGTCTGTCCCCAACCCAGACAACAGCACAGAGAACAAACGTGCGCCATGGGTTCACCAGGTCCCGGGCCCCAGGCTGGGCTCTCTGTGTGAACAGTGGACTTTTATCTTCCCACATCCTCAGAGGAAGGGGTCTCATGGTCCCACTCACCAC
Source organism: Vicugna pacos (assembly GCF_048564905.1). Classification (NCBI taxonomy): domain Eukaryota; kingdom Metazoa; phylum Chordata; class Mammalia; order Artiodactyla; family Camelidae; genus Vicugna; species Vicugna pacos. The sequence continues at coordinate 20,141,036 of NC_132995.1, read as the reverse complement.
TCAGGGTCTGGGCACCGTGGTACCTCCCTGTGTGTAACACCCCCACTGCCTGCCAGCAGAGGCGAGCTCGCCAAGCCATGTGCACACTGGACTCTGTCCCCGAGGCCCTCACACAGCCAGTAATCACAGGCCACCCAGGCTGTGGGGCCGGAGAGGAGGTGTGTGTGGGGGAAGTCACCCTGGGTGACCTGGGACCCACTCTCAGAGACTGCCACCGGATCGGCTCTCAGGGGCAGGAGAGAGTGGGCAGGCGGCCTCCCGGACAAGTGAGGTTTGGGAGATGAGGAGCCCTGGAGAGGCCACAGCAAGTGGACGTGCGGTCCAAGCTCAGTGACTGGGGGGATGAGCCTTAAAAGCCATACTGATAGATTAGGACGTGACAAGAAAAGAGCCCCACCAAAATCAGGGAAATCAACTTGGCCGAGGTATAGTCAGAAAATTATTAGGCAGTTCAGGAAAGGACTGGGGAGAGGAAAAGACTTCTAAATTTAATTCTTGGACTCTCAAGATACAACTGATTTTGGAGGTGCTTGAGTTGGGGGAGTCAAAGGCCTGGTCCCAGCCTCTGAGAGCTCTGGGAACCCGGGAAGAACCATCGCTTATTCCATCCTTCAAACCAGGCCACCCCTCCCCAAACCCCAAGCTGTGTGCCTGTGGCCACGGCGGCCCCGCAGGTGGGGCAATGAGTAGAAGAGCTTACAAAGAGGTGGAAGGCGGGCAGGCAGGTGCACAGCGAGACACACACACGTACACGCTCACACGCATCCTCTGCTATCAACTGAGACAACAAAGAGACGGTGTGAAATGCAGCCAACAGATGGGAGCTCACCGAAATGTCAGCCAGAAGAAATAGCCCACGTCAGAAAAACAAAACTCCAGTTTAGCAAAATTCTCTCCTCCTTCCTCCCTCCCCCGAGAAAAATTCCCATGGAGGCCCCTGGAACTTCGGCAACCCAAGAGGAGTTATTTATTCAGGACCACCACACCATCGTGCATGCTAAGTACAAAAAGGAAAAATGCTTTCGGATTTGGAAATGGGGTTGCAGTCGCAGATGGTGCCTGAACATGCATAAATTCTGTTGCTGTGTGAGCAGATGGAAACTTGAAGGAAAAAAAAAAACTTTAGCATTCATCTGCCAGACCACTGCTGGGCTGGAGAAGGGGAAGTCTGTCATTTGACTAGGAGGGTCTTGGTCTTCCAATCTGTGGGATGGGGGTGAGAAATTGTGGCACGTTCAATGGGCAGGCCAACCTGGGTTTGACGTCTGGCTCTGCCATTTACTAGCTGGGGGGGGAAATTGGGCAGGCTACTTAACCTCTCTGAGCCCCAGGTCCTCCTTTGAACAAGGGGAATAATCAGGAGGTCTCCCAAGATTAAAATAAGAATTGAACCAAGTAATACATGCAGAGCACACATTTGTGCCTGGCTGAGTGAGGACCTGACAAATGTTAGCAGCTGCTGGCAGGTGTGGTGGGGCCTCACCCATGAGATTAAGCCTGAGGTAGCCCAGATGGAAAGCTGAGACACCAAGAAGGCTCACGGTTGACCCCACAGGAGAGGCTGGGGAGACAGAGAGGAAATCACAGCTGCCTCCTGATAACATCTCGCTTCCAGAAGACCCCCGGGGTCTGGTCAAGATCTCAGTAAGCCAGGGTCCATGGGCAGCCTTGGTAAGACCTTGGGAAGAAGGAGGACCTTTCAAATGGAAGGTTCTGTCCACACTGTCTCACCCTTACTCAGGAAGCAAGTAGGTCCTCGGTTTCTGCTCTGCAGTGGAAGTCCCCCTGCGGTAAGCTGAGTGCAAAAATGGCCACAATTCCTCACCCTCCCTGCCTCCAGGCCCCTTGTCATCCAGAGATGGAGTCCAGAGGCGGAGTCTTCCTGTCCAGCCTGGCCTTGTGACTTGCTTCGGCCGATCAGGTGCAGTGGAAGTGACAGTGTTCCCCTCAAGGCCAGGCTTCCGCCCTCTTTGGCTCCTCTGCCCCCTCCAGAACAAGCCCGGCTAGCCTGCTGGAGGAGGAGACACACAAAGCAGAGCCAGATCAGCCCTGTGGTCCCGGATGAGGGCCCGGAAATGGATGAAGATGAAGGTGGAAGATCAACAAAGCTGCCCAGCCAGCCCTCAAGTGACCACAGAGTGAGCCCACCACGCCACCACGCTCAGCTCAGGTCAGCAGGGCTCCAGGCCGAGCCACTGACACGTGGGCAGAAGTCTGCACTTACAGTTGTGTGCCACAGAGGTATGGTGGTTTTTCCTTACGTGACAATAGACTTGACCCATCCTCTTCCACCTGCCTCACCCTCCAAACCAGCCTCCTTGCTCTGCAGGGAGCGGGAGGAAAAGAGAGTCTCAGTACAGATCCAGAACTGTGATCCAGAATTCAGAAACTGTCCACTCAAAGGAAAGGGCTCTCTGCTCCACACACCAGGGGGCCAGCCAGCAGGTTGCAGGACCAGGGGTTGGCAGGGCCAGGTCACAGCTGTGGGAAAGCCCCTCTGATGAGTGGTGGAGATGCTGACCGTCTTCAGCATGGGGTCAGTGGGGGCACCTGGCCCTCAGACGCTAGGCTGTCTCCACAGAGGGGGCAGCCCCAGCCTCTAGGTCCCACAGTGAAGGCAAGCCTGAGCTAGAGACCCTGGGCTGGGCAGGAAGGTGGGTCCCAGTGGAGTTCTCCTCCCAGCTGACCCTGCCCAGGGAAACCTTCTCACCCACCGCCTCTCTGTAGCCTCCGTGCTGGCACACGCTCCAGATGATTTTAGCTCTAGGAGCCCACCAGGGCCCTGACTGATGCTAAAGAAAGAAAAAAAAAACAACTAATGACACATTAAAGATGGTAAGGCAGGGTTTATTTATGACCATTGCAACAGTATATGGACCACTGCAGCAGGGCTTCGCAGTGGGGGAGAGATTGGGCTCGGCTCTGAATATAGGCAAGTGAGAGGGAGTAAACAAGGAGCAGGTGGGGGTCATTGGATGGAAAATTACTAAGAGGAAACACCATGGGTGAGGCGGATTCAGGCTAAAGTGGCCTAAAAGGATTCCGGCCAGGCCAACGCAGGCCAGGATAATCAGACATCACCTAGGGGATGGTGGAGGATGAAGAATTTGATTTGGTACCGAAGGTGTCAGATATCACAGGTGGGAAGTTCTTCTTAGACTTAGCAGGGTTCTCGCTGAAACTCTAAAAGGAGGTGCACTGATGGGCCTAGGAGAAGGCTCAGGAAACTGACTAAGATTCTTTGTCACTGACACTGCCCTAAGCGGTGGTGGCCCGTGGAGGCGGTGGGGCATGCTGCCCGTCAGGGTGGCTGAGGCAGACGACAGAGCGAGCTCTGTATAGCAGAGTCAAGTTCCAAGGGGCCCTGCCAACCCCTGGTCCTGGGCAGGCCCTCCAGACCAGCCCTTCATGTCCATCTGAGGCCTGATGCTCTGGAAAGGGGTCCCAGGAGAGACTCCTGGCAGGCACACTTCTCCTCCCACCCACTCTGCTTTTAAAACTGCCCATGGGTCATCTGACTGAAAATATTTCCTGGAGAATCTAGCCTTAATTTTCATTAATTTTGAGTGTTACTTTCCTCTTGCTACATTCAACTTTCACACCTCCACGGTTTGCAGTCTCACTCTTCAGAACCACATACGCAGGGTGCTTTTCCCTCTGTAACTTCAGGAGCAGTTACCTCTGTCTGGAATGCCTTTCTCCTACTTTTCCAATCAGCAAACTCCGACTCATCCATTAAAACCTCTTTGATCTGACACCTCTTCTGTGAAGCCGCCCATGATTTCCCTGGGTAGAGTTCATGGCACTATTTTCCAGGCTTTCTGAAACCAGGTTTGTGCATCTCCTTAGGTGTCGACCACAGGTTAACAAACTATGGCTCATGGGCCAAATCCAGCCTGTCCTCTGATTTGGTAAATACAGTTTTATTGGAAAACAATCATGCCCATTTGTTTATATACTCTCTGTGGCTACAGAGATACAACAGCAACGAGACTATGAGGCCCACAATGTCAAAATATTTACCATCTGGTCCTTTAGAGGAAGTTTGCTGACCCCTGTCCTAGACTATGAGTCTCTCAAGAACCAGAACTTGCCTCTGTCCAGCAGCACTGGTGGGAGGAGGCCCAGGAGGCACTTGATGAAAGTTCTCTGAATTAATGAACAGAATAGCGACTGAATGAGTGAATACAGATGTTACGGATGTGTCACAGACAAAACCCTTGTTTGCAATTTCATGCTTGGGACTGGTTTCCCAGAAGGCTCAGTGGAACTTTCCACTGACCCCATACGCCTCGGAGTTTCAATGTGTTCTACCAAGAAGAAAGAGTTCCAGGTTTTAACAAGTGTTGGCAACCATGATGTGTTGGATACCATCCTGCTCCGTCTCTCAGCTCACATTTTTGCTTGACCATTGTAGAAGCAACCAGATACAGGGAAGGGTGGCCTCTGTGGCCCTCCACATCACTTCCTCTCTGTTCTGGGCCCTCTGCTTCTGCCCGCTCGGGTGCCCAGGAAGGTTCCTGGCCATTCTGGTCCATACTCACCCTTAGAAATGCAGGGCAGTTAACACGCCCAGCAACTCCTGCTCAGTATGGGATGCACACTCACAGATAAATTATTTCCTCCTCTGATGTCCCAGGTGGGCAACTGACACATGTCCTACATGGTGCTTCAGAGAGTCCCCGGGAGAAAAAGGCCCAGTTGCCCACAGTGACTTCCCTCCACCTCTGCTTCACCTTCCCCAGTGGGCTGCTCCTGTTTCCTGGACTCACAGCCCCAAATAAACCAGCTGCACAGAAGCCAGCAGTCTTGGCTACACGGGTTAAGCAGCCCGCCCCCGCTGCAGTGGGACAGGTTACAGGACCTTCATGCAGTTAATGCTTCGGTAGTCTCCAAAGGGGACACGGGGTGCCTTGGCTTCCTGCGGCTGCAGCTACAAAGTCCCACTTGCTGGAACATGCTGAGAACAACAGGAACGCATTCTCTCCCAGTTCCAGAGGCCAGAAGTCTGAAATCAAGGTGTCTGCAGGGCCGTGCTCCTCAAAAGGCACAAGGGAGGACCCTTCCTTGCCTCCTCTGGCTTCTGAGGGCTGGCTCAGGGTTCCTGGGTTTTCAGCAGTGCCACCCCAACCTCTGCCTCTATCTTTACATAGCTTTCTTCCTTCCCATGACCCCAGTCCTTGGATGTAGTGTGTGTCAACCTTGTCCCAAAAGGTTCCAGTGAGAGCCAACTCTCCAACTAACCCGCTGAGTGGTTTCAGGACCATCTTCCACAGGCCAGATGCTAACGTCCCCCTGCACTTGGCTTGTATTTCTCTTGAGGAACTTAATTTGTCAGCAGATGATGAAACTGTCCTGTCCAGGACAGTGAGACCCCAGGCCACAGCCATCGGCCTTCCAGAGCTCTGAAAGCTCCATGTCGGGGCCGAGAGCTCTCAGTAAACCGCTTCGGAGGGAGCAGATGACCCTTTGGCAGAAAAGCCAGCAGAGACCCCCTGCTCGTCTGGCCATCCTGATTTCTCTGGTGTCTAGAGAGAGGGCCTCTGCCACAATGAAATGAGATGGAGAAGGAACGGCTGGGAGCCCGAGCCTCCCAGCTCCTCAGCCACCCCCTTCCCCACCCAGAGACTGGGAATGGGTGCTCCCTGCAGTTTCCTTAAGTGTTAGTGACCAGTGGTGGGGGAGGTGTCAGGCCCTCCCCTGATCCTCCTCCAACCACTGAGATGGGGACAGTGTCTCGTATACAGCAGGAGCTTAGCACAGGCTCGCCGCATTGTCAGCACGCAGCCTGCTGAGGGTGGGTTGTCTAGGCTGTGCCCCAGGGAGCAGCCGGGAGCTCACAGAAGAGACTCTGAGTCAGAGGAAACGAGGCATTTGGGTTTCTAATCGCCCTCTATCCGCTCTCTCTCGCACCCGTGTGTGCACCCACACTGGGTTCCTGGGTAGGCGGGAGAGGGCCGGGCAGGGCCCCGGGCTCGCCTGCCGTGTCCGCCGGAGCGCCCAGCTCTGGCCGTGGGGCACCCCGCCCGAGGCCGGGCAGCAGGGCCACTCACCTCCCGGGCCCGCGGTGGGAGAGTAGGTTCTTGCCTCACGCAGGAAAGAATTCAAGAGCAAGGCGTGGTAAAGGGAAAGCAAGTTTATTCAGAGAGATGCACACTCCACAGACAGCGTGCGGGCCGTCTCAGAAGGCAAGAGAGAGTCCACAAGGCGTGGAGCTGTTAGGTTTTACAGGCTCTGTAATTTCATATGCTGATGAGTAAGACTCCTTTGGGGCGAGGATTTCCAGGAAACACCCCCCCACACACACACCTACTTTTTGACTTTTTATGGTCAGTCTGGGAACCGTCATGGCGCCTGTGGGTGTGCCATGAGGCTCAAGGTCTACCGGAAGTCAAAACTTCTGCCATCTCGGTTCTAACCAGTTTGTCCCATCTCAATGGCTGTACCATTCCTTCAGTGGTTGTGCCCTGCCCCCTTTCCTCCCACTTCAGGCTCAAGTTCTGGCCAGACTCACGGAACTTCTCAGGACCTTTGGTATATTCAACTCTCTACAGCTGCCCAAACGGGACACATGGGTGGGGAGCACCTTTTCCTAGATTTCTCTAATTATGAGAAGCTCAGCCCACATTAGCCAATAAAGGGGGAGACGGGAAGCAAGGCCCCACCAGCCTCTGCGAGGACCAGTGGCATCCTACCGTGACATCTCTGTCCTGCAGTGAGCAGTAGAGGGGGTGCTGGGCGCAGTCTGTCATCCCCTTACAGGGTTGGGGTCCTCCCTGAGGACAGCCAGCTCTGGGGGAAGCTCAAGCCACACAGAGGGGAGGGACATGAAAAGTCAGAACGTCTGATTCCTGAACCACACTCAGGCACTCACTGGCTGTGTGACCTCAGCCCAGTCCTCACCCTCCCTGGGCCTCACCCCCCAGGCCCCAGGATGTAAGCACAGCAAGACCGGATCTGTAGTCACATCCAGTCACTCCCATATCACCAGCAGCTGATTCCTTGGAAGCAACCCCATAGTCCTTGGAGCACACTCCCCGCCCCTTCTGGGACAGGCTGCATCACTGTGGGGCCACTGTCCCTGCTGGTGGCAGCATGCTGGCCCTGACCAGTGCAGGGATGCCTGTGGCAGCTCACAGCCTCCTTCTCCTTGCCCCACGGCTCACAAATTCAGGTCTTGTTTCTTTTTCCATAAAGAAATGTCCAGTCCCTGCCCCTTGCCACAGACACTCTCCTCCCAGCATCTCCCACAGGCCTTCCCTCCTCCCTTTGTTTATCTGGCGTTTCTCAGTCTACTAGTCCAAAACCAGGGAAAATCTAGCCTCCCTCTGCCAAGGATGTGCAACTGTGGGCATGTGTGCCCAGGGCTGTGCACGCACAGATTTGTGCACCTGCTTACTCCAAAGGAACATCTGTGCTAGGAGAAGCAGGGGTCATTATCTGCCCCTGACTTCTCCCTCGCTCTGCAAGTTACCTGCCACTCCAGACAAGGGTTCATTCTTCCCATCAGCATCCCAGGAAGCCCTGTGACCTGAGCCAGACAAATCAGGCTCCTTCCCTGAGACTTTTTCCACTGGAACCAGGAAGACAGGCTGCCTGTCTGCCCCTTCCAGCTTGCGGCCAGGAGCTCAGAGGCGACGTGCACTAGGTGAGCCAAGCTGGCCTGTGGGAAGGAGAGTGAAGAGGGGCACCCAGTGCCGGTCCGGCTGTCTCTGAGGCTCAGTGGCCCCCAGACCTTGTGCCTGAGCTTGTTCACATTGGGCTCCACAGCTGTCAGGGAATGCAGGTCGCTCCCAAACCCCTCCACCTCCTGCTTCTGACCAACAGCACAGCAGGGAAGGCCGGGGCCTGGGTGCTGGCAGGAAACCTCAGACACGATTTTTCCCTCTCAAGTACAGTTTCCCCATCAGTAAGATGGTTGGACTGCACTGAATGGTCCCCGGGCACCTTCCAAACCCACGGGGTAGCAGAATACAGTGGTCATGGTGCAGGCACCCAGCCAGCTCTGCCCAGGCTCCCCCGCTTCCCTGCTGTGGGGCCCTGACTTCCTGTGGGCTTGACTTCTCTGAACTTTTGTTTCCTCCCTTGTGAACCTCAGATAATAATGGCCCTGCCCTCCCAGAGTCAGGAAGATGTAATGAGCTGGGGCTTTCCACATGATCTGCACATGCCTGGTCTGGGGTGAGAGCTTGGCTCAACAACCATGTGCTCTGAGTCTAATGCCCCCATCAGGATCCGGCAGCTCCGGTAACCTGGGGCCTTCTTTTTCCCAAAAAAGAGCTCAGACTGTGAGCCAGCAGCACCTTTTCCTTTTAACTGAAATAGCCATGGGAATACTAAAAATCTGCCCCCCATAACCCCACCCACATGCATGAGCACACACATGCATGTACGTGCTCACACACTCACACACGTGGTCTCACGTACACACTCGCACACAAATGCCCATGTGTGCATTTACAGGCATGTTTACACACTCATGGGCACACAGGCTTGCACACATGTATGCTCACACCCACACACCCTTACACACATGCTCCCACGCTCACATATACACATATGGACACACACCCACAGGACCGCACATGTACGCAGCCATATGCACGCTCTCACACGCACACATGACATACACAAGTACACACACACACTCACATACACACACCTCCCCCTCTCCCCTCCACTTAGAACAGATTAGCTGTCCTTTCAGCTCAGGAAATGCACTTTTTAAGCACTCAGATGGAGAGGGTAGATATGCGCACACTGAAAGCGTGTATACCAAGTCCTAGCCCCGGGGCTGGTTTTTATGACCGAGTTGTAAACCTCTGCGATGGGAGTTTGTGGTGGAAGAGCAGACACCAGCTCAGCAGAAGAGGGGCAAGTGGGGCCATGACGGAGCTGCCCGGGGCGGAGGAGCATGAGGGCTTCAGGCCGGGTCAGCCCATAACTCACAGGACGCCTGGCGATGGGGAATTACAAATGTCAGCCCCGTGATTTTTCCATCCCTCATATAAAAACCATCATATATTCTTCTAATATCTGGTCTCAATTTCCTCCCTAATTAATGGACTTTCCACCCTATCATGTATGGATTTGCTGTTCCGCTTGTGCCCTCCAAAAGTACAAAAGGCTCTCCAGATGCTGGCTTTCTCCATCACGGGGGCTTCCACCACCCCTCCCACCCCCCATTTTCTTAACCACTTCTTTTTATAAAAATCATGACATTTCTGGTTGTTTCCAGCTACCTGCAGATGTGCTGAATTTACTCAGAAGACGGGAATAGGAAGCCCCAATCCCCACTTCTGAAGGGAGGCAGGGGTTCCCTGGTCCCCAGAAGCTCGGACTTTATGGTCAGCACGGGGCTGTCAGAACAAGTGCTGAGGTGGAGGTGTTGCAGCAAAGTGTGTTACAGCTCGGCGTTACAGCTCAGTGTTACAGCAACCTGGATCCTGGTGAGAAACCAAGCAGTGCTCATAGGGTTGGAGAACTCAGGTTTATTACACCGGTGGGCCCAGAGGAATTAACACTCCAGGCTCTGGACACTGTCTGTAGGTTTACACAGACTTTTATAGGCTACCAGTCAAGACGTTGCAACATTTTGTAACATGATATGCAAATAAGGTATAACAAAGTGGACCAAGCAGGAATGATAGAAATGGGCCAATCAGGAGTGAGCCTTATGCAAATGAGGTGTTACAAATGGACCAATCAGGAGTGAGCTCAGGGAATCAATAGAATCTTAGATGTAAGTTCTGCTTTTCTAGAAGTAAGCCATTTTATAGAGGCAAAAAGTGAGATAATGCTGCCGAGACAGGGAACCGGATGGCGCTGGCAGGAAAGTAGTGGCCCTGCCTGGGGGTCCTGCTGGTCTTTTTCATGAGGCTTCCCACCTCAGAGGGTATGTGGCTGAGATGCAAACCCTCAGAGCTGGGTCCTGGGCAGGCAGCCTCCAGTGGTGGTGGCCTCCCCCAGGGGTGGGCGGGACAGGAGGCTGACCAATCCTGGGCCTAGAGTGACAAAGACCATGGGGACAGAACATATAGGAAGAGGGCCAGGCAAGGACAACTGCAGAGCTGCTCTGTTGAGTTGAGCACCGCCCTCAGCTGTACTTTAAAACTTCCAGTGGAAGGCACAGTGCAAGGTCCTGACTCCTTGCTGGGGCTGAGCTGAGCAGAAGCTGAAATCAGGGTGGGAGGGTGGATCCCTAGTCAAGAGAGAGCAGGACAGCTGGAACTGTGGGGCCACCTGCTCAGCAGCAGTGACCACACAGAGATCTCCTCCATTGGCCACAGCTCAGCTCCTGGACCAGGGCATGTGGGCCAAGCCCCTGGCAGGAGAGATGAGGAAACTGAAATCTGCAGGGCCAGCCAGCCAGGACCAGAGCTGACCGCACAGGGACAGGTCCCACTGCCCCAGGCCCTCCCAGCAGCCTGTCTCCAGGGCACACCCCATCCACAGAGCTGCAGGGCAAGGAAGGTACTTCTTCCAGGAAGCCTTTCAGAATAGCCCACAGGCTGTGCTGTCACCCTGTCCACAACCGGCCACGACTAGGGGTCACGGACAGACAGCCATGAGCCATATCTAGCCGATGGAGGGGTGGTCTTTGTCTTGTGTATTTTATTTTTAATCATTAGAATTAGTTGACAACATTTTAGAATTAGATTTTCACACACAATAGATTTTTACCTTCTGTTGGAGAAGAGGCTCATGGTCCCACAGGGCAACGATATGGCAGCTGCCCCATCCCCCTGCCACACACACACACACACACACACACAGATTCTCACTGTTCCTGGGATGTGATTTTTTTTTTTTTAATGGTGCAGAAGAACACATCATGGCCTTGTGCATGATTCTGAGCTCCAAAAGCAGAGGCCTCCTGTACTGCATCCAGCCTGCCCCACCAGGCCTGGCCCAGAGCTCATGGGTGCCCCAGCCTCATGACCCTGTGTCTCAGGAAGGGGACAGCTGGCCTGGGGCAGGCACCACTGCTAGTCTATTGTAGAAGTGACACAGTGCCCTTCTTCTTGCTACCATCCCTAGGACAACCTGTGGCTTCCATACGCCCAGCTCTCCTGCCCGAGAGGCCAGAGCCCAGGAAGGAGGGACAACCTGTGGCTCTTTGCAGAGACTTTTTGCCACTTGAAAGATGTTTTTGGGAGGGGCGATGCCCTACATATATATTTATATGTGTATGTATATGTGTATATATATGTATGTATTTTTTAAGAAGAGGGGTGATTTGTTACGAAATGTATATTCAACAAATTCAAAATATATTACCCCAATGAAGAATCCTGGGAGAAAATGTTACCCTTTCCTTTGTAGGGAATATTTAGGTTTAGAAAGATCTCAAACTCCAGTGCCTTCACAGAGGTGAGTCAGGTCCCATCAGTGATGACAGCAGGGTGGTGCAGGACAAGCGGGAGGAATGTACTCGACCAGACAAATGGCCACACTGGCACAATGGCAGCAATGTCCCTGGACAAGGGCCACAAGCTGTTTATGATGACGTCACGGGGGAAATAGACCTGTGTCACTGGCAATTAATTTTCAAAAAATGTACCCACTGTGGACAATGTTCCTGGAAGAATGGTGATGTGAGAATGGTGTCTTATCAGAGATGAGGTGAGTCATTAAACATCTGTGCTGCATGCACTGTGGGAACCATTTAAACACAGAGAACAAACCCTGGGCCACCTGTTTGTGACCCTTGATGCAGGCTTGATGGCCTGTTCTAACTTGCCTCAGGGACTGTGGCTAAACTCTCAAGTCACAAGACTCTGATGGCCGACCCTGCGCCCAGCCCCTGGCCCAGGCAAGGCAGTGGATCCTCGGGGGAGGCAGTGCAGGCCAGGTTGGAAGAGGAATGTGCCACGCTAGGCCCAGGAGAGTGGGGGGTGGGGACTAGCCCTCTCAGCACCCCAGAGGGCTCTTATTTGGCTCTACCTGAGGTTTCCTCTGAAGTGGCCTCATTTGTCAGGAAGCTGGCAGATTGCAGAGACTTAGCCATGGCTCAGAGCCAGGAGCTGGAGCAAGGGCGGGGCTGGGGAGAGCCCTCCACCCCTGCTTCCATCTCAGGTGCCTACATCTGGGAAGCCAAGGCTGGGAGAAGCACACAGCTCTGGGTCTCCTGGCCAGCACCTCCACCTGGTCTCCCTGTTCCCCTAACAACCTCCATGTGGTCTGTGACCATCTAAGAGGGAATGACAACTAGTCAGTGCTCTGTCTAGAATGCTCCATGTGCCTTTGACCTTGGGGTCACAGCCCTCTGGTGCCTGAGGCAGCCTGCATCTCCAAGGGACACCCAGCCCCTCCACTGACACTCTGCAGCATCTCAGTTACTGTCCGCCTCTCCTGCATTCCCTCACCTGGTCACCCCACGAGCCCTGCTCCAAGGAGAAATGCCTCAAAACTTATGGGAGACCCTCCTTTCTGCACCAAGAGAAGCCATGGGGCCAGAACCGCTGTCAGAGGTTGCCAATTTGCCGCAGGGGCATGAGGCCTAACCTTAGATACACCCCACCCCTCACCAGCCCTGCCTCTCACCATGGCCCTCCCTTCACTTTCTGAGCTCCAGCCATGCTGGCCTCCTTGGAGCTCCCCTAAAGGGCCAGAACCCCTCCTGCCACAGAGCCTGGACACCCCCACCCCCACCTCTGCACACTCCCCACCCCCAACCCACAGCCTTCCTGCTCGCCCCTCTCTCCCACACTCCCCACACCACCTGAGCCTCCTGTTCTTCCCACTCTCTCAGTGGTTCTCAGCCCCACGAGGGTTCACTCGGCAATGTCTGGAGATACACTTGGCTGTCAGAACTGGGGGAATCTTACTGCACCTAGTGGGTAGAGGCTAGGAGTGCTGCTAACCACCCTGCCACACACAGGACAGCACCGAGCAAAGAAGTCTCCAGCCTGGAATGCCGGGAGTGCTGAGCTCCAGAAACCTTCTAGCACTGCCTTTCAGGGCTGTCTGCCTGCCCCGCCTGGCCTCTCCCTCCCACAGGCGCCCTGGCTCAGCACGTGGGCGTTGCTGAGGACTGAAGTTGCCGGGAAGACTTCACAGAGGGCAGGTGCCTGTGGGTGACGAGTCTGATGCAGGAGGAGATGATGGACAGGCAGCGGGTCGGGCCCGGGAGCCTGGAGGCAAGAACAGGTTCATCAGGGCACAGAGAAGGCCCTGCGTGGTGAGGGTGGGGGGAGCTCAGGGGTCTGGCAGGGGAGGCCTGTGAGAGTGGCACTGGCCATTTCAGCCACCTAGCGCCATAACTCCGTCCAGACAGGCCCACTGAGCTGTTGGCAGCCGTGTTCCCAGGAACTGGAACAGCCCCTCTCACCGCCCCCCTTCCCCCACCCAGGCCATGGCTTCCCTCCCCATCATCCCCAGGAAGTCCCAAGCTCATCCTCCGAAGATGCTGCCTCAGTGATGAGCCCAGGCATGCGAAGAAGCCCCTTCTCTGAGGCCTGTCTCCCTGGGGAACAAGACCCCATCAGTGTCTATGACCATGAGGAAAAGAGGGCAGCAGCCAGGGGGTGACACCTCCATTTTGCTCTGGTTGGTCCTTGCACACCCCAGCCCCCTCCTGCTCCCCCCTCGGCACAGGCCTGGCCCAGGCCACCACTCTCTCAGGTACTGAGTACGGCTTCAGAGGACGCAGCTTCAGCCGAAAGTGAGAAATGGGTGAGGCCCTGAGGTCTGGGCAACGCTAGGTGCACACTGGGCAGACCACCCCAGCCTGGGGTTGAGAGCATCAACCCCATAAAGCTGGCCAGGCTCCCGGGCTGCTCAGGGCTCATCAGCTCTGTCAGCAGGTCCCCGGGGTGCTCCATCCTGCCTTTATCAATTAACTGATAAATTCAACAGCTACTCACATCTACCATATGCTGATACTGGACAAAGGACAAACTTTTGAAGCCACTGCTTGTTTCAGAGGAGGAGATAACAAGTGAATAAGTGAATACATACAAGTCAGTGAGTGGGGTGGGGTGGGGATTCTACTTTGGCTATGGTGGTCAAGAAAAACCTCTGGGAGAAGGTGACACTCAGCAGAGATAGAAAAGCTAAGAAGGTGACAATTCCAGGAAGATTTGGGGATGGACCATTCCAGGCACAGAAAATAGCAGGTGCAAAGGCCCTGGGGCATAAGTAAGCATAGCGCACAGAGGAGAGGTTCTGGTGGGGTTCCAGGTACCCCTGCCCTGGTCAGTCCACACATGTTGTACGCTCACTGCTCAGGGACAATGTGGCCTCTCTAATCTTTCACAGTGGCCGTCCCCTGGCACAGAGGGAGATTAGAGCAAAGGGTCGGTACCCAGGACCTCGGAAAGAGACACTGCCTACCAGCCCAGAGAAGGAGCCAGACACCAGCTCAGGCTCCTCCCAGCCCTGGGCCCCAGGCAGCTGCCCACTCGTTGTCTGTGTCTGCTCTGTCCATCCTTTACATCTTCGTGTTGAGGCTCAGCTCCCTAGAGGGCCTTCCTGGCAGGAGGGACTACGTGCTGGGAGGGAGGGAGGGAGTCAGCATCTCTAACCCATCCTTTTCCTTAACATGCTTTCATTTTTCAGCTTAACTCAGTGAGAATCGAGCACCTACTATGGGCCAGGCTCTTTGCCAGGTCTTCTTCAGGGAGGGTGGATACAGTGAGGACCACACCAGATGAGGAGAGGTTAAGTCAGTTTCATGGGTCAGGGACATTTCCTAGAATAAAGGCCATTTACTGTTGTTGTTACATGGAGCCTCTCTCCGTCAGACACTGTTCTAAGTGCATTACATGTGTTAACTCATTCAGTCCCTGCAACAACCCTATGAGGTGGGGACTTATTATCCTCATTTTACAGATAAGAAAACAGAAGCACAGAGACGTTAAGTGACTTGTCCAAGGTCACACAGCTGGTGAGTGGTAGACCCTGGGTATGGACCCAGGCATTCTGCCCTCAGAGGCCAGGCTCCTACCCTGCCATGTTCTGATGCCTCTTAGAATGTAGCATTTGAGCTTGGCCTTGAAGGGTGGGTAGGGTATTGACAGGTGGACCTAGAGTTTGCCGGAGAGAAAGAGTGTCCCAGAGGGCAGAGCCAGCACAAGAAAGGCTCTGAGATGAGAAAGTCAATGTGTGGCTGCACCTGAGGTTGTGCAGAGGCCAGGCTCTCCAGGAGAGTGGCGAGGGCTGTCCTGCGTGGGCTGTCAGCAGGAAGCTGTCTGAGCTTGGAGCCTGGTCACATCCCCACACAGGTCCCCATGCTCCCCTCCCTGGTTTACCAGCGTCTCCTGCCATCACGAACAGCCACAGCAGCACCTGCTGGCTGCTCTGCTGACTTTCTCACCTGACCCCTCCCCTGAGCCCTCAGACAGCGCTGCCAGGTAGGGGCTGTTACAGTGCCTGCTCTACAGATGAGGAAACCGAGGCTCAGGCAGGCTGAGAAAGCTACCCCATCACACAGTTGTGCGGGGCTCGGTCAGGGCATTCACCCTGTGCTACGGAGCCCTCCCCAGCAGCCTTCTGAGACAGCCTGTCTCCTGCCTCCCACTCCCCCCTCCTGGAACAGAACTCCCCTGCCAGCAACACAGAGCCACTCACAGCCTTAATAGCTCCAGCCTGCAGAAATGGAGCGAACTGATGGCCGTGTGCATCACTTTTATGACACCTATAAGAGAGTCATAATTGATTTCCCAAACGCACGCAGGACCTGGGGGGTAGGCTGGGTGCTATTCACAGTCTGCGCGATGGTGTGCCGACTTTAGGCAAATGAACAGCAAATATTATTTGCTTTTCTAACTACTGCCTGGTGCATTTTGGTCTTGATGATGGCACTTCCAAAGCAGTTTCAGAAACAGATTAGAGAAGTAACATTTTTAATCTTTAGCAAAAACCCAAGATGTGAGGGTGATTTAATGTCTGGGTTTTTTTAGGAGGGGAGATGGTTAGCACTATGTTTTCTAGAGTTAGGGCAAAATGTAGCACCAAATAACAATATCGCTCACTGTATAAATGGCTATTTTATCTCTAATTACTCTTACTTAGGCTACGTGTCCCCAGCCAACCCCGAGAGAGAAAGAAGGGGAGCCCACCTACAGAGGCGCAGAATCACCAGGGCAGCTGTGCTCAAGACCAGCCCCCAACATGAGGATCGGGGACCCCAGCAGACGCCCGTCTCCCAGCACCACCGTCAGGCATGCCACTGTTGAAAAACGTACTTCTCAAGTGATGCAAATACTCTCAGGCAGTGATCACTTTAGCGCAAAAAAGACTGGACCTTAACATGGCAAAGAAGGAGGGTGTGATACCAAAAAGAAATAGATATTTGGTCTTTGTCTATAGTTGCTGACACACAGCTCCTAAACTTCTTGGAATCTTAAGAGTGATGGGAGTGGGGTTTTTTTGTTTGCTAATAAGATGACTGCTGCTGCAAGACCAAGCCTTGATTAGAAAGTTAGAGATTTTATCCTCTTTCCCCTGAACCTGGGTGTGGGGGTGGGGGACTGGAGATGGGGTTAATCACCGTTGGCCAATGATTTACTCAATCATGCCTACATAATGGAACCTTCATTAAAAACTCCTAAAGGAAGGGGTTTGGAGAGCATCTGGTTGGCTAACACAGCATCTCTTCCACTTGGCTGTTCCTGAGTTGCATCTTTTATAACAAACCAGAAATAGTAAATAAAGCACTTTCCGGAGTTCTGTGAGATAGTCTAGCAAATTTTCGACAGCAAGGAGGGGGTCTTGGGAATTCCCAGTTTATAGCCAGTTGGTCAGAAGTACGGTGGTGGCCCAGGACTTGAGGCTGGCGTCTGAAGTGAAGGCAGTCTTAGTGGGACTGAGCCCTTAGCCCATGGGGTCCACACTAACGCTGGGTAGTTAGTGTCAGACTTAAATGGAATTTAAGTTGGTGTCCAGGGAGTTGGAGAATTGGTCAGTCTGGGGGAAAAAAAAATCCCACACACTTGGTGTCAGAAGGGCTGGCTGTAAAAAAAAAAAAGTTTGTAGAGGGAGAAAGAAATCCAGAACAGATCCTGAAAAGAAAGACAAAAAGGGGGCGAGTGGCAGCATCACAGGAAGGCAGGACAGGCAAGGTGGCAGAGGTTTGACTGATGCTGAGAAGACAGGCCTTGTGCCCGGGGAAGGCAGAGCAGTGGGCGAGGAGGGGAATGTGAGCGGTCAGCGGACACCCCCCCACATACCCTTCACTCTGCGTTCTCCATCCAGACAATGCAGCCCCTGCATCTCTGGGACAGAAGTGGTCTGTGGTCACAGGAGAGTGCCAGCCCAGAGCTCAGAGCAGAACAGAGCAGAAGGGCCCTGGACTGAATGTCCCCGGGAACAGCCCTCACCCAATACGCCCAGGAGCTGGGGGATGAACACCCAGCTTCCCCACCCTTCAGGCGGGACCACCTTGAGGCCTGTTCCACAGCATCTCCCAGGGCTGCTCAGACGGATTGGGCCAAGTTACTCACAGCAGTAACCTGCTCACTGGCCTCTCTCCCTTCCGGCTCACTTCTCCCCTTCCCCTCCTGGTCAACACTGAGACCAGCTCTTTGCACGGCCGGTTCCCACTTCTGGACCTGCTTCTGGGGAAACCCAGCAAGAGACAGGCTCTCTGAATGACCCATCTCAGGTCACACGCCCAGCCCACTGGGCCAGAGAGGTAATGCACTGACTGGCCAGTCTTGAGCCACAGGTGGCCTGTGACTCCCTGTTGGACAGCGCAATAAAGAGTAACTAGAAATCTGCGGCAAGGGAGGGAAGGGCATTCCAAACAGAGGAGTCAGCATGATCAAAGGTATAGAAGTGAGGGATGGCACAGGGAATGGCAGGGGTCAGGTGACGGTAGAGGTTGGCCTTATGGGCAAATGTGGATGTGGCTGCATCAGTGTATCTGTTCTAGGATGACACAAGCCAGGGCTGAGCAAGTTTGGGATGGGATGAGGGGAGGGCTCAGGCCCCAGGCAGAGCTTCGGGCAAGACCCGGGTCACCTTCAGAGCGTTGGTACACTTCCTGGGGAAGAGGCTCCTCAGGAGGGGCAGGGAAGGAACTGGCCCTTATGAGCCCGTCCCATGGGCTGGGAACTTGCCAGTGTTATCTCACTTTCTAGCCATGAGGTCAGGAAGTAGATATTATATCCACTTTACATATGAGGAAATTGAGGCTCAGAGTTAGGGGGCCTGCTGAGGTCATATAGCAGAAGGGGAATATTCACACTCTGTTTTGCCCAACTTCAGAGCCAATCACAACACTTGCTGTGGAGCAGAGTGATTAGGGAGGCCTTTAGGTGGAGTGGTCAGGGAGGGCTTCTTGGAGGAGGTGGTGGTACTTAAGCTGAGACTAAATGAACACAAGGAACTGATGAAGAAAAAGCTGGACGGAAGGAGCAGCAAACATCAGGGCCTGGCAGGGGCCAGGGGTGAGAAGTGGACATATTCAGATGTATTTGGGAGTCTGAGCTGACTGCCTGGCTAGAAACAAGAGGAAGTCCCCCAGCCCTCAGACAGGGGTTTCATGTCTCAAAAGGAGTAGTCAGCCAGGGACACTGGGTGATAGTTTCTGTTACCTGGAAATCAGGGACCTGGGCTCCTGTTCACCTTCATCCACTTACTTGTTGTGACTTTGCACAAACCTTTCTCCCCTCTGAGTTCTCATCTCTGAAACGAAGTAAGAACCCTTGCAGGGCTGCCTTACAGGGGTCATCTGGACGAAGCAAAGCAATGGCCTGGATGCTCAGCAACTCTCAGCCACTGCCGGGGCTCCCTCTGGGGTCTGGAATTGAGCACTGGACTAGAATGCAGACTTGTGGATACGAGGGTGCAAAATGCTACACCACCACCACACACAACCAGGGGAAGAAGACAAGCGTCTGGATAGGAGAACGCTTGGGTGGAGAAGGCATCTTGGAAGAAGCAGCTTTGAATCTGGGCCTGGGGGTCAGGCTCACAGTCAAGCAGAAATGGAGAAAGATGGCACATGCAAGAGCGTGGAGGTGGGAGATGCCAGACAGGTGCGGATAAGCAGAGCACGTGGCAGAGACTGGCCTCAGGAAGCACCAAGGGGGAAACGCTATTGACCCAAGGGCTGTGATTGCCAGGAAACCACCATTGCCACTGGGGAGGACCCTCCTCCGATACCCAAGGTGGCCCCAGGCTGGCCCCCAGTACCCTGCAGGACAGTGCCAACAGTTTGTGGATAAGAGCAGACAGCACCGAACATAGATGAGAAATGTATAATGAGTAAACATTATTTAAAAGGACTGCGTAATGCCATGAATTTTTCAGTGGCAAAAAACGGCCAAGAACTTACTTAAAAATGCATGAATTTCATATTTGATTATAAGTCAAGAGCAGCCAAAAAGAGAGGAGAGTGCAGAGGGGGATGGCAAAAGACACCAGCAGCCTTGCAGACTGGAATTAATGAGGTTGCTCCTAACGGGAAAGGAGTGACATGGTGATTAGTTAATTACTATTCAGCCGCCTGTAATTAATGCACAACTGAAACTGGTGTACAATGAATTAAACTACCACATAAAGCTGCTACCCAAATTGAGCCCAGGACCTTGATTACTGATTGAGGAGGCTGTTAACCGCGGCTTCACCATTGTGATTTCAATAGTATCTCCCTCCGCCACCATGTGACACAGCTACTGGGAGAGTTGAGCTGAAGGAATCTGTCGCCTGGTGAGGGTGTGATCCTGATGTCACACTCAGGGTGGGACTTCCTGTGGCTGGAGCCTGGCTCTGGCTGGGCCCCAGCATCCAGCCCTGGGCCTGGCCCAGAGGAGGTTCTCCATGACCGTGCAGGGAAGGGGTGTAGGGGACTGGGAGGAGTGATGGTGGGAAGGAAAGAGAGATGGGAGAGGACAGGAATGCTGCTGAAAAGAAAGACAAGATCTGTTCTCACCTCTCCAAGAGCACAGCCGTCATCCCAGGCTCCCAGGCACCCTAGTCTCTTTCTGAGACACGGCAACCACGGTGGAGTTTACTGCAACAGTCTGGGTTCCAGGAGCCCCATCCAATGCATTCTCCACGCAGTAGCCAGGGTGATCTTCTATAGAGACAAGTCAAACCATGTCTCTCCAGTGCTTAAAACCCTCCTGTGGATTTCTACCATAATGAGAATAAAATTTACTCTCCACATCATGTCTTACAAAAGGCCTGCTGTGACCTGATTCCTACTACCTTTCCACTTCAGCTCTGCCTGTCCCCCTTATTTACATGGCCCAGCCATACCAGTCTTTCTGTGCCAAAAAGATCTCCAAGCTCAACTCCACCCCAGGACCTTTGCATGTGCTGTTCTATCTGCTTGGAACTCTTTCCCCAAGCTTTACCCATCAAGGAGATCTCAGCTGAAATGTTACCTTCACGGAGAAGCCTGTCCTAACTTCCTCATCCAAACTAGCCCCACCACTACCACCATTATTCTCCATCACACATACCCTGATTATTTCCTTCATTATATACCCCAGGATCTGAGTTACCTTCTTCAGCTGTGTTATCCCTTGTTCGTGCTCTGTTCCCACATTAGGACACAGCCTCCGTAAGGGCAAAAGGTGGCTGTTCTCTCCCATATGTACCCAGGGCCGCAAGATTGGTGTCTGATGAGGAAAAGAGGCAGGAGGACCCATCACAAAGGCTACACGAGGCTCTGCTACAGATGATGGGCCTTGTGGCTCAAGAGACAGCAGAGGTGACCACTGGGGAAGGGGAGATGCAGAAAATCCTCCCAGAAGGAGAAGTCCTGGGACTGCCCTTGGTTATGTGCAGTCCCCTCACCCAGTGACTCCAAAAAGGAAGTAGGCTGAGAGCATCACAGAAGGGAGCCAGTACAGATAAGTGACTGTGGGAGTCAGAGGCTGGCTAACACCCAGGGCAGCTGAAGCTTCCAGCCCACGCAGAAGCCGTCACGAGTCAGGCTCTGGCTGGCTTGGAACCAGAGCTCCCCTGGGCCTTCTTCCCTAGAGACAGGGTCCTGGGAGACTAAAGCCTGTCCACCCCACCCCATCTCAGGTGATGCTGCCATCACCTGTGCCAAATGGCCCTTGAAACTATGGGGTCCCTGGGGACAGCAGCC
Source organism: Vicugna pacos (assembly GCF_048564905.1). Taxonomy (NCBI): domain Eukaryota; kingdom Metazoa; phylum Chordata; class Mammalia; order Artiodactyla; family Camelidae; genus Vicugna; species Vicugna pacos. The sequence continues at coordinate 20,119,984 of NC_132995.1, read as the reverse complement.
ACGTCTTCCTCTTCTCTGTACCCCACTCACAGTGGCCTGCCACTGACACACACTAGTGTGCCAGGGTCCTTGTGGTTATAAGTAATGAAAGCTAATTCAAACTGGCTTAATTTTTAAAGGGGAGGTTTATTGATTCACTGACTGAAAAGCCCAGGGGTGGCTTCAGGCATGGTTGGATCCAGGGTGCAGTGATGTCATTGGGACATCATCCCTCCTCATTTTTCAGTTCTGCTCTTCCCAGTGACAGGTTCCCTCTCAACCAGGATCTTCCTAAGCATGGGTCTTTAACCATTTTTGTGCCCATCTGGTGACACCTATGGACTCCTTCTCAGAATAATATTTTTAAATTTATAACATATGTACAATAAATGAACAAAATATACAAGTACATAAAATTACAATGCAAAATGTATTTTATTTTATAAAATAATACATATATAGACACATACAAGAAAATAAAAACTCAGGGAAGCCAATAACAATGAAATACTGTCCTATCTATGCACCGAGGGCAAGACCCCCAGTCCTAGGGGTGATCCCTTCCAGCTCTACATCCACGTGTTCCCCAGGACTGGTTCTCACTGGGTCAGCCCAGGTCACTTGGCCACCTCTGAACCAACCACTGGAGGGTGGACTATGCTGATTGGCCAAGCCTAGATCATGTGCCCACGTGGGGATGGGAGGGTAAGATGGGGCTCAGATTCCCCCAAATCACAGTGACTAGGGGTAGAGAAGGAGGGAGGGATGACCCCAAAGGAGGAACGGATAGAAATAGCAAATGTCCACCACCCTGGTAGCAACAGGCCCAAAAGGCAACAGCAGAATGTGTGCATAGAGAGGCAGGGTGACAGAGTTCCTAAGTGACAGGCCCAGATCCAGCTCCTGGACCTTGGGGGACAGCTGCGTTTGTGTCTCAATTTATCACCTACCAGTGATGACTTTGGTCAAGACACTTAACCCTTCTGAGACTCAGTTTCTCCATCTGCAAAATAGGGGAAATAACCAGCTCACAAGGAGAAGATTAAAACTGAAGATCAGGATGAACATGAGGCACTTAGTAAGTGCGCAACTAATCTTTATGCCTTCTTCTCTTGATCAGTATTTCTGAGCACATGCTGCATGCATGCATCTGTGACAGGGGACACGGGTGCATAGGACAGTTTCCACTGCAGTGCAACTTTGGGTTCAGCCTCTAACAGTCCATGAGCGAGCCCCCGCGGCTCTGCAGTGGGTTAAGACTTTGGGAGTAGAGGGGCCCAGGCAGAGGGGTCAGGTACTGCTGAGGTCAGGGAGCCCTGGGGAGGGAAAGGAGTTCATGCGAGCTGCTCACACACAGGGCAGGGACTGCCTTTCCCCATGTGGGTCCCACATCAGAAGGCAGAGCCACTTCCAGGAGCTTCAACCCCACCCTCATCCAATGGCACACAAGGAGATCTGAGGACATGAGCTTGGTCCCCAGTTCAGTGCCCAGGGAGACAAACGGATCCCAGGGCACAGGGGATGAAACAGGACAGTTGGGCCATGGCCCCCTTCCCATCAGCCTTAAAGGGGAACAACGGCAAACCCTAAGCAGGACTCTCGGGGAGAGCTTGCAGGAGTCCCCAAGCGTCTGCAGGCCTCAATTCTCCCATCTATAAAATGGGAGCAAGAATCAGCTTCTGCAGTTTCCTGAAATCGCAGGGAGGTATGGGAAAGTGTTTCCCCCACCAAGTGCTCATGTCTACAATGAAAGCGGCCCAGGGAGGATGGGATCTCGGGGCCTAGCCCTCGGGCACTGAGCAGGCCCCTCGGGGGAAATGTGCCCCCACCGGTCCCAACTGTCTGCTTCTGTCTGCCTGCCACCTCTGGGGCTCGGCAGTCGCTTCCAGCTCTGACTCCCTGGGTGAGAGCCAGAGCCAGAATGGCGAGATTTCCCAAGGAGGAGCAAATTAGATTTGTTCTGGGTCTGACTTCCCCTCCTGCTCCTCCTGAAGGTCCTCCATTTGGCTCTCTCCCGCTGAGGAGCTAATTCAGACTCTGCGGGCTCTCCGATGAGCAGCAAAGATGATCAAGTGCGGAAGCCATTGGGAAACCTTCCTTCTGGACTCTGGAGGGGCCAACAGGCCATGCTCGTGCAGGAGACAGGCTTCCTCAGCCTGCCACATGAGGGGGGAGGGTGCTGGCAGGGTGCGCCACCTGGGATCGGAGGCCATGCCCTGGTCCTATCTCTGTCACTAAACAGCTGTATGACCTTGGACCATGCCCTCTCTAGGCGTCAGTTTCCTTGTGTAAAGATGGGTGCACTTAATCCTATCCTGACTGCCCCTCACGGGTGCTCAGTAAGCTGAGGTCAGAAAGAGTACACAGTGGGCGCTACATCAGGGTGAGTCCTAGCTCTGAAGGGCCCAGACTGTTTGCAGAGCCCCTGCTGCCTGGAAGAGAGTGACCCATGGACCTGAAAGGCTCAGGAACCTGGCCGAGGGCTCTCACTACTGCCTGCTGCCCTGCTGGGGGGCGGGGGGAGGGCAAAGTGACTAGAGGGCCATGCACAGGCCCAACGGCCTGGACGCACCTGGTGTGACAAAGAGGAGTAAATGCCAGGGCAGCGGCTTCCCCTCCGAATATCACAGTGAGTTGCCTGGATCCTGGCAGACTGCGCCCAGCATCACCCCACCCAAAGAGAGACCTCCACTCGGGAAGCTGCAGTTTTCTGGAGACCCTCGGACAGTGGTTTGGGACACAGTCCCCTCATCCCTCCAGGGCTGATGCCACAAGCCACACAGCCAGACAAAGAGCTGAAACCAAGGCTGTGAGGGGCTCCCAGGGGTTCTGGCTGGGAGGTGCAGAGGTGACCCCTGCTCATTGTGGAAAAGGCCACAGGACCATGTCTTTGACTAGAATTTTGTTAATTTTTTTTGAGATATAACATACATCCAGTAAAGTATTTCAAGTGTGCAGCTTAATTAATTGTAACTCATGCACACACTTTCTGTAACCACCACACAGAATAAGATATAGAACATTTCTAGCACCCGGAAACTCCTTCCAGCTCCCTGCCAAAGCAAGCACTATTCTAACTTTTATCAGCGTCAGTTAGCTTTTGAACTGCACTTAAATGGCTTATTTTTTCCCAGTATGTTTTTGAAACTCATCTGGGCTGACATACACATCACTAGTTGTTTTCTATTTTATTGATGAGTAGCTCTTCATGGGGTGGTTGGACTCAGTTTGTTCATCCATGCACCTGTTGACAAGCTTCTGGGTGGTTTTCCAGTCTGGGGACACCATGCATAAACCTTCTACAAACACGCGTGTTTCTGTCTCTTGGTGCACACAAGCCATCCATGCTTCTTGGTATGTACTCGGCGAGCATGATGGTTCAGAAAGTGGGCAGGTGCTCGGCTTTAGGAGAAAGGGCCTCGCGGTTTTCCAAAGAGGCCGCACACTTCCACTTGCAACGTCCGAGTTCCAGGTGCTCCACATCTTCACCAGTACTTGGTGTGGTCAGTCTTTTTAGTTTCAGCCATTCTGGTGGGTGTGAAGCGATGTCTCATTGTGATCTTATTTTGCATTTCGCTGATGACTAAAGACGCTGAGCATCTTTTTACGTACTTATTGGCCGTTTGGACCACATCTTCTTTCGTGAAGCACCTGCTCAGATATTTTGCCCGTTTTCTTGCCGACTTGTCTTCCTCTCCTTGACTTACCGTCATTCTTTCTGTATTCTGGAGAGCAAATACTTAGTCAAACCCATGCATTGAGAATATCTTCTCCCACCTGTGGAGTTTGTTAAAATGGTTGATCCCTTGGCTGCACTGCTGAAGATTCTGGCTGGGAGGGCTTTTCACCAGGGTCCCCGAGGGATCTGCTGCCCTGCTCACATCTTGCTTTTGAGAACCCCTCTGAGGTTCAGGGTGGGCAGGCCAGGCAGAGGATGAATCCCCACTCTGAACGAGTCTGCAGACTTGTGGAAGGTAGGTCATGGGGATCCTAGCACATGGCTTGAACATTCCAGTATTCTGGAGTTCCATGTTAATTCTGCCCCATCCCTGCCCTCCTCCACTTTGGGGGTGGGGGGTAGGGAAGGGAAGGAGAAGAGGCTCCTTGAGAGAGCAGAATGTCCAGGTTCTGCACACAGTGTGTGGGTCAGCAGATGGGGATTGAAGGCTTCTGGCTCTGCCATTCTTGACGTTGGCATAAGCCTCAGTTTCCTCATCTATAAAATGAACACAGTAACAGTGTCTGTGCCATAGAGCTACTGAAAGAATTAAATGAGACAATGCGTGCAAAGTGCTCAGCCCACCACAGTCAGTGCTCAGTAAAGGGTAGACAATTTTAGTTATTAGATGACAAGTGGAATGAGGCCCCACACGGCCTGCCAGCTTTAAATGGCCAGCTGCTGTCTCCACAGGGCTCAGTTTTTCCTTCCAGGAGAACTCCAACCAGTCTGCGTGCATCCACCCTGCCATTCCATGCAAAGGTTTAGGAAGGCCTCGGCAGCACAGGGCACCAAGTCCCAGCGGCCCTGCCCTGAAGCCAGACCCTGCTCCCCGGGGTTTATCATTAAAGTTCCCTAAGAATGGATGATGGCTCCAGCCCCTCCTTGGAGCTCCCAGCTGTCAGGCCATCCTTCTCCCAGACAGACATTTCTGTCCCATCCCTTCCCAGGCAGTGGCTCTGTCCTCATTTGTGCTGGTTCTACGTCACTGATGGCTCCAGCTACCCGCTGGCAGAAATTTCATCCAGGGAGTCTACCCGGTGCAATCAAACAGCCATCACCCCAAGAAGTAGCAGAAGAGTAAATGCATGTGTGCCCCTTGGATTTCAGAGAGCTCCTCAATGGCTTTGCCAATTGCAGAAAGGCGGCTGCCTGAGGACTGGGGAATGTGGGAGAGAATCACGCCTTGGCCTCCCCACAGGCAGGGGTCTGGGCTCCTCTGGCGTGGGGCTTGTACGTCATCAATAACAGTCTATGTTTGTGGAAGGAATGGATTAAATAATCTCAGATTCATTCATTCATGCCATTCCAATTAAACAAGCGTTACAGAGCAACTCCCGTTTTCAGTAAACACTGTGACCAGAACTGAAGAGATCTTTTGGCAAATGCAGAATCAGCCCCTCTACTGGGTGAGGGGGATGGGATGGGGATGTCCCCTCCTGCCTAAGGGACACCTCCCCTCTCCTCAAGAACCCCATGGACTTAGAATCCACAGCATGATGAGAAGTTTTTCTGTTTGTCTGACCTCTACCCAGCCATCTCTGGCTTAACTGGACACATTTTCTGAATCCATACTCTGAAAATAACAAACCTGGCACCTGCCTGAGTTCGAGGGTCCATCTCTGTTGATAGCATCTTCTCCCTCAGGCTCCAAGAAGTGGACCTGCCTCTGGAACAGCTAACCTTGGAAAGTAGGAGCCGTGAGGACTCAGGATTGGCCCAGCAAGGATGATGCACAGGGCCCCCCACCAGCCCCTCACTGTGACTGGACCAAAGATAGGCAGGTAGGCCTCAGAAGCCCCAGCTGTTCCCTGGACCTCGTCTCTGTCTTTCTCTCCCTTTCTCCCACCCTCTCCCCACCCCCAGGCCTGAATGAAGCAGGTGGCTGACTGTTACGTCTGTGGTGCAGCTGACCCTTCTTGGCGTCCATTCTCTGGGCTGCTGGTTCTAGCCCCAAGGCAGTGTTTCAGAATCCCCCAGTGTTAGGTACCAAAGATGGGGCACAGCCAGGTCCTGTCCTGGGGTTCAAAAGGTTCAATCAAGGACAAAGGCTGTATTAACCACCTCCCGAGACACTGCAGGAACACTTTCAGTGGAATTTCCAGCTAAGGACAGCTCAGTGCCAACCTTTATGTACCAGTCCTAATGTCCCTGGGAACTGGGCTTCCTCTGTAGACACCGGACTGCTGTTGGACTCAAGTGTCCAAGGTTCTACTCTTTCCTGGGCGTCTAAAGCAGTGTCCACAAAGCTCCCTGGGAGGGTTGGGAAGTTTTTTCAGGAGGCACAGCTGGCCTCTTCCCTTCCAACCCTCTCAACACCCAGCCTCTCCCAAGAGAAGCCTGCTAATGTGGCAGTGGCCAGCCAGGACAACGTGGAGATACCCCATCACCTCTTGGTCCAGGGATACAATACATCTTATGGCAGAAGCTCCCCAGTTCCTTAAAGCTCTCTGACAGAGGAAATCATGGCCCCAGTGCACAGGTGTGTTATGCCCCAATCCTGGACACATGGTCATTACCAAGACCCAAGTCAGTCCCTGGAGGGACTCTTAGTATAGGAAACCAGCTCTAGTATCTTCCACGTGGTCAAGGGATGGCCCACTATCTCACCTAGCACCAGGGATCCATGCTGAAACATGTCATCTCTTGGTGTCAGAGTCAAGTCCCAGGTGAGCTGGCTTGTTAGACATGGTTGGAGCTCCCCACCACAGAGTGCTGACCGGTGGCTGGCAATTTCCTCTGCCACGCTGCCTTTCTCACTTCAGAAGCCTTTTGCTTGTCATGCTTACCCACAGATGACCCCTGGGTAAATCTGTTTGACCTAAGAACCCTTAAACCCCAGCCATGTCTGTTCCCTGTGTTATCTTTGAAATGCCTTGGTCATCGCTACACACAGGCATGGGCACAAAGCATCACAAGGCATGAGAACTCAGCTACTGGTAATGATTCACCAGCACTTTCCCAGCACATGCCTCCTTTGAGCATCATATAATGCCAACCAATAAGAAAAAATGGCATCGCGAACAATACAAGCTGTCGGCATGTCCGAGGGGGAAGTGCTTATTCAGAGAGGTTTGCTATGTGACCGTGGGAGGGAAACTGGCCAAACCAATGGTGACTCCCCCGGGTACAGTTTTAAGAGCAGTTTTCTCCCAAGATGTCCTCAGGAAGGACATGGCAGAATTCACAGAGAGACAAGGTCCCTCCTTTGGGCAAGCAAGAGGGAAGATGTGATAGTCTGCCATGATATTAAAACCTTAGAGGAGTCACTGAGTGAACGTAACAATACCAACCACTGCTGTTTATTGGCCACTGGATTGGATTCGAGGCTTAGAATTTCACATTTATTATTTTGGTTATCTTTGCAGTTACACCATGAGACCATGACTATTATTGGCTCCTTTTATAACTGAAGAGATTGAGACTCAGAGAGGTTAAGGAACTTGCCCAAAGTCACAGAGCTCATCAGTGGCAGAAGTAGGTTTATACCCGGGCCAGCCTGATTTTCAGATTCACTCAGCCCACTGCCTGGCTATGCCATGTCTCTGCAGCATGTCGGCTTTATTAGGCTTGGCCCTGAAGTGGTCAAGTCTCGGCCCAGGCCTTCCTACACCTGGCTGGTGAGTGGAGCTGGGGTCTCTGGGTCTCCAGGGCTATCCTGACCTGCTGAGACATGGGTACCTGGACATCAGCAAAAGCTCCATCTCTTCTACCTGCCCAAAGGGAAAGTGTCCAACCAGTGGAGGGAACTTCTTTCCTCTCTTTACTGGATTATAAAGACCACACTTTAGTTAACCTCAAAACCTCCTTCCGCCCTACATCTACTTTAGAAGCCAGAGATGGAATTGCATGTCCAGTCCTCCCCGGAAGCCCACTGGTCAACATACTGAGCCCTGACAGCCCCCCTCATCCTCACTCCCGACACAAGTCTGGAGGTTCCAAGTTTTTAGTGGCAGCCCCACATGGCCCTGGCCCACCCCCAGAGTTCTGTCCCGACCCTGAAGACAGGCTGGCCCCCAGGTTGAAAACCCCCTTCTATTTAAGCTTATTTTCCCAGGCCAGTCAGAAGTCATCGACCAAGAGACCAGTGACATGTTGGCAAACACTGGCCTGGCACCTCTGGCTCTGTGACTTTGGGTAAAGGTTGTATCACATCTGAGCTTTGGTTTCCTTCTCTGCAAAATGGAGATGCTTCCAGTCTGCTCCACCACTCCCAGGTAACAAAGTGAGATGCTTGGCAAGCACTCACTTGCCAAAACATTGCCGGGAAAGATCTCCCCTCCAAGGGTAAGAAGTCCCACCACTGTACCAAGTGCTCCATCGGCAACAGCTCCAGGTAAACCTTCACTTGAGCAATTATGTATACAAATCCCATTATTAGTGAGGTAGCCCCCTCTCATTTTTCTCTGACAGCCCTCTGTGGGACCTCAGTCAATATTTGCTGAAAATCAAATACAGATCTCATTATGATTCAATGCAAACACTGTACTGAGCTCCACCAAAGCCTGCTATGGGCTTAAGAGGCATTAAATTAATTTGCACAAGTGTCCATAGGATGAAAGTCATCTCCCGACCCCTCCACCAACTTATAGAACCCAGGCTCTGCCCAGGCATTCTCACAGATTCCAGGTCTCCACTATCCTGCCAATGAAACAGCACCAACACACCTGAAATACCAGGCACAGAGCTGAGCACACCCTGGATATTGGAGGGAGTGGGTGAGTGAATGAAGAGGGGACAGTAACAGCCAGAAGAACACCAGACTTGGAGCCTCAGGGTCCAGGGTTAACCTTGCTCTTCATTCAGTGTCTGTCAGGTCCTGGCTTACCTTCTGTCTCCATTTCTTCACCTGGAAGATTATATGGGATAAGGATTACATGAAATAATATTTGTAAAATGCATAGCATGGTGTTTGACACATAGTAAGCTCTCAAAAAATATATAATAATAAATATATTATTAAAAATAAAATAACCATCCCATAACGACAAAGCCACATAGCAAAAAGGTATGATTAAAACTTACATAGAACACAAATACAAAAAATCATAAGAGAAAACTATGAACAACTATATAGCAATAAGGTGGACAACTTAGAAGCAATGGACAAGTTTCTAGAAACATACAGTCCATCAAAACTGAATTAAGAAGAAATAGATCATTTGAACAGACCAATCACTAGAAGTGAAACAGAATCAGCAATAAAAAAAAAAAACTCCCTGTGAAAAAAATGTCCAGGACCAGATGGCTTCACTGGGGAATTCTAGCAAACATACAAATAAGAGCTCACACTGATCCTTCTCAAACTCTTTCAAAAGATTGAAGAGGAAGGAATATACCCAAATTCATTCTATGAAGCCACCATCACCCTGATATCAAAGCCAGACAAAGACACTACCAAAAAAGAAAGATATAGGCCAATATCAATGAACATAGATGCAAAAATCCTCAACGAAACACTAACAAACAGAATCCAACAGCACATTAAAAAGATCATACACCATGGTCAAGTTGGATTCACCCCAAGGACACAAGGATGGTTTAACATACCCAAATCAATCAATGTTATACACCACATCAACAAGAGAAAGGACAAAAATCACATGATCATGTCAATAGATGCAGAAAAAGCCTTCGATAAAATTCAACACCCATTTATGATAAAAACTCTTAGCAAAGGGAGTATACAAACATATCTCAATATAATAAAAGCTATTTATGACAAACCTACAACCAGCATAATACTCAACATTGAAAAGCTGAAATCCTGTCTGCTAAAATCTGAAACAAGATAAGGATGGCCACTCTCACCACTTCTATTCAATATAGTATTGAAAGCCCTAGCCATAGCAATTAGACAAGAAAAAGAAATAAAAGAGAAGAGGTAATATTGTCATTATATGTGGGTTACATGATACTACATATAGAAAATCCTAAAGGCTCCACACGAAAACCACTAGAGCTGATAAAAGAATTTGGCAAGGTAGCAGGATACAATATTAACATACAGAAATCGGTGGCATTTCTTTACACTAACAATGAAATATCAGAAAAGGAAAGTAAAGAAATAATCCCTTTTTAAAATTGCGTCTAAAAAATAAAGTACTTAGGAATAAATCTGACCAAGGAAGTGAAAGACTTACATGCAGAGAACTACAAAACATTGACTAAGGAAATTAAAGATGACTTAAAGAACCCATGTTCTTGGGTTGGAAGAATTAATATTGTTAAAATGGCCATACTACCCAAAGCAATATACAGATTTAATGTAATCCTTATCAAATTACCCAGGACATTTTTCACAGAATTAGAACAAATAATCCTAAAATTTATATGGAATCACAAAAGACCCAGAATTGCCAAAGCCTTACTGAAGAACAAGAATGAAGCAGGAGGACTAACTCTCCCAGACTTGAGACAATACTACAGAGCTACAGTAATCAAAACAGCATGATATTGGCACAAAAACAGACATATGGATCAATGAAACAGAATAGAGAGCCCAGAAATAAAGCCAAAAACTTTTGGTCAATTAATCTTTGACAAAGGGGGCAAGAACATACAATGGAACAAAGACAGTCTCTTCAGCAAATGGTGTTGGGAAAACTGGACAGCTTCATGTAAATCAATGAAGTTAGAATACTCCCTCACACCATACACAAAAATAAATTCAAAATGGCTTAAAAACTTAAACACAAGACAAGGCACTATAAACCTCTTAGAAGGAAACACAGGCAAAACATTATCCTACATAAATCTCAGCAATGTTCTCCTAGGGCAAGCTACCCAAGCAATAGAAATAAAAGCAAGAGTAAACAAATGGGACCTAATTAAACTTGCAAGCTTTTGCACAGCAAAGGAAACCATAAATAAAACAAAAAGACAACCTATGGAATGGGAGAAAATATTTTCAAAAGATGAGACTGACAAGGGCTTAATCTCCAGAATATATAAACAGCTCATACAACTTAATGAGAAAAAAAGCAAGCAACCCAATCCAAAAATGGGCAGAAGACCTAAACAAGCAATTCTCCAGTGAAGACATATAAATGGCCAATAGGCACATGAAAAAATGGTTAATAGCACTAATTATCAGAGAAATGCAAATCAAAACTACAATGAGGTATCTCCTCACACCAGTTAGAATGGCTATCATTCGAAAGTCCATAAATAATCAACACTGGAGAGGCTGTGGAGAAAAGGGAACCCTTCTACACTGCTGGAGGGAATGCAGTTTGATGCAGTAATTGTGGAAAACAGTATGAAGATTCCTCAAAAGACTGGGAATAGACTTACCATGTAACCCAGCAATCCCACTCTTGGACATATATCCAGAAGGAACCTTAATTCAAAAAGACACATGCATCCCAATGTTCATAGCAGCACTATTTACAATAGCCAAGACATAGAAACAGCCTAAATGTCCAAAGACAGATGACTGGATAAGGAAGCTGTGGTATATTTATACAATGGAATACTACTCAGCCATAAAAAATAATAAAATAATGCCATTTGTAGCAACATGGATAGACCTGGAGAATGTCATTCTAAGTGAAGTAAGCCTGAAAGAGAAAGAAAAATACCATATATATCTCTTATATGTAGCATCTAAAAAAAAAGACAAACGAACTTATTTACAAAACAGAAACAGACTCACAGACATAGAAAGCAACTTATGGTTACGAGGTGGGGAAGGAGGTAGGAAGGGATAAATTGGGAGTTCGAGATTTGCAGATACTAACTAATACATATAAAATAGATAAACAACAAGTTCATTCCATATAGCACAGGGAACTATATTCAATATCTTGTAGTAATTTATGGTGAAGAAGAATATGAAGATGAATGTATGTATGTTCCTATATGACTGAAGTATTGTGCTGTTACACCAGAAATTGACACAAGATTATAAACTGATTATACTTCAATAAAAATATTTTTTAAAAAACCTTACATACAAAAGCAAGCAAACAAAAACAAGGGAGGAGGGTATAGCTTAGTGGTAGAGCACATGCTTAGGATGCATGAGGTCCTGGGCTCAAGCCCCAGTACTTCCATTAAAAAAAATTAAATTAAAACCTAATTACCTCTGCCCCCCCCAAAAAAAAGACTGATTAAAAAATAAATAAAATAAATTTTTAAAAAACCAAAAACCAAAAAACAACTTCCATACTTAGAGACAGGAACTATTAAGAAATGTCAACATGAAAAAGGATCGTCTGGACAACTGGCCTGGAAGTGACATGACTGTTAGGTCGACAGAGGGAAGGCTGCCTAGATGCCCTATGTCTGGAGTCAATCTGCATAGACTGACTGGCCTCAAACTTCCTAACTCATGACCTGGTACATGTTGCATAAAATGTGGTGCTTTTCTCTTATGTAAAAAAAACAAAAAAAGACTGGCCGGGACTCCACTCAGGATTGGGTTGTGAATTCCTGTTTGGAACCTGCCCTGCTTCAAACACATGCCATTATAATAGGTAAAATATAATTCAAAAAATTGTAAAATATATAGTAATCTTCAAAAACAAGATAAACATTGCAATGACAAGAGAAGGGTTAGAAGCACAAAGTGGCAGAATTCCAATGGCAGAAGCTGGGGAGTCCACATCATGAGAGGTGATGGGGACTGAGAGTATCCCACGTGAGGCGGGGCGTGCTCCTGCAGGCTGGAGTCTGCCCCTAATTTAGGAAGGACGGCTGGGAAAGCATGTGCCCAGCTGCTGTCAGGTGAAAGGGGATGCACTAGGTGATTGATAGGTCTAGAATCTGAGATACATAGAGGATGTGGCAATTACAAGGTCTGTACAATTAGTCGGATGCTGCTAAAGTTACTGCTGCACTGACGGGAGAAGACAGACTCAGTTCAGCTGGCTAGGTATGATGTGGAGATCAGAAGGCCTCTGCGGCAACTTTTAAACAGATCACGCCTCTTCGTCAGAGAGCAGACAGTGCTTAAGGTAAGACCTAGGATCTGATTGTAAGAGCAGGGAAACTCCAGAGAGTACTGAGGTTTCCTATGCCAAAATCAAGGCTTTGATAGAAAAGAATCAGGACCCCGAGACTCAGGTTAGAGGCATCTGAGTGGATATTTCAGAACAACAAACTCCCAGACTTCCCTGAACCCTCTGCCTACAAAAGTGGTCCACTGCCTTTCTAAAAGATGGTAGACCCTCTTGCTTAAAATCTATTCAGAGACCCCCATGGCCACAAGTCTCTTGCAGGACATCTTCCTTCTTTAAAATCTGCTCCTGCTTCCCCTTCTGGCCACTAGAACAGGGTCAAATCTCAGCAGGGACCAACTGGAGAAATGGTGGCCCTGCTCAAAGGAAAGAGTTATTCACCAATGGGGCTGAAGGGCTGACCACCGTGAATTCACAAGAACTGGGAAGTCTTGCCTGAGAGGAGATCCCAAGGGAGCTGAACCAAGGGTAGGTGGGGAAGGGACACAGCACATAAGGCTGGTTAAGGTTTTGACACTTTGTCAGGTTCGGAGAGTCAGTCTTAGTAACTTCTGGAATGGCCCCTAGAATCTTGAAAAAAATTCTCATCTTAAAAGCTATATGGAAATAATGAGAGCAGCCTGGTTAGGTTGTTACAGAAGGGATTCAGATCTTCTGATCTCAGAGAAGTGGGTGTGTTAGGTTGGATCTATTATACAAGATCTAAGTTCCTTTACTAAGGAGCAGGGAAGCAGTTGGGGGTGGGGTGGGTGGGGAGTCACAGGCAGCATTAGGAAGCTCAGTGGTGGCGATCTTCTGTAAGCTGTGCTGATAACAGATCTGGTAACGGAGCTGGCTCTCTAGAGTCACTAAGGACAGAAGGATTCTGGAATAGCAGAGGTCACATAGCAGCGTTCAATCATCAGAGACAAGGGAGAAAGCAAGGTCAGAATGGTAACCAGAGAAATCTGACCTACAAGGACATGTGGTGATTCCCAATAGACCGTGGTGTATCTAAGAACAACATTTATAGGTGGCTGACAAACATATTGACCAAGAATGGATGAAAATGAGCAGAAAATGGAGGTAAATTGCAGCCACATGTTGTATTCAGTTCTCAGACTCAGAGCCCATCAGTTGAGGAAAGACCCTGCAATGTCACAGTAGGTATGAACAGTAGCAATTATCCTAGGTCTGAGTACAAATGCACTGGGGAAAGGGGAAAGTGTATCTTTAGTGTGTTGCTGGACAAAGGATCTGAGCTGACTTCAGTACTAGGGAACTCAAAGCACATTCTTCCTCCACCCCCCATTAGCGTAAAGTACACGGCTGCAAGGAATGAACGGAGTCTTTCTTGTAGTGGGTCCCATAGGTCCAAAGACCCACCAAGGGGTCATTTCCTCAGTTCCTGAAAGCATAACCAGGATGGACATGTTACAGAAACCTGAATCCTATCAAGAGACCAAGCAGCACTCGGAGGGTTGGAGAGCTCAGGTTTATTAACGTCGGCAGGCCCAGAGGAGTTAATGCTCCAAGCTCTGGCCCCCATCTGTAGGTTTACACAGGCTTTTAATAGGGTTTTAGGTTTCAATTAAGTTCGTGCCATATGCAAATGAGGTGTTAGAAATGGACCAATCAGGAATGAGTTTTTGGGAACCAATGGGATTTTAGGGGTAAGTTTCATTTCCCTAGAAGCAAGCTGATTTATAGAAGTGCAAAAGCAGGAAGGCAATGGCCCTGCCTCAGCGGTCTTGCTGGTCCCTTTGTGGGTTTTGCCCCTTCAGACATATGTAGCAGCTAGCATGGTAGGAAAGGCCAAATGCCAGGCCCTGAAATTGCCCCTGACCCTCTGACCCCCTGACCCAACCAATCAAAAACTATACCACACCTTGGGGACAGAGGCAAAAATGAGTGCTATCCTCAAAGACTTAAAGAATGCATTGGTTGGGGGGCCGATTGTGTCTCCCAGAACTTGCATAATCTGCAATGAATCATGGAGGATGGTGGTGAACCACCTCAGACTTAACCTGAGTTTCACCCCATCCATAGTTTCTATGCCAGGTATGATGCCTTAACCTAAAACAGATCAACAGAGCCTCTGCTGTGTAGAATGCAGCTATCGATCCGGTGAATTTGTTTAGGGTTTTTTTAAATCTCCATCAGGAAGAAGAACCAGAATCTCATTCATTCACATGGGGTGGACGACAGCGTTCATCTGTGGTCTTTCCCGAGAGCTATGTTAATTCTCCTGTCCTCTGTTAACAGTAAAGCCCAAGGTAAACTTGAACATCTGGACATTTCACAGAACATCATATGTTCTGGACACCACAACTGTCCTGAAGAAGGTGAAAGATAAACTACAAAGATTTCAGGGCCTGTCACATTGGCCCAATGGTCTGAGGCACATTTGCCACCTTACACCTCCAACAATAGACTCCTAAGGTGTTGGAAGAACCATGCTATCTGCTGCAAACAAATACACCTCATTCAAAAATCAGCTCCTGGAAAGCAAAGCCGTGTAGAGACTGGCCCTCTGACCATGGAGCACCAAGTGACTGCCACCAGAGCTACCCATACCAGGCTGGGTGTCTCTGAAGCAGCAAGCCACAGTATTAGGTGTCAGCGATGCATCATTCCGTGAGTGTCCAGGATCAAGCACGAGCAGGTATAATGCACAAACAAGCTATACACATTGGCGGCCCAAACCCTCATGTCTCGGGCCTATGTTAAGCCAGTGCATCTCCCTCAATTCATACCCGTGGCCTCATCAGAGATGGGGAGTGAGCTCTATAACCAGCTGATGGAAGAGAAGAAACCTAGATCTGGTTCACGGGGTGGCTCCACACAGCATGGTGACGCAAGATGAAATGGGCTTCTACTGCCCCAGGGGTGGCTCTGAAAGTCCAGGCAGTGCATCCGGCCGTGTACTTTGCTTAGAGAAGTGGCCCGAGGTAAGGAAATACATGGATTCCTGGGCAGTGTGATTTGTTCTGCTGATTGTCCGGAAAGAGAAAGATTAGAAAATTGGGAACAAGGAGATCTTGGCTAGAACCTTGTGGACAGAACCAAGGAGCCAAGACTGCGGGTTTCTGCATCACACGTCAGTGCCCACTGGAGGCACCCGCTGCAGGGGAGGTGATAAACGACCAGATGGACAAGCGGTCTTACACAGGAGGTGTCAACTAACATCATCAGCCACCTAATTCCTGCCCCGGAAACGTGCAGCCACTCAGCAGAAGCCTTCGACACGGTGTCGTCCTCAAGGAGACCAGCAAAACACAGGTGGAAAGTTAATTATACCCAACTCCTTCCACGCTGGAGAGAGCAGTGACTCATCCTGTAAGGGATTAATACATATTTCTGGTACGGGTTTGTCTTTCCTGCCCGTGGTGTCACTATCCAGGGAAACAGGGCCTGATTTATTGTCACTGAATTCCACATAACATTGCTGTGCACCAAGGGACCCACTGTATGAGAAAGAGGTCAGATATACACAAGGCCCATTGGACCTATCACATACTCAATCACCCAGAAGCTGCCAGCTTAGCAAGACCCATTAGCTTGGAGGTGACATCCTACAAGGTTAGGATATAGTCCTCAAGATGCAGTATATATCTTGGATCGAAGACCATAGCGAGATGTTCTGTCTCCAGTAGATGTAATATATGGACCTAAGAACCAAGAGGTTGAAGTGGGCATGGCACTGCTATCCATCACTCCCCAGGACCTCCTAGTGATTTCCCCTGCCCCTCCGAGTGCCCTGGAGGAGGAGTTTCACCAGGAGACACAGTAAGGATCCCACTAAACCTAAAGGTATACTTGCCATCTGGTTGTTTGGGGCTTTTTATACAGATCAGCAGAAAAAGGAAGAAATTGTCATACTGGCAAGGATCGTCAGGAGGAGATGGGTTATGACACGTAACGGAAATGAGGAAGAGTGTATTTGGAACACATGGGATACTTTGGGGCATCTCTTGGTGCTCACACGTGGTCATTATGAATGGCAATTATAGCGACCATAGCCTGAAAGGATATACGGTTCAGACCTCTCAAAGGATGAAGGTAGGGGCCCCCTCACCAGGTAAGCCAAATAGACCAGCAGAGGGCAATCTAAAGCAGGTGGCTGAGGGACATGCTGAGAATCAGTTACGGCCTTAGAACTAACCAGTGCAGTGAAAACCACAACTTATCCTACTAACCCTCTTCTTCTAAGTTACGTTTCCCCAGAAATTGTAGCCCACCGCTCACTCAGGGAATCTATGCCTGACGGAGTGAAATTGTGAGGCATGAGAGGACCCGAGAGGTGGGACAATGTGGTGCTCCACCCAGATCCCCTTTTACTATCTTTGGACGCCTCTCCCCATCTCCTGGCCCCAAGTCTGGGCAACTCTGAGGCATAAATTCCATTCCAGATCCCCCTGTGGGGTCAGGCAGAAGCTGTCCTCGGAGGGCTGGGCCTGAACCTGCATGCTTCCCTTCCCTGCCCTCTCCCTTCCTTGTTACCAGGCTCTGAGGGCATTGCCTTCATAAACCACTTGCACGCCAGTCCTCATCGCAGAGGCTCTTTCTACAGACTTGACCCAAGAAGATCTCTTTATCTTTTTCTTTTCTTTTTTCTCACTCTAGAGGAGTTGAATTTGTTTCTAAGGAGAAATAGGGGACTGGGAGAGAGAACACCAGGGCTGAGACTCACTGATGGCAGGGAAGGCTCCAGGGTGACGTGTTGGATGGGGAAATGTCCCAAAGTCCTAGGGTGCCCCCCCACACAGGAATGGTGACATTTCTAAGCAAGTAAGCCCCAGAACATTCCATAACTCCTCAGAAAAGGTTGCAGAGCCCAGCTATTCTGACAAAGCCTGCATACCACCCAGAGATGCTCTCACCCCCCGCTCCCCCTTACCATAACTTCAGACAGTGGATAGAAAGCAGATATGTAGCCACCACTTACAGCTAAGAGGGAAAACCCATGGGTCTCAGGTACAGAGATCAGAGCAGGGAAGATGCCTGGGAAGATGCTATGCTTGAACAAGGTGAAATGCTCCAGAGCAGAGCCACAAAAGCACAAAACAGAAAGAAGGGACATGGGATACAGCACAACACACACAAAGAAACCTACACTAGACAAATATACCACTAAAGGACCAGAAGAAAACAGCCCACTATTGCTTGAAGTTAGAGAACATTTAATAGAAACGTGAATCAAATAAAGTTGCAATTAAAAGGCAAGATGATAAAACTGCAGAATGAGATGGAAAAAGATGTTGGAAACCTGGGAAAACAAAGTTAGAACTCTGAAATATGCATGTAACTTGCAGTCAGCACCCTGTTTACCCAGTTCTGCAGACTCAACCAATCACAGATCGTGTGTACTGTAGCACATATTCAGTGAAAAAATTCATAAGTGGACCTGTGCAGTTCAAACCCGTGTTGTTCAAGGGTCAGCCATACTTGGCATAAAGCTACAGCAATCAAGATAATGTGACAGCGTAAAGACAGTGTGACAGTGTAAGCACACAGACCTATGGAACAGACAGAATCCCGAAATAGACCCAGACAAATGCAGTCAACTGATTTTTTTCTAAAAGTGCAAAGGCAATTCAATGGTGAAAAAATAATGTTTTCAACAAATGATGATTAAGCAATTGTGTAGACGCACACCCAGTTCAACCCGTACTTCACACTTTATACAAATAGTAACTAAAAATGTATTAAAGACAGAAATGTAAAACTAAAAAGCTTCTAGGAAAAAAAAAAGAAAGAGAAAATCTTTGTAACTTTGAGTTAGGGTAAGTGTTCTTAGATACATCACCAAAAGCAGGATCTGAGATAGAAAACAAGGCAAATCTTGATCAAAATCAAAAAATTTGCTCTGTGAAAGACACTGTTAACAGAATAAAATGACAAGCCACAGACTGGGAGAAAATATTAGCAAATCACATATATGACTAAAGGCTTGTATCCAGAATGTATAAAGAAACTCAAACCTCAACAACAGAAAAACAAGTAACTCAATTCAAAGTGGGTAAGACTTGAAAAGGCACTTTGCCAAAGAAGATATTCAGATAACAAACACATTTAAAGGTGTTCAACATCATTAGTCATTAGGGATTAAAACCACCGTCAGATAATATGATCTACTTATTAAAATGACTAATTTTTTTTAAAAATTGACAATACCAGGTGCTGTCTAGTATAGATGCAGAGTAACAGGAACTTTTAAACACCACTGATAGGAATGCAAATTGGTATAGCCGCTGTGGAAGACAGTTTGGTGGTATCTTATAAAATTAAACATGCACTCACCATTTGACCACAATTCCAGGTTTGAGTATTTAACCAAAATTAATGAAAACTTATGAGCACATAAAACTCTGTACATGAATGTTTATAGCAACTCTGTATTTTTTTCCTTTCTGTTTGAATTATTTTAAAGCAAAAATAAGAAAAAGAAGGAAGAGATAGAGAGAAAAAGAAGACTGAATGGAAATTCACCAAAATGTTTAGAGCAACTATCTCTTTAGAGCATTATGGGGGGGGGTTAATTTTTTATTTACACTTTTTCATATTTTCTAAATTATCCCCAGGAAGTATGTATGACTTTGATAATCTGAACAAAAACAATAAGCGCTCTTTCAAAAGCACCTTGCTAAGCTGTTGTGATTTAAAAGCCTGGATGGTGGATGAGACGCTGGCGTTTGGACATCCCGGCTGGCTCCCCGAGCGACTTGTCCAGGACAGGTTTCTGGGGGAACTGATAAGGACGCAACTGAATTTAAATTTCACTATCAGCACCACCCTCTGGGCCTCAGGGGGTGAGGGTTCCAGAAGTCTCGATCCCTCTGCCAGCCTCCCAGGAGCAGGGGCTGCAAGAAGAGATAAAAACCAGCTTTATTGTGCTCTCTGAAAATTTTGAAAATCATTCTGAAAATCGAGGTCACCGTCACTGTAGCCAACTTACCCTGGGCAAGGTCCCGTGGATGCCCTTGAAAACGTGGGTGTGGCCCCCTAAAGCTCCCAGCATGTGGGCATGATCCCATGTGGGCACCAAGCGCAACAACTTACAAAGTTTATCCCCAGTGGCTTTTATATTTATGTCTCAAAATAACTCTGGGACGTCTTAGTCTTGTCTCCATTTCAGTATGGAAAAACTGGGACTCAGAGAAGTTAATTAACCTGGACAGGGCCACCCAGCTAATAAATGGGGAAGAGTCAACACTCCAGGAGGCCACACAGAATGCTAACAGTGATTCCACTGTTAGGCACCAGTAACAAGCTCAGAAAAGGAATAATTCTTGGATCAGGGCAGAACATTCCCAAAAGTCCTAAATGCACAGGAAGAGAGCAGCCCCAAGTGTAGGGGCTGGACAGGCTTATTTGGAGATTAGAATCTGAGTATTCCCATCCAGACACCAGTCCTCTGATTCTAAGGGGGTCCATGTAAGTAAGAGCCTGCCCCCTGCTCCTATGCTTAATTATCAGGCACTTAATGTTAATATCGGAGACACTGAAAGGGCTAAAAGAATGGGAATGAGAAAAATCCCACTAGTGTTTTCTTCCATCAGTCTTCTTGCTGGTTTTTTTGGGGGGGTGGTGGTAATTATGTTTACTTATCTATTTATTTAATGTAGGTACTGGGGGTTGAACCCAGGACCTTGTGTATGCTAAGCATACACTCTACCACTGAGCTGTACCAATCTCCTCCCATCAGTCTTTCTTTTTTTTTTTTTTTGAAGATACTCTGTTCTTTTCCTTTTTCAGATTTCTATCTTTTTTGAGTTCTGTTCAGTTTTTCTGATTGCTCTTGTTAACTCTATTTTCTGGAGAGGATCTGTTGTAGCTGAGCTCCAAACTAGTCATTTTGGACTACTACCAGGAAAAACACACAGTACTTAAAGGCCAGCAGGAGCCCTCGTAAGATCTAGGCAGGAGGCAGGCAACACATGGGGTGGCTATTCCCCAAAATTGGAAATGGCTCTGGAAAGTCCTGCGGGTTTTTGTACACCAGCCTGATCACCAGGCTCCCAAGAGGGAAGGGAGGAGGACTAGGGCCTCCCACCATCTCCTGACCTCCTCCCTGTCCTAGCCTGGCACCCATACTGGATAACTTCACCCCCTCTCCCTATGGGCAAGGTCCCTCTGGATGTCAGGCTATCCTGGGGCTGCAAAGGGGCCCACCAAACAAGCAGGAGATGATCTCAAAGCAGCATTAACAATCGCTCATCTGCATGGGTCTGGGGGCCACCAGGGGCAGCACACACCGCTGCGCAGCTCTGAGATTGCCCTCCTAATGCTCCAGGGTCCACTGTTCTCAGCAGAGCCTGATACTCCCAGGGCTGTAGTATCATCTTGACCCAAATCTAGGCAGCTTCTCCCTCTTCACATAGTCTTTTAGGGACCAGGAGGTAACAAACTAGGTGAGTCCAATTAGGGGTCCCCGGGGTGATGGGGCAGCAGCCTGGACAGCACATGCTCCTCTAAAAGGATCACGCTACTCAGGGTAGGGAAGCAATGTCCCAGATAACTACCTGGTGGAATTCTGTACCAGCATCAAGCTAAGGAGAGAAAAAATTGGGGGTAGGAGTGGCTGAGTTGCTGTTGGTTTTTTTGTTTTTGTTTTTGTTTTTGTTTTTAAATTGAAGTCTATAGTCAGTTTATGATGCTGTGTCAATTTCTGGTGGACAGCATAATGTTTCAGTCAGACATATACATACATATATTCCTTTTCATTTTCTTTATCATTATAGGTTACTACAAGACATTGAATATAGTTCCCTGTGCTGTACAGTAAAAACTTGCTGTTTATCTGTTTAATATGTAGTAGTTAGTATCTGCAAATCTTGAACTCCCAGTTTATTCTTTCCCACTCTTTTCCCCCTTGGTAACCATAAGTTTGTTTTCTATGTCTATGAGTCTGTTTCTGTTTTGTAAATAAGTTTATTTATCTTTTTTTTTAAGAGCCCGCATATGAGTGATATCATGTGGTACTTTTCTTTCTCTTTCTGGCTAACTTCACTTAGAATGACAATTTCCAGGACCATCCATGTTGCAGCAAATGGCATTATTTTCTTTTTATTCTTTTATTTTTTTAGGGCTGAGTGAAGAACTTGGGTGCAGGCAGTTTGAGACGTGAGACACATGAGAATGAAGGCCCCATCACACCAGAGGTGCTGGGCTGGGTGGATCCACACATGCAGACACCCAGACCTGCCCAGCTGCTCCATGCTCCTTCCACAAGGGGATGGAAGGTGGGGTCTTCCAACGTGAAAGCCGGGCCAAGGCTAGGGGTAACAGCCCAGAATGAGGGACAGGAATCAGCAGATAAATGCCTCAACCTGCCATCTTTGGAGTGACAATTTTCAGGGCATTCTGCATGCTACCTCGCAGGGCCCCCAGCGAGAGGGCGCCCTGCTGCCCACAGCAGTAGCCAGCTCAATCAACAACATACTGTTCACCCTCTTCTCCTCTTCCTTCATCCTCACCCCCTCTCCACTCCCTCACTCCTGCTTCCTGGCATCGCCTCCCAAATAAACTGCCTGCCCCCAAGTTCTTCATCAGCCTCCGCTCTCAGAGGGACCCAAATTAAGACAGATGGTTTGCAGATAAGGACACTGGTAAGTTAAGTAAGTTGCCCAGAGCCACTCAGCTGATAAAGGACAGAACTGGGATTGAATAAGGACCGGCTGCCTCTCAAGTCCTGCTCTTAACCACTACCCACTGTCTCCTAGAGAAAGCCATCCAGTCCCTTCAGCCTCTCTCCCTCTGAGCCTATGGCCAGTTCTCACCCTGTGAATCTGAACCCCTCAATATGCCCAGGGGAAAGTGCCAAGGATGTAGCACACCGACCAAAACACAAGACTGTCTATCCTGGAACCAGGCAGAGCTGGTCCAATGCACACCCCAGAGGGTCCAGTGGGAAACCCCACCCACAGGGGCTCAGGACAGGTCCCCAGACACCAGGGACCTCACCTGCCTGCTCCTCCAGAAGGGCCAACAAGACCCACTGGAGCCTGGAACGTCTGAGCTGAAAGAGGCCTGGAGGGCGTGGAAGGAAGCCCTTTGCTCTGCAGGCAGAAGGCTGAAGCCCAGACGGAGGCCCACTCTTCCCAAGACCCCACTGGGGTCCTTGATGAACAGAAGGCACATAAAGAAGAATGAGTTCCAAGGGCTTTGCTCGTCTCCTCTCTGAGGAGAGGTGGGCCTCCCATCCCCCAAGACTGCCCACTCTCTCAAGATAGGGGGAGGAGGCCAGGCCCAGACACAGCCCGATCTCCCCAGGAGCACTCCAGGGAAGCCAGGCAAAGCTGGGGAGACAGGGTCCTGGGCACAAGGAATCGAGTGTCTGAGGCAAACAGTCACCCCTTCCTACAGAAGGACCCCGGCTAGAAGCCCAGGCCCGGCTGCCGCGTTGGCTTCGTCACCCTCCGTGGAATCCTGGGCCCACGGCTCCTCTCCTGAATCTGATTCCCACGTACCCAACAACAACCACAACACTGATAAAGCTCTCCCTCGATGCCAGGCTTTCTCTGCGTCACAACAGCCCAATGGCTCAACTGCTGATTTCCCTATTGTAGAGCTGAGGAGACTCAGGTGTGGAGAGGTTAAGTGACTCGCCCAAGGTCACACAACCGATCCACAGCCCTGCAGGCTCTCTGATCCCAAAGGCCATGTGGGCTCCCTTTATTTTTAGAAAAGATGATCTTAGAAGGAAACACAAGCCCAGCACTTCCAGGCTCCTTAACCTGCTGGATGTGGAAGGAGAAAAACCCTAAAGGTCTGTTTGGGGAGCCTGTGCAAGCAGCCATCCCTGACTGAATGGGGCAGAGCACGGGCTGAGATGTCCCCGGGGGCAGCGAGGGAGGAGCAGCCAGGCCAGGTCCCGGGTGCACGGGGCGGACAGGCCACTGGTCTGGCAGCTGGGGGACCTCGGAGCTGGAACACCCGACCGCCAGGCCGCACCCTGAGACCCGGGAAAGCCCACCCGCGGGCCAGAGCCCGAGCCGTGGGGACGCAGGGGCCGCGCGAGAGCGGAAAAGGCGCCCTGGGCTGTGGGGTCCCCGGGCTGCCTCTTCTTTCTCACACATCCTCAGAAAAGCCCTTGGAGAAAGAGCAGGGGCCGCCCAACTCCGCAGCACCCCCAGGAGCGGCAGCAGGTCGCCTCATGCTGGACCACAGCAGCCACCTCAGTGCCGAGTGAGCTGCACTCACAGGGAGCAGAGGCTCCCGAGGGGCTTCTCCAGCCTCCCCTACACGTCCCACCCCTGCAGCCACACCAGCCACGGCCCACCACCCCTCAGGGCCCAATATGTTGCCGCTGACCTCAGTCACGGGAGAAGCTGGTCCAGCCCCTGCTCCCTGCCCTCCTTACCACCCCCATCCCCCACAACCCAGCCCTTTGGCCCCTTCACAAGACTCACCCCCCACCGGCTTTGGGCACCAGCCCCTGGAGAGCAGAGTCCGCCCTATCCAGCCTTGCTGGCCCCTCCCCTACAGGGTGGGTACAGATTCTCAAAGGGGAGGGGCTTGAGGCCTTACAGGGGTGGGCACCCCTCCCTTACCATGTGAACTAGAACCTTCTCTGCCTCAGGGCCTGGAGCTCTGTTAGCCACTGCCTCCACACCCCACCCCACCCCATCACCTAGTATCTTAGCCTCAGTAGGGGAAGGTTGGCACCCGGAGCCAGGAAAGGGAGGCGCCAGAGGAAAAAACCGTCAGCTCACACAAATGAATCACAGCATTCTGGTCAGGCCCTGTGAGTGGCCAGGGTGGCTGTGCTGTCCCCGTGTCCCTGGTGAAAAACCTGAGGTCAGACAGAGCCGCACTGCAAAGCTGGGCCTGGAGCCCAGGCTCCTGACACCCAGACACTCCGTCCCTCCTTCCTAGGTGCCCTGGTTGTCACTGGCTTGTTCACACACCCATGCGACAAACATTTGCAGAACACCCAGGGCAGACCCCAACAGGCGCTGCCCCGCGCAGCGTGGGTTCTAGCTGGGGCTCTGGACCAACTGCTCCTTAGGGGCCTCAGTGCCCAGGAAAGCATGCATGGTGGTTTCTGGTCTGAAATTGTCTCCCATCGGGTCAGTCTCTCAACACCACTCCAGCCCAGAACCAGCCCAGAACCAGCCCACAGAGTTCTCTCATTGGCCTCTGGTTTGCGGAGACAAAGCCAAGGAGGACATCGCGCATCAGCTCCTCCACGTGAACAGGAGAAACTGATTTATTTTCCAGGTGGGAAGGATCCTGGAGGTGCCGCTGGGGCTCTCAGGAGGAAACGATTTCATGTCAGGGTGTTTCATCGGCTGGGCCACAGCGCACAGATTTACTGTTCCACGAAGACTGGGAACAAGGGCCGTGATAAACTGTAGGCCGGAGGTGACCGGGAGAGGTGTGTGGAGAGAGCCTGGCATCAGGAGAGATTTGTGGAATGGCTTGACAACAGAAGAGTGCCCTAGTTTAAAATATACTAAAATAATTCCCACCAGCCTACTCCCACCTTCCCACTGTGCTCCCAGGAGCACTCCTACACGTCTTCACGGACTCTTGAGAAAGAGCAAGCCCAGAGAGCCCGTCCTCCCAGGGACCCCTCAGTGCGGTGTTCGGGGCCTGCTCCATGGCCTGGGGAGGGAGCCCTAACACCTATTTCACCACAGAGCCTTTCCATGCACCCAGCACCCAGCACCAAGCTTGGTGCTCCCAGACACTGTTACTTATTGCCCATGTGGACTCTCTGAAGAAGGCATCGCTATTACCCCCATTTCCCAGGTGAGAAAACTGAGGTTTCAAGAAGTTAAGAAATTTCCTCCAGGTCACAGGGCCAGGTTCATCTGACCTCAAACTGATTCTTCAAAGTGCTCTACCAAGCTGCCCCCAGCAGTGATCAAAGTGGCTCACAATGAGGACCCTTATCTTTGAGACTACTTGGGAGTGCTTAAGTGAGGGGTGCAGGTAGCCAGCAGGTGCCTTGTCTGTCCCTCAGAGCCCCTTGCTGACAAATCTCACCCTTCCCGAAGTTCACTGTAAGCACCACTACATTTGATCCCGAGGAAGGAAAGAAGGCCTGTCCAGCCCCACTTTACAGATGATGTGGGGAAGGCCCAGGGTGGGCAGTGGCCAGGGCCTCCCAGCTGAGTGGATGCCATGCTAGGCCTCTGATTCCAGGCAGTGGAGAGGAGTTGGGGGTAGGGGGAGGCCCATGTGAGTTCTGGCCCAGTGGTAAGTGGCAGGGGAGACCCAGGCCACGGGCAGCAGTGGTAGGGGAGCCAGGTGTGAGCCTGGCAGGTGGGGGCTCCAGGCACTCCCAGCCTCTCCCCTGGCCTCATCTCCGAGAGCCTGAGCCTGACCACTGAGTCAGCTGTGCTCCTTACCTTATTAGGGCCCGCCGACTGACTCCGATCCAGCTGGTGCTGTCAGTTCCACCTCTCAGATGCCCCAGAGGCAAGTGGAGCAGTGGGGGGACCTCTCCTGGACCCAGCATCCACCGAGCAGTTCGCCCTTACCCACTCTGGGGCCTGGGTACCCAAAGAGGGCCGTGGGCTGGGAGAAGCAGATGGGCCTGGGCACTGGGAGCCTGGGTTCCTGTCCCTCCTGGACTGCCAGCTGACGGCGCCACCTTCCACATCTGCATACTCCCCGTCAGTGCAGGGGCTGCCAGATGGGAAGACCTACCTGGCTCCCAACTGCAGGATGGGTTTCCCAGGAGCAGACTGGAAGACATGGCCCAGCCAGACTGGCCTGAGCAGGACCCCCTAAGTCAGATGCCAAAGGAAAACCTCCTGCCAGGGGGGGATTTGAGAGGTGCTCCCAGAAAAGCCTCCACAACCACGTAAATATGCCTGAAATGCACCATCTAGGCATCATTTCTTTGAGAGATGCACGAGCCACCAGGCCCCCTCGGGGGCAGGAGGCCTGCATCACTTCACCTCCAGTGGTGTCTCTCATCTAGCAGGATAAAAGGAGCAGCCCCAGGGAGGCATGGGATGGGGGACCATTCAAATGAGGGGAGAGGGAGGACATTCTCCCCTCCCCCTTCTCTCACCGGATCCTCCCTGCAGCTCTCTCTGTGCTCATGTTCTCACTGCACAAATGGCCATGGTAGAAAGGCAGCTGGAGCCAGGACTCAAATCTGGGTCATCTGACTCCTGAGCTCTTTTCCCACAAAGGACTGCAAGGAAGAAAGGATGAACAATACAGTAAAACTGGAAATGAATAATAAATGTGTAATTTTTAAAACCTAATCCTTTGGGCTTTTAATTTTTTTTTTAATTTAAAGTTCTCCCACAATATCCAGAGGGAACTGTAATTCAAAAAGATACATGCACCCCAATGTTCATAGCAGCACTATTTACAATAGCCAAGACATGGAAACAACCTAAATGTCCATCGACAGATGACTGGATAAAGAAGTTGTAATATATTTATACAATGGAATACTACTCAGCCCATAAAAAAGAATAAAATAATCCATTTGCAGCAATGTGGATGGATATGGAGACTGTCATTCTAAATGAAGTAAGCCAGAAAGAGAAAGAAAAATGCCATATGATATCACTTACATGTGGAATCTGGGAAAAAAAAAAAGACAAATGAACTTATTTACCAAACAGAAACAGACTCATAGACATAGAAAACAAACTTACGGTGACCAGTAGGGGAGGGGATGGAAAGGGATAAATTGGGGGTTTAAGATTTGCAAATACTAACTGCTATATATAAAATAAATAAATAACAAGTTTATACCGTATAGCACAGGAAACTATAATCAATATCTTGTAGTAACCTATAATGAAAAAGAATATCAAAATGAATATATATGCACATGTATGACTGAACTATTATGCTGTACACCAGAAACTGACACAACATTGTAAACTGACTATAATTCTTTAAAAAATTCTCCCACAGAACTCTTGGATTAAATAGATTCTGCACACTACTTGGAAAAGAACAGCAATGAGGTTCATATCACTATGTCCCAAGCTATGGGAGCCATCCAAAAGTAGTCTCAGAGGAAAATTAATAGCCTTGGGTTGATTTCATCACTAAACAAGAATAAAAGTAAATGAACTGAGCATTCAATTCTGTGCACTGGGAAAAAAATAGATAAAAAGTAGCATAAGAAAGTCAGAGGAAGGAAGAGGCATCAGTAAGCAGGCTTCTGTCCTGTGAAGGAGGGACATCCAGGTTCCCACATCATGTCAACATGGACAGTTTGCATAAAATAAAACACTACGGATGCTTAAGAGTATTTTGTAGACCATTTTACTAATAGAATCTGTTGAAATACACATTGTGAGATATTTCCTTAGATTAAAAACCCCCTCTGTAAGCGGGGAGGTATATAGCTTAAGTGGTAGAGCTGCATGCTTAGCATGCTGAGGTCCTGGGTTCAATCCCCAGTACCTCCTCCAAAAATAAATAAACCTAGTTACCCTCCAACACACACACACAAAAAAAACCCTTCTTTGTAAAATATTAAATGGATGCAGCCCTTCAACGTGAGGACCAGACCTTGCGAATGAAGGTCATCGACTCACACTCAGAACAACCCAGATCCAGTTCTTTTCTCGCTCACACTTTCTCTCTCCCACATTTTAACTCCAGCTATCAGATTCAAAAACTAAAATGCCACACGAAAAAGAAAGAAAAATGCCATATGATATCGCTTATATGTGGAATCTAAAAAAAAGGGACACAAATGAACTTATCTACGAAACAGAAATAGACTCACAGACACAGAGAACAAACTTATGGTTACCAGAGGGTAAAGAGGGTGGGAAGGGATAAATTGGGAATTCAAAATTTGCACCGTTTGGGGAGTGATGGAAATGTTAACTATCTTGATTGTGGTACTGGTTTCATTGGTGTATATATCTATCAAAAGTCATTAAATTGAACATCTGAAATATGTGTACTTTTCTGTACAGGAATGATACCACAATAAAAGTGTTGAAAAAAAACCCACAAAAACACCATACATACATACATGGTTCTTTGTAACCAACACAGATTAACTGAAAAAGAGAACTGATGATGATGATAATGTTAAAGTGAACTCATGCTAGTAATTAATGTTTAAATATTAAAGGTTTTTTTAAACAAAAATGCCTATGAGCAGAAAAGGCTATAATGAGGGCATAAATTCTGAATCAGGTTCTACAGAAAGTCCAAAATGGGTGACTTTGGGAGAACACAGTATGCTGCAGGCGTGAGATCAGCGAAGGACCTCTCCAAGTTAACGCTGCCCCCCTGGGAGGGCGCCCCCACCCCCAGCACCAGCCCTGCCCCCAGGAAGGCAGAACAAGCCGGCTCCCCTGCACCTGTGACCATAAGTCCCAAGATTAAAGACCATGCATCTCCTCTTGGGGCTTCAGTGCCCGCAACAGAGGCTCCTCTTACGAACTGCCAAGGGCAGATGCCAAACATGGGGGCTTGCCAGGAAGCCTACTATTGTGTTAAGCCTAAAGTAAGTACATATCAAAGAATAAACTCTGTAAAACTTTGGCACAACTGAAAAGATTCCACCTCTAGCAATAAACAAGGCCACAAAAAAAAAAAAAGGAGGTAACGAGGAAGGAGAGGAGGAAGAGAAGGACACAGAGGGACAGAAGGAGGAAAGGAAAGAGGGAAGGAGGGAAACAACTTAGCTCATTATGGACAAAAGCTACTGCGGTTACTTCGGACACCTCTGCCCATCAAATCCTAAGGCTCATTCAGTGTCCACTTTCAGGCGTCCTCAGGTCAGTCTCATTTCACGCGATCTGGCCTGGGCTCACAGCAATGATGATCAGTATGGTACACACATTTCCGTATTTGATGATAATTAACTCAGTAACTAGTTATTTAACAGTTTTTATTGAGTGTAATTTACCCACCATAAAATTCATGGAAACAACTTGTGCAGAATGCATAATGAGCAAGGAGGAGCTGAGCAAAGGGCCGGGACAAAAAGGAGACCTGCGCGGTTGTTTGGGTGCCTTCCCTGGGGAACAGCTCCCCGTACACTGGACCCTTTGATGCCCTTCCTGAGAAAGAGCAAGGGCGCGTGGATTCCAGGAGGCTGATGCGTGTGCCTGGGAATTCCGGGCATTCTTGCAGGCTGAAGAGCCCCATTTCATTGCACAAATTATTTCTCTGAAAGCTGCTGAAAGGGATTGCGGGCTGTAATTAGAATAATGCCCTATGGGATTACATTCACAAATGTAATTGCATAACCGTTTAGAGGTAAATGGTGCTCTGGGAGGACTTAGTTTCCTAGCAGGGCAGTGAGGGGAGGTACAGGCGCCTCTTGTGGAGCGGCCCCTTCCTGATGCCAGCTGAGCCAAGAAACAGTGGAAGATGAATCTGAAAATCCCTCAGTCCTCAGTGGGCTTTTC
Source organism: Vicugna pacos (assembly GCF_048564905.1). Classification (NCBI taxonomy): domain Eukaryota; kingdom Metazoa; phylum Chordata; class Mammalia; order Artiodactyla; family Camelidae; genus Vicugna; species Vicugna pacos. The sequence goes on along the minus strand of NC_132995.1, from coordinate 20,089,976 downwards.
GTGGGCATCATTTCCCCCACAGACTTCACGGTGATGAAGAAACGTCCAAATATGACCCAGGCATGGGGTTTTCAACCAGCTCCTGTTAAACACGCCTCAAAAGAGATAGTGGGTTTGGGATCCATCAGCTACTTCTTATCTGGGTCTCAGAAACACTGTCTGTGTGGCACATACGTGGTTGCAAGCACAGTGCCGCCAGCCACATTGGAAAAGTGCATAGAATCTGTTGTCTCGCGTTCCTGAAGCCTGGGGAGCACTCAGCCGTCGGGAGAGGCTCAAGCATCGTCTAGCTGAAGATGCTGGACCATTCCTGTTTCATAACCGAGATCAACATGGTGACTACTCGTCCCAAGATGTCCTGACCTCATATTGTTTCATTCTATCTCCCTTATTCATATCTATTCAATGGACTGTGCTTTCCATAACTTTGCAAGATATTTCACATTTAAACACACAGCTGAGAAAGTATCTTTTGTTGGTCCAAGTGTCCTAAATCTGGGCTCAGAAAAAAAAAATAGCTGTATAAGTAGACCACAGCTTTGAAAGCCATGACAATAAATCGCATTAATTTGGACCGCATTAATCTGGAGTATGTGCTAATCCCGTAGGCCTGGGAGGAAGCTTAGCTTTGAAGAAAGAGTTTGCTTTCTAAGCAAAGAAGGATGCAAACAAGCCACAGTAAGCATAACCTACTTAAAAGCAGATGTTGTTCTTAAAGAAAAAGGTGCACATTAAGCTGTGCCTGCTTGTGAGTGCTAATCTCCCAGCTCACCCTTTACTTTAGACATCAGCCAAGACTAGGAGGGAGGCCTCCTACTGCAGAATTTGGAACTCCAGGTCCCTCACACATTCCCGCAAGCAGGCGCTTCCTCCAATATCGAGTGAAGAAAGGGATGTGCCCCTGGAGATCCGCTGGTCCTACAGCCTCCTTGGGGAAACTGAAGCCCAGAGAGGAGAAGGAACCAGCCCAAAATCACACAGCCAGCAGTTCCGCCCAGTTGTTAGTGCCTCAAGTTCTGGCTCACACAGATCAGAGTTCTAATGTCAGCTCTGTCTCTTATGGTGAGACTTTTGACACGTCATCTGGCCCCATCGGGTCTCCATGTGTCACTGATGTAATGCAGCTGAAGACGTGAGCTTCCCCACCCTCTCAGGTCCAGCTAAGACTAACTCCAGCTCCAGCTCACACTCTGTGAAACACTCTCTCCACGATCTCTGCAAATCCCCGCAGACGCCTCTGCCCCAGGATTCTGCTCCACTGCGGTCTCTCTTCCTACTGCATTGACTCCGTCAACTTGAATAATATAACAGACATTTTACTGCCAAAAGCAAATTTATTTGTGAATAGCCAGAAGAATTGCAGTTTGGGATATGCAACTGGTAGACCATAGGCACATCCAGAGAGGAAGGAAAGGTGGTTTGCTTTTATAGGGAAAAGGAGGGAGTCGGGAGGGGCTGTAGGAACCAGAATCCTCTGAAGGAAGCTGGGAGCCCAAAGTATGGAGGCTTTTCATTGCTTGGGCTGCTGCGGTCTTCGATTGGCTGGGCTGTCAGGGTAGAGAGAAGTTTTCTTCTTCCTGCAGGATAGTAAAGTGGGTAACACCTTCCTTCCATTCAGGATGTAGTGTCTCTTCCTGTTTGGAGTAACTGACCATGCATGGCGTGGCATGAGAGGTCCCTCTTTAGGCCTTCTCAATCCCAATTTTAGCTGAGGTTTGTTTAATTCCACAACTCCAATGGGACACCTGGCCCATCTTAAACTTGCACACACCCACCTGCAAGTGTGCTAGGCTTTGCTGAAGGGAGTACTCTTAGGGTAGGTTCCCTAGCAGCACGAGAGAGGAGCCAGCCTTTGTACCCGCTTTATCACTCAGTCATCAGCTGTGGGGAGCAGGCACGTGTAATCAGCTTGGAGCAGTTCCCCCGGAAGTGGGCAGCAGCTAATATTCACAGTATCCTGAGGGTGGTGGAGGGGGGCTGGGAGCAGCAGCCACTGACCCTGTAACTGGACCTGGCGGGCACCACCAGCATCCACGACAGGGAAGAGGTGGGAATGGTGCTCTGAAGCTTCCATCACAAAAACACAGCTTCACAATCAGCATGAGGCTCTCAGTTCCTCAGTGTCCCAGGCCCACCCCTCAGGGGGCCCTCCACACCCTCCTCAACCTCTTTTCTCCCTGTTTTTTGCCCCTCTTTCTGTTATCTCCCCACCCTCTCTGGAATGAACAAACAAAAAGTCTGATTTTCTTCCGTAGAACAGTTTAATCATTTTTTTACTCTTCTGTTGCCTGAGCTGCTGCCAACACTCTGTATCTGGTGACCAGCATCCCGGTTTGTCAGGTTTAGCACTAAAAGTCCCACATCCCAGAAGCCCCTCTGTCCTGGGAAAACCAGAACACTTGGTCACCCTCTGAATTGCTCTTTCAGCCACTGTGACTTACAGAGGCTTCCTCCCAAATGGAGAGTAGGTATGGTGTTTGCTAAATTGCCAGTCATCTTTTCTTTTGGATCAGGAATGGGTGGTGAACTCATCAAATGCTGCTACAGCCTCTATTAAGAGACCCACATGATTTAATCTGCCAGTGGAGGAATTACATTAGCATGCTTCCCAATCTTGAATGGTCCTCTGTTGCTAGAATACTTCATACTGAGCACACTGTGTGTTTTCCATGATCTCATGTTTGATTTGATATACTAATATTTTGTAGGTAACTTTTGTTTCCACATGAGGTTCATTTACAGTTTTCTTTGGATCCTTGTGTCTAGGTTGGTGCCTAGAATAGACTTGCCTTATAAACTGAGCTTGGGAACTTATCCACTTTTGCTCATTTGCTTTCTGCCCGGCCTGAGCACATGAGCCAAAAATGAGAAAGAAAAGCTATTCAAAGGTATCATACAGGAAACTTTCCTCAAGAGGAAGAACTTAAGTTTTCATCCCAAAGACATATGTGCAGAAAAAAATTTGTTGAAAGTGATAGATATCAAGAAATATAGTAGTTAATAAAGAAAGTAATTCTTCGTGCATTCACAGAGGAAAAAGGCATTTTCAGAGGGAGAGGGGTTCATGAACTCATAACAGTTTCACTCTTTTCCTCAGCAGTTTTCAATCCAGTGGATAAGAGAGAAATGTCCACAAACTGCAGTGAAAATGTGAACCTCAAATGCTGTGACCATTCAGTTTGTCATTTGAGCCAAAAAGCAATAGGAAAACATTACGAAAGAATGTGAAAGAACTCAGGAAATATAGCACCTAGGAACTCTTCTTTACAAATCTAATTGAAAGTTCCATCCAGGCAAAGTTTATCCAAAGGGAAAGGAAACTGGAGAAGTGATGATAATTAGGGGGGAAGATAGAGAGGTGGAGGGAGGTGGGAATAACCCCAATCCTGGGACTTTCTAGAGCAAAGCTGTGGGAAGGCTGTTGTAAAGGCAAAACTGTGTATGTTTCAAGTTGTCCTTGAAATATAAAAATCAAGAGACAAGGGTTCTCTAGTATGAAGAACTCAGGCAGCAAATCACCCATGATTCTTCGAAAGAAAAAAAAAAGCTATTTCACAATAAAATAGAGCGTCAAAATAGAAAAAAATAATGGAAAAGTCATGAAAAATGACGAGCACTGAATATAATAAAATATAGCAAAAAAAGGAACCCTGTGGAAGAGAATCCAAAAGTTACAAACTTAGACAAAAAAAAAATTCAGTGAACAAAAATAGGCAGAGGATCTTCAGAGGAAAAAAAATCCCTACCAATTTCCTCATCTTTTAGAATCCAAAGCCAGATCAAGTTGTCTAGAATTGAAACATTTTTAAGATAAAATGACTTGCAGCTCGTATTGTTTCTCGTAACTTGTTTTTCTTAATCTGAGGGACGCTTTTAAGAGTGATGGGTTTTGAATTGAAGAAACATTGTTTCCATTTCACTTCAGGTTTTTCACTGCTGCTGTTAAATTTAAGCAAAATTTGACAATTTTATTTTTAAATAGCGTGTGTGAAATAATCCCATTCTATCAAGCTGTTTTTATTTGTGAATCTGTACATATTCCAGATATTGAGAACGTCCACCACCCAATTTTAACAATTTTGTCTGGATGGTGGGATGTTAGATTGCAGAGGGGGGCTTCTAATTTCCTCTTCTTTTCTTTTTGCTTCTCTCTTTTGCTTACATTCTTTGTGATCATGCATTATTTTTATAAAATCAAAAAGGTCATTATTCTCAAAGAAAAGAAAGCAAGAGAGAAAGGGGGTGGTAGGCAAAGGGGAAAGGAGAAAAGGTTCAAGTATAGAAACGTGACTCAAGTTGGTTGATGGCACTCACTCCTATAATCACTGCTTGAACCACTGGGGAAGGGGGGGGTCTCTCTCCGCTTGACCAGCTACCCTGGTCAGATGACAGCACATAGACAAAGGGGGCATCCACATGGGGGAGCCTGAAAGAGGATTAAGCTCAGACAAAGGACAGCAGATAAACACATAAAAATAGAGAGCAGTTGAGCCCCTGGATCAAGCCATGCCTGAAGCCTAAGCCTTTCAGTCACTGAGTCAATAAATTGCCCTCTTTGCTTAATCCAGGTATATAATGATTTTCTATCATATATAACTGCAAGCATTCCAAAAAAGCAGCCTCCAAAGGCCCTTCTAGTTGACATTTGGGAATTCTTCTATCTTATAAATGCTTTCCAGCTAAGCTCCTGCCAGTATTCCTGATTAAGTCTCAGTTGCACATCCTGTTCCCAAGGCTAATTGTCAAGTAAAGCAGTAGCAAGTGGCCGAGCCCCACTGAGCTGACACTGAGGTGGAACACCATGCCACATGTGATATTTCCCTCATGCCCAAGACACCACTCACTGGCCTCATCCTTCACAGACTCTGCCCAGGCAGTCCTACTCTTCTTCCAAAGAAGTACAAGGGAAGACTTCAGCTCTCCCACTAATTTCCAGGAAGGAAAACTCTGGGAGATGGAAAGCAAGAGGAATTTAAGCCAAGCGTCAGTTTAAAGGTGACTTTGATAAAGATCCAGGCTGACTTCCCCCAGGACGATGGTCCTGTGGGAGCATTGTGCATGGTTAGCCCCAAAGGCTGCTGTTGGTGAGGACAGTAAGTTAGGAACTCCAGGCTCCCATGGGTCCCAGAAAATGAGATGGGGGTGCAGGTGAGAGGCACCAGCCTGAACTTCCTCCCATGGCCGACCGAGCCCCACACTGGAATTTCTGGCTCCCTCCCTGCTTTCCTTGGCTTCTATAGATAGGGGCCTGCCTTTCCCCCACCAGCTATGAGCTCAGAGTGAAGAGCTGAAACATGACCATATCTGAGCATCCTCAGCCCACCCTGCCCTGGCCCACAGTGTTCAGAGCCGAATGAACAAGTGAATGAGTGCATGAATGAAGCAGGTTCTGTATACCTGGCACGATCACGATTCTTGGCTCTGGAGGTCCCAGGAGTTAAGGCAGGCAGGTCCCTGCTCCCTGGTGCTCACGTTCTTTCAGATCACACATCAAAATGAGAGAAAGGAGAGGCCATCTGGGCAGGGACCTGGCGTTGGGGACATCAGGTCGCCTTGGGCAATCTCTGCCACTTAGAGTTGCCCAACCTCCTAACTAGCGCTGTCTCCTGTCCAAGCCAATTTCTTCAAGTGTCTGCAGCAGACGTGGCATCTGCAGGTTTCTCTGAGCGGCAGAGCTGCCACAGGGCAGCACCGGGAAGAGACTTGGGGACAGGAGCCCAGGAGGAAGCAGCCCTCTCCTCTCCTGAGTTCCTGCAGGGACTTAATTCAGCCTGGTCTCCAATTGCCCAGAATCGTCATTTCTGAAATGGGCTTTCCCATCGAGTCCTCATGTGGTGCTGAGTGTCGCGATCATCTTATTAGAATCGAGAACCCATTCCCTGACCAGACCTGGTGTGATACTTCAGGCATTGGGGGCTGGGGGGACCTACGCAAGTAAGCTGCCTCCTCCTTCGCAGCGACCAGCCCTGGGGCTCTGTGAGGTCAGAGCAGGAGGTCCTGGGGGGCCCCTTCTGCAGGGCCTTGGGATCTTCCTCATTCTCTATTCACATAAGAGAGCCACTCAGATACTCAGGGTCAAATAAGTCCAAGGAATTTCTATGTCCATCCAGAGAAGGGAGACAGCTAGCCAACTCTCCCTTAAAAAACAGTAAGTTGTGCACTCAGGCACCTGAGATGGCGTGGGGGAAGGGATCATGCTCCCATTTCACCAGTGGAGAAACTGAGGCCCCAAGCGGGGACATGATTTCCCCAAGGTTGTGGAGAGCCTCCCCTGTGGACTCCTGGCCCAGTGCTCCTCCCTGTGCTGCAACGTGGAAGCTGGGGAACCTTCTCCTCTCATACTGAAGTCACTGAGACACAACCCAGTGGTCCAAAATATGAGGTGCAGGAAGAGGCAAGAAGATTACACGCAAAAAGGAGCCAAATTTGATGATTCTCCAAAATTCTCTAGTTATTTGAAAAACAGTCCCTTCTCTGAAACTTCTCCAGGCCTAAGATGTTACCAAATACTTTTTAAAGTCGCAGATTAAATTGTTTCTGATATTTTCAGGAGCTCCATGTCAGAAGCTGATGTTAATATTTCATGAGAGACAGGCCCTGTGGAACAAATGCAAAATCAATGCCATCTGTCTCCAGGAAGCTACTCGAGATTCTAGACATCAGAGAAACCTGACGCAAGCAGATTCGGGAGCGACAGATAGCCCCACAGAGGCGGGGAAAGATGGAAGGGGAAGAGATTCGTTTGTAGTCAAGAGAAATCCCCCTCTGATTGTTAAAAAAAAACAAAATTAGTGAGATTAGGCCATTTCTGAATTATTCTTCCTTCTTTAATATCCTCAGTCCAAACACAAGTTTGTAACACAAGCAATGCACTTGGCAGCAGGGTGGTATGTGGTCAGATAACAGGAGAGACTTCCTCAGCGAGAGATGTGGCATGCAGGAAGAGGTCAGGTGAGGCTGATCAGTGTGAATGCCAGTTAGCCCAGAGGCAGGGGACTGCACACGATGGCCTCCCACGGCGCTTAAGGCCAAGTCTTCTAAGAAGGCTGGCTCGGCAGATATACGATCAAAATACCGCTCTAAGAAGAGGGGGTGGTTAGAAAGCACCCTGAGGCTTCGCAGACTCACCAGAGGACCACCTAGGCTTGGGAAATGGGCCAAGCTGGCTCCAGAAGTCCAGGCTGTGGGATGCACTGCGACCACTGAGTCAGCCATCTGCAGGCTCCCTGGGGAGCACACAGCAGACTCCTAGGGTGGCCCGTCCAGGCAGGCATCTGTGATCCCCTGTGGATATGGCCGCTCTGGCTCTGATGTCCCTGAAGACTACAGAGCCCTTGAACGTCTTCCCTTCCTGCTTGCCATGGTTGCTTGTGTACGTCTTATCTCTATGATGACCCCACACCCCAGAAACTAATGGGACACAAGGGGCAGATCTGAGATCAGGGGAATTTCGGCCGATGGGCGTCCTTGTCACGGCCATGGACCATCACAGGGCCCTATGCAGTCCTGTGTGCTCCAGCTTCTCTGTACGTCAGTGACATTTGCTGGTCCAGCACACAGAGCATCAACACCCCACTGTCCTGCCTCCTCCCTCTGCCCATTTCCGGCTCTCCTCTCCCAGATGGTGTTGAGTGGGTGCTGTGGAAGGTCAGTCCACAGTTCTCCACGGCACCATCTCCTCTAACCCTCTGCCCTTTGGCTGTTGAAGGGGTCATGCCTCTTGTCCCTTTTGCTCTCTCTTCAGCCTGGTTTCCCTGAGGACTGCCTCGGTCCTTGATTGGATTGGGGCCGCGTCAGGCAGAGCGCTTCGGTGATAAATGATATTCATTGCATGGCTGAATTGGAGCAGATCTGCCAAAGGACAGACTGCCACGCTGCTGCAGCCATCAGGGTCACAATGAGCAGGGGCCTCGGGGGCTGGACAAATGTGTCTTAATGTGGCTTGACAGTCGGGACCTAGGGTGACAAGTGACAGAAGCACAGTCCAAGCCAGATCCAGCAAAGAGGGAGGATGTGTGGGCTCAACAACAAACCCCAGGAAGGGTGGGGGTCCAGAGGGGCCTTGGGGAGGAACTGGGTCCTCAGGACTCTGCTCCATCTGTCACTTCTGTCTCTTCCCACGTGAGCAGCATCCTGTCAGAGATGCTTCCATTGCACGGCCAGACTGTGGCAGCCACAGCTCCCAGGCTCCCAGTTTCCCTGCTTCCCTAGGGATGATGAGGTTGGGGGTGAGCGTCTTCCCTTGGCTCCTAACTGAAAACTCCTCCCGATTTGCTGGCTTGGGTCACATCCCCCTCACCCCAGGATCTGCCTGATGGAGCGAGGGAGAACTTCCCCCAAAGAGGAAGCGTGCTGCTGTTAGAGAAGAGGCAAGGGTGCCGTCCCAGCGAAGGGGAGGATGCTCACAATGCGGCTGGTCTCCAGCAGCACCCTGAGGAACCACCTCTGTCAGGGATCCTGCATCCGCAAGAGCCAGCCTGTGTGGCAGTTGTACACCTTCTGTTATCTGACTGGAGCTTTTCCTGGCTTCACCCCAATCTGTGGAGAGGCTGGCTGGTAGTGGAGGGGGGGGCTCCCCTCCCCAGATGTGGTCTGAACAGGGCCCTCAAAGCTTCAGTGTCAACGAAACACACAGTCAGCTCGCTGAGCATGTGTATGCGTCAGCTAGGGCTGCGGTAACAAAACACCGCAGACCGAGGGGCAACCGACATTGATTTTCTCACAACTTTGGAGGCCAGATGTTTAAGATCAAGGTGCCAGCAAGGATAGGTTTCACGCTGAGGCCTCCTTTGGCTTGCAGGCAGCCGCCTTCTCTGTGTGTACCCACATGTCCTTTATCCTGTGCTTGGGGTGGGGAGAGAGAGGGATCTCTCTTCTTCTTCTTAAAAGGACATCAGTCCCATGGGATTAGGATGACACTCTTCTGACCTCATTAACTTCATTACCTCCTAAAGACCCCATCTCCAGATACAGTCCATTGGGCATTGGGAGTTAGAGCTTCAGCATATGAATTTGGGGGACACAGTTCCATCCATAGCAGTATACCAGGTACCCAGTGGCACGGGCAATGGAAGAAGCCTGCAGGCAGTGTGTCCCTTATGCCCTTCAGGTCCCAGACACTGCCCAGCCCTGGCACTGGGCTGAGGGTGGGTACACCTCCGAGCACACAGTCAGGCCCTGCTTGTAGAAGGCGTCCACCATTCTCTGCAACACTCTGCCCACCCTGGAGGTGTTACTGAAGGCAAGAGCGTGTGCCCGCTGCACCATGAGGCCAAATAAACTGAAACATCGGAGTCTGGAGCAGAGAAAGTTTTACTGCAGGGCCAAGCAAGAGGTGGCTCATGTCCAAGAAAACCCCCAACTCCTCAAAGGGTCTCAGCAAAGTATATTTAAAGGCCAGGTGAGGAAGGGGGGTCGCAGAGTACGCGATCAGCTCGTGCACAATTCTCTGACTGGTTGATGTTGAGGGGAGTCTCCAGACATGTGCTCCACGGGCAGAGGGACATGGAGGCAGAGCGGCAGGTACCTACTGCAAGAAGCTGCTGGTGTGCAGGGCAACCGTGAGTGACAAGGGGATACGGGCTGGTCACGACGCTCTCCGAGCAGGCACCTCTCCGGGGCTGAGACCAGCCCCAGGTGACCAGGAGAGGGCAGGCACCCCACAGAGCTTAGTCTCTATATGGACAAGCCCAGGCCTCATTCCAAATGACCAAAAGCCACCACTGGGAGCTGGGCGCCTCCCTGGGGCTCCTGCCCGCCCACCGTAAGTGTAGGAAGCCATGTGCCCAGGTTGGCTGCTCAGAAGCGACTCATCCTGACCCGGGTCTGTGAGCACATGGCAGGACGAGGACAAAGACTCAATCTACCAAGTTAATCAAGTCAGATAATTCTCTTGTCTGCATCATAATTACTTTCTTCAGAGGAACACATTATGGCAAAATGTTGGGGATTTTTTTCAAAGAAAAGTCATTTTCCTCACTACTATTATTTTTAATGAGCTAAGTGGTGCTAGTTTTTAAATTGCAAGCAAGAGAGAAAACACACATACAGAGTAGTTGACAATTTTAATTTTCAACAATTGTGGTTAATGCTACTAACGGCTTCCACCATGGTTCATACCCTGGTTTAGTCTAAAACCCAAACCCCAAACCTCTATACTTTAGAATAAAAACATGATTTGGGCCAATTAGTGACCGCCTTGTGCATCCCACTGACCCTTCTCTGAAAAATCATTCTGTGCTGTACCCATTTTTCAGAATCATGAGGTGTACCGGGGACCTTTGCTGGGAAGTGGAACAGTCTAGGGGAAAAGGTTAAATTTAGACCCTTTGGCTCCTGACCTGAACTGAGCATCAGAGGGGCTCAGCCATTCCCTGCAAATGACTCTGCCACCAACAGTATGAAACACTCCAACACAAAATCACCAAATGGACAGCGAGCAGCAAACAGCATGCTGTGGGCTCCTTTAAAAATAAGCCACATTGTTCCCCAACTGCCTATTAATAGCTTGAAAAGACATCTGCTCCTAATTTGGTCTCCTCAAACCAAGAAATCTTCCCTTCACTTCCCTCCAGGGCCCGGGTGAAATCAATCAAACAATGAAATTTATCAAGCACCAGGCACATTCTGGCCCAGGGCTTGGAGCCAAGTCTGCAATCCGACCCAAGCCACCCAAAAGCCTAGGTCTGCAGGGAGCAGGCATCCTTTCTCCAGCACCAACATCCTTCTACACTCAACCAGTGCAGAGACCACTAAGGGAGAACCCAGTGTCGGTAAGTCCCACCCACTTCAGTACCCAAGAGCCCTCTGCTTCATTATCAAGGGTCAGCTGTAGCATCAAATCCTGACTCCAGGCATAGCCCACCTTGGACTCCGCCAGTAACAGGCAGCTCACTGCTTCTCAGGGTGACTCTTCATCACTGAATATCTGTGGCTGTTGAACACATGTAAAATCCATCTCCCCTACTAGGTCCAATTCTGCTCTCAGGGGCTACATGTAGCTGGCCAATTCTTCTGCTTATGACAGTCCTTCAGCTACTTGAGGAGAGATGTCTGCTGTCACTATGGCTTCTCTCCAGCTTTGATATCTGTTATGGACCCAATGCCCAGACAGGACAACTGAGTCTAGTAACATAAAGCCACAGGATGGTTCTGCCTCATTCCTGGGCAGCACCCCTGAGTCTTCGAGTGTCTCCCCAGTGCCCACTCCTGCAGTTCCAGACCACAGCTTACACCCCCCGGCACTCCGTGCTCGCTCCCACCTGGGGACCTGCCGGCTCTTCTCTACCCAGCATGATTGCTCCAGTTTCTACACAGCTGGTCCCCATCTCAGCATTCGGGTGCCAGGTTGCAAGTAGCCTTCCCAACCTCCCTGCTAAAATGCACCCCCATCATGCCCAGGCACACTGTTCTTTTTTAATTCTCTGCACAGCAGTGAACACTATCTGCTTTATTTTTCTTCCTTTTTATTCACGTGTTTATTATCTCTCTCCCTCTCTAGAATGGAAGACCATGAATAAGCACAGGGTGAGAACTCCATAAATGGTCGTCATTTGAATAAAGAAAACAACTTTCCAGGCAGAAGAAACGGCACCTGGAGCCGAGGTGCCCAGAAAAGCCTGAGAGCCCACTGATTCCGAGCGCCGGCTTTGGAGTAAGAAAGATGCAGGTCAGCCAGCTGTGTGGCCTTGGGCAAGTTACTGGACCATCCTGAGTCTCAGCTTCTGCACCTGCAAAATGAGAACAGTAACAGCACACGCCTCTCGATGCTGCGACTGAGGTGGAGTTTACAGAGCACTGGGCACAGCAACGGGTTTAGAACAAACCCTCCATCTCTGGGGCTATGGTCAGTAGTGGGGGGAACCTGGGGACAGAGTACAGAGGGCCCAAGGAGCCCTGCCCTGCGGAGGGAGGTGGGGCGGGGCTGGATGGCGCAGACATGACAGCACAGTGGGAGGAGCTACCCAGCCCCGGGAGCTGAGGGCGGAAGAGCCGGAAATCGATGCTACCACTGGAGCCCAGGCCGGGAACCCACCCCTGACCCTGACAGCTGTTTCCCACCCTTCTCCTTTCTACCCCTTGGAAGAGCCTCAAGCCCTCTGGAGCCCTGGAGCTCAGGGAAAGTGGCAAAGGGGGCACAAAATCCACAGCTGTCTCATCTGCTGCTCACACCCCCTGGGAGTGTGAGGCCAGTGAGAGGGGGGCAGGCCCAGCACTTCAGGCACAGCCTTCAGCATCCCTTACCGGAGGCTCCGAGGGCCTCCTCTGCAGCCAGGGTCAGCTCCCCATCGGCAGGGCTCTGGGAGAAAGCAGGGGCTCGGGAGGAAGGGCTCCCTGAGGGCCCCACCTCCAACCTCACAGGCCCAAGGCCCCCCGCCGGTCCTGGGCCAGAGCCAAGGCGCTTCCGTTGGCCCCTGGCTCCCTGAGACACAGCCGGGATTGTCCAGCCGCTGCAGGCACTGAGCCACAGCTGAGGGGACAAGGCCCAGCTGTTCCTGGAGACAAGCGGGCAGCTTTCTTCCAGCATGAAAAAGGAACCTGTGTCCCCTGGGGGAAGGAGAGGAGCAGAAGGGAAGGGGCCGGGGAGGCCCAGAAAGGGCTGTAAACACCCCTCCTCGGGGTCCCCACGATGCCCTGGACTGGCTCTGTGGGCCAAGAGGGGAAGGCAGCAGGGATACTGAGTGAGCCTCCCAGCCCCGTCACGGCCGCCAGCTCAGCCCTCACTGGGGCCACAAGAGGGGGACAGACGACCTGTCAACAGTGTTGAAAGAGGAAAGGGTGAGAACACAAGCAAGGGCTTCTAGAAGGGGGCTTAGCTTAAGGTGAGCTTTATTAAAAACAGCCACAGCTTCTACTTGATGAGTGATTTTTAACTGGAGATGAAGACCTGGACAGATGCAGCCAGGACCCTTCCAGTAGTAACTGACAGAAAACCGCGCTCCAACCAGACTGTAAAAAGGATGGTAATGGCCACGGAATTGAAAAGTACGGGGGAGCACCTCCTCTCAGGTGTGGCTGCACCCGAGGCATGCTGCAGACACAGGAGCAACGCCGTAGGATCAGCCCTCTGTGAATCAGCTCTGGCTTCTCCCTAGACGGGACAAAGATGGCTCTGGCCACCCTTGCAGCTCACCATTCTGGGGACAGAGGAGTGCTGCCTTCTTGGTGACTCTGGCCAGGCTCCTCGTCATGACATGAACATTATATCCAGCCAGGGCTCTGTGCATCCCTGGACCTCTGACTGTGGTCAAGAGCCAGGGTATTCTGACTGGCAGGGTCTGAATCACATTTCCATCTCTGAAGCTAGGGAATGGGTCAGCTCCACTCACCTAGTAAGGATGAAGTGGATGGGTGGGGGTTCTCTCCATATGGAAAAAGCTGCAGACTTTTTCCTTTAAGAATCAGCCATCGGCTGTAAATGTAAACTTCATGCCAGTATCACCCTTCCCCACATGGAGGGGAAGAGGTTGGATTGGGGTTGGGTACAACCTGTAAGAGTAGACAGAATAAGGCTAACATGCAGAGAAAAAGCCTAGAGAAAACAGACCAAACAAGAGTCCTGATAAATTCATTTGAGTCCCTGGATCAAGCTCTGCCTGAAATCCATTCCAGTTATAAGTCAGTACATTTCTGTTTTGTTTTAAGTGTGAATTGTTTTCCTGTCACTTGCAACCAAAATGAAAGCATTTTAAATGCCTGCTCCTCCCACCTAGATTGTGAGCTCCGAGAGATCAGAAAACATATCTTCTCCATGTCTGTACACCCACCACGTGGCATGGGGTTGGCATGGAGTAGATGCATAAAGAGTACTTGTTGACTGATGGAGTAAATATTAATAATGATAATGATGATGAAGTTTCTTTTCTCACTGCCCTCTGCAAACCCTTAGCATTTGTAGAGCGTGTTCATCTACTAAATTGCAGCATCTTCCGCGGCCCCCACAACATCTCTGGGACTCAGGCGGGGCATCTGGCCTGGCCCCTATTCTACGAGAAGAAGGAGAGCTGAAGAAATCATCCAGCTCTCTTTCCATAGGGATTATCATTTGTTGTGTGCTGATTAAGATGTCTTGGAAAGGCCCGTTCATGTTACTAGAGAGCCATCTCTTGGACAGGTGGGGTCCGTGCCTCGACAGAGGGTATCCCCTCTCCAGAGTCTCCGTACAGAGCTGCTGATGCGTGCAGGCACCCCTTGACGTGGGGCTCCTGCAAAGCAAGGCAGGCAAAGCCTCGAACATGGTTTAAGAGTGAGATGGAAGTCGTTAGCTCCCATTTTAATTTAACAAGCCCAATTTTATAAATAAGAGTGAATTTTCCCAGGCTATTATTTCTAATTATGCATTTACATCAATTCACATTATGCGGTTGATGAAATGTTAATACCAAAGGCAATTTTCTGCTGACGGGTGGCGTGGAGAAGAGCTTTCTTCACATTACAAGTCAATATTTTTGGAAATAATTACCCAGTTGCTCACCAGAGTCTGCACTGAACTAACCCAGTAAGCTGCATCTACACTGCCCCCAACTTGAGATGTGAAGAGGGGAAATCCCTCGATGGGAAAGGAGGAGACCAAGGACAGGGAGGCTGAGCCAGGGGCCTGGGGCAACTCCAGCTGCCGGCCCCTGCGGGCAGAACAGGCTTCCCTCGGCTCCACCAGGGACCAGGGCTGAACACCTTGACTATGTTACCAAATCACTCCAGAATGCAGACTTTTCATCTGCATCATGGGAATAATAATAACTCTCTTCATTCATTTATTTGTTCAAGAAGTATTTACTGCAGATCTCGTCTCTGTTGGTACTCAATAAATGGTAAGGATGAGGAAGGAAAGAAGGAAACACACTGGACATCCTGACAGACCAGGCTAGGAGGGTACCTCTCGGCCCTGAGTGACCACACATCCCAGGACTGACAAAGCCTAGAGGGAAAGAGCCAGAGGACCACCCTTCAGCACAGAGACCCGGCAACTTCATAGTTTCTCTCACAATGGAGGCTAGCGCTAGGTACCCGGGCTGTGGGAGACCTCAGCCTGGTCCAGGGACGCCAGGCCAGTCGCTGAGACAGAGACGACCACCAGGTTTGTAGCAGACCAGGCTTACGGAGGGAAGTCATGAGCCTCATGTGGACACAGTGAGGGTCCTTTGTGACATCTACGTGGAAGCCCACAAAGACAAAGGACCATCTCCATCTGTGGCCAGAGAAGAGGGCCTGGGAACAAGTTGCGAGGACTCCAACTCAGAAGCTTGGCAAAGATGACCAGCCTCCAAGGACACTGGTGGGGGTAGGGGGCAGAGCAGCAGGAGGGCAGCCAGGAGAGAGCATCACAAAAGCCAAGGGAGTCAGTGCTCCAGGGAGTAGAGCACGACCAGCCACGTGGAATGTGCTAGAAGGTCCAGATAAGGACTAAACAGTGTCCCTGACACTGCAGAACTTCGAGGCACTGAGGCAGCTCCTTGGGAGACTCTGCAGTGAGGGAAAGGGGTGGGGCTGTGCTGAGAAGGACTACGCAGTGAGGACACAGACACAGAGCTGCCCCCAAGGACGGAAAGGGAGAGTCTGGCCTCTGTGGGCCTTGCAGGAAGGCCCAAGAAGGGGACAGGCTGTCTGCCCTCCCCAGCTCGAGACCCTCTGTCCCAGGAGCAGGGGACAAAGCAGGCAGTGCACGGCCTATGGGCCAAGCTCCTCCGTCTTGTGTGTGAGCCCAGCTTCCCCATCTGTAAAAGGGACGGGAATTCTTGACACAGGGCTGCTGGGAGGATGAGACAAGAGCGCACAGCCTGACAGGCACCAGCTGCAACTCCCACCCCTCCGAGGCAACACACGGACGCCTCCCTGCTATCGGCACGACCCAGACCATCTCTGGGCTCAAATGCCCCAGCACAGGTCAGAGACCTAAGGGCTGAAAAAAGAAAAAAGCCAGATGCAAGAACAGCATCCTCACCTGAACTTGAAATGGACAGAAAACTCAGGTGAGTCTGAAAAAGCTATGGGAACCGTACCTAACAGATATCTCAAGTCTCTCAAGTGTCCCCACCACTGGCACAAGGGTGCTGCTCAATCCTGTGTCGGTGTCTCCACGGGTTCCAGAGAGAGGGTGGGGCCACACCCAGAGTGTCTTGCCCAGGGGCCACAACTGGAACAGGTGATGTGGCAAACTGGACCCCTAGGGCCAGATCTAGCCTGCCAACCCCGTAAGGTTCATTTCTGTAATGGAACCGACATTTGAAAAATAGATTGTTCATAAAAACCTGGATTTCCAGCTTCATCTGAAACACTGGCCATCAGGCCACACAGGGTCTGCACGGAGCAGTGCCCACCCCAGGTGCCCTGGCCCGGGTTCTCCCCAGCACCTCTGGGACCAGCCGCGTCACCCTGCCTCGCAGGCCCAAGAGTCCACATGCTGGGCCTCAGGGCTCCAAGAGAGATGTGGGACTCTGCACCAGGGGAAGAGGGAGCACCCATGCTGGGTGGGCAGGTGGGCGCTCCTCTGGCCACCCCAGGGCTGTCCACAGTCCCCATCCACTCTCTCCCCTGAGAGCAGCGAGGCAGGAGAAGGAACGGTCCAGAGGAACGGGGAGGAAGAGAGGTTGGCTCAGATCTGCAGTCCCAGGAGAGCCAAGAGCCATCAGAAAGAGGAGGAGGGAAGAAAGGAATGAGAGAGAGTCAAGGAGGGAGGGAAAGAGGAGAGGGGGAGGAGGAGGTGAGGGTGGGCGGACGACCAGGATGGGGGTGGTCTCCTGCTTCCTGTTCTCCGGTCACCTGGCCCCAACTTGCCTCCCCACCTTTGTGGGTCCCACACCAGCCTGCACTCACACTGCACATGCACACACACTGGGCGTATGCACACAGTTTACACACACCTATGCTCACACCAGCTGTCGCTCATCCATGCAAACAAACACTGCCTGGGTGCACGCACGCACACACACACACACATCCTCCTGCACATAAGCACATGCAGCATGCACCCACCACCGCTGTCCTGAGAGCATAGCCCTGGGGCTCCAGCCCCTGGAAGATGGGTTAGGGTCGGAGGCCAGGACCCCCTGGAGAGTTGCGGAGCCTGCACCAGACTGTCTGGCGGTGAGAGGCTACAGGATGCGAGAGAAAGCCTACAAGCGATAGGCCTGGCAATGCTGAAGGAGGGTGTGGGGTGCCCACCCGCACAGTCTGGAGGCAGGTGTGGGGAGAGCCATGTCCCTTCATCACCTCCCTTCCCAGGTTCACTCAGGGGAACTCTGTCACTCTCCTTCTTACCATGGAGCACCCGCCAGCTCTGTCACCCTGCACAGCTGTACCACAGCCAGCCCCTCCCTCCACTCCACTGGCCACCCTGGTGTCCCTCCACCCACCCTCAGCTGAGTGGGCTCTGGAAGCCACAGCTGCACGCGGGAGCCCTCCTACCTCAGAGAAGGGCCCCAGTGGGTACTGCTGCGCTCCTGTGGGGCCAGAGTGCCCCCATTCCTCCTCCTCCATGCCTGCTCCTCTTTGTCTAGGCCTGGCTTTCCCTCACCATGCACACAGCAGGTGCTCACTAAATGCTTGCCAGGCTGGCTGAATCTCTAAACACCACCTCTCTAAGTGCCGCAAGACAAAATCAAAACCTGACACCTATACTCCACCCCAGAATGAGCAGGACAGAGGGCAGGGGCTGAGCCAGAGAGCAGAGGGAGGGGAACGCGGGCCAGTGTGGCTGGGGCCTGGGGTTTCCTCAGCCTCCGGCCTCTTCCCGAATGGAGAATCTCATTCAATCAACAGTTTGGTTTTGGGGGGTTTTGTTTTTTGGAAAGGGAAAAATGATATTTTGAAACATTACTATGAAAAATTAATTTAGATCTGAAGCATCAAAGACATTTTGCAAACAAAACCAGGGCATTTTGTGGCTGGCCACTGAGTGAATTTAGAGCCCCAGGCACCCTGGCCCAGCCAACAGCCCCCACGGGAGCAGCGGCTGCACCCACCAGAAACTGCTCTCCTGGGGGAAAGAGGGGCCTGACTCCAGAGCCCAGGGGGACAAGACAGTAATCACACACATGCAAAGCCACGGCAGCCCCTGGCTCCCCAGGCAGGGTGACCTTTTGTCAACTTGAGACGGGAACACAAATCTACCTACCATCACTCTGGCTCGGCCTTGATTGGATCAAACTCCCATTGGAAAACAGGGGGGGAAAGGCAATAAAACCTCCAGAATTGATATTAAACCACTGACATTTCACAAACCGAGTGGCACTGGCAGCTGCCAGTCTAACGGCAGGAGGACCTCTAAAGGGGCAAGTCAGGCGTGAAGGTCACGGCCGTGCTGAGAAGCCGCTCCCAGCCCAGGCATCAGCACCGAGGGGGGCCTAGATGGCCGGGATGGGGGCCTAGATGGCCGGGATGGGGGCCTAGATGGCCAGGATGGGAGCCCCTGCGTGACGGACCTGTCCCTTCCGGGCCCTGTCCATGTGTTCGCCCAGGTGCGCCCGAAAGGGGGAGATGGGCTGACCTCCAGAGCCTCCCAGACCAGATGCTCTGTGGCTCTGAAGCCAAAGATGATGTTGAATTCAAAGCCTGTCTCTTACTGTGCCTCCTGCAGCCCCGCATTGGGGAGGGACCACTGTCCAGTACGAAACCACGAAAGACACAGGTCCTTCGGAAACAGCCTGGGTCTGAAACTTACCAGGAGCCATGCAATTGCCTGGGCCTCCTGCCGCATGCCAGGCAAAGCGTCCAGGCGAGGTTTTTCCCTGCAGATAACCTCACTTAGGCAGGAGCAGGAAGGCAGGTTGAAATACGGTGCTGCAGGAACCCAGGCACCTGTGCCCACCACTGCAGTGAGCCCTCCCAGGCTCTGCCAACCCCAGGCACAGATCTTCATGTGCTGGCCTCGAGGGGCGAGCAAGGAGCTCTGTCCAGCGATCAGGGAGACCAGGAAGCCACTCCAGAGGTGGCAAATCCCGCCACTTCTTCTCAGCGCCCCCATGCCCCTGGTAGACGTCACTGGCCCATGACAGCTGAACCTAGCTGTGTCTCACCGTCCTCCTCAATCCAGGGCCCCAGTCACAACCAGCACGTCACAGGAGTCAGCCTGTGAGATGAAAGCAGGCCTGGCCTTCCTGAAATGAGAGCTTAACCCAAGCACGAGGGCTGTTCCGGGTGCAGGACAGCCAAAGACGTGGGAGGAAGAGACCACGAGGAAGGCATCTAGCCATGCCTCTGGGTCCGAGGAGGCCCCCCGTCAGAGACCACCTCACATGTTGCCAAGCATTCAGAGATGCACAGTAAAAGCGAGTTGTTCTGCCTCATGCGGGGCCCCTGGCGGGGAGACAGTCACAGCGCTGGGGGGAGGCTGGGGAGTACGCTCCCTCACCCCAGGGACAGACATGGGGGGAGAGCATCTGGCCGGCTGCAATTGGCCAGAAGAGGGGGGTGGACAGGGAGCTGAGCAAGCCCGGGGCTGCCATGGCAGGACCATAGAGGGTTGCGAAGCAGGACTCCAGTCAGCATCCCAAACCCAGACTTGGCTCTTCCAGGTGGGGCCAGAGTGAGCCCTCCCCTAGGCCTTCACCTCAGCGCAGGACGGCGACAGCGGAACGAGAGTCCTGCTGCTTCCCCTCACCCTTCAGAGCCAATCATGAGGAGCGGCACCAAGTCCAGCACCACTTCGGCCTGCCGGGAGGGGGAGCCATCCAGTGGCCAGGAGCCTCCTGTGGGTCACCGCGCTTCCCACCGGTCCCAGGGCCCCCCACAGGGAGGCTCTGGGCAGAAACTTCTAGGTGGCGGCCCAGAAAGACGTGGAAGGATGCCAAAACCTTAGGGTCCCGGAAATGGAGCCCTCTGTTAGCCTGACCGGCATTTCCTGAGTGGCTCCTGGGACCCAGAAATGCAGGGGATACAGGACTGTGATCATCGGTCCCGTGTGACAATTCACAAAGCTGCTTCCTGGACATCAGCTCAGCTGACCCCACAGCAGCCCCAGCAGGTGGGGATCCCAGTGCCCTGTGACAGCGGGGCTGAGGCTCAGCTCAGCATGGGGGAGAGACCCAGTCAAGACCCCCGGCTTCCACCACTCCATCGCTGCTTCGGTAGCCTCAGAGCGCCATGCCTACCTTGGTTCCCTGATCACATAATGCCGACTCTGCAGAAGGCTGGCTGGTCACAGACACCGGGAGGTCACCATAGACACCTCTGACCCCCAAAAGCATCTCCCCTGGAACCATCAAACAACCATCTTGCTGAGGAAGAGATGCTCGTGGGTCCAGAGAAAGGATGGGAGCCGGAGCCCTGGCCCCTGGCTGGCCCCTGGTCATTATTAGCCAGCTCCGCGTTTTCTAATCACCAGCCCCACCATGAAGGTGAAGAACGCACATAGGGAAATAACAGAGTTTCATCTCAAATAGATCGATCCACTCAGATCCGTCTGGCCCCAGACTCTTAATTCTCCATAATGTCAAAGCAATTTTTGGTTAAGTATACAGACTGTCCTCTACTAAATTAAACTAATAGATCTAGTGGGAAATAAAACCCCAAGTGTATTGAGAATATTAAAAAAAAAACTCTCCATGAGTCTGTAAGATTTACTTTGGCAAATGATTATACACATAACACACAGAAGCTGTAATAAAATCCATTAGGGGACACTCAGCTCTACTGATAACCTCCCTCTAATAACGCCATACCTCCGCAAGCACCCAGGCTCCAGGACAGCCAGTCAAGACCCTGAAATTCCCCATTCTACATCCTTCTGACACCCAAGGCAGCTAGATATGCACTTTAAAATGTGGGCTGTTGCTGTTAGTACTAAGCTAAGCCATCTACCCCAAACACTGTCTTAAAATCAACCCTCCCATTCACCCTCTGCAATCAGCCCAGTACCCTTTTTACAGATAGGAAAACTGAGGTCCCAAGAGGCCAAGGCAAGACCAGAATCTGAACCAAAGCCCACGTGGCTCTGCAGCCCTAGACACCACCTTGCTCTGCTTTCTTTTGCTTTGCATTTGGCTTAATTTTCCATTGAGCCACGGATAGCCCAAGCCATCGGGCAAGATGTTGCTCTGATGATGCTCGTCAGAGATGGCGTCTAAAGGATACCACCTACTGTTCCTGCCAACCCTGGCACTCTAGCACCTCTGGGCACCTCCATGGAAGCGGGGAAGAGAGCAGACAGGGCAGGAATTAGAACCCCATTTTGCAGTTGGGGAACCTGAGGGTTGAGGGTTTCCCTAACCAAACCCAGAGGTCCAAGGCACCTCCAGCAGGCCGAGGACCCAGGAAGGACAGGCCACCCTGAAACCCTCACACCTTCCTTGTGCCTGGTGTGTGCTGTCGGTCAGAGCCAGCTCTCACGTGCAAGGGAGCAGAGAATGGTGAGAGGTGAGGACTTGTCAAAAGGCCCTCCTCAGAGCTGTCTCCAGACAAAGAGGGTCTGTGGCAACCACCCTGCACCTGCCCTTGTCCCTCCTCGGGGCCGCCAGTTTCCCTGCTCCCACCGCACCTCACGCTGCCATCAGGGTCAGACCTCCTGCTTGTCACCTTCAAGCCCAAAGCCTTAGCCTGCCTGTCCCTCAACTCCACCCAATGACCCTGTCACACTGGACTCTTCTCTTTGCCCCCAGAACTCCTGCCTCCTACCCTTGCACAGGTAGTTACCCACTCGGGATGTTGATGTCCCCAAACCCTGTCCCACCAGAGTCAGTCAAAATCCCACTCTGCACTCAGGGCTGAGGAGTTCAGGAAGTCTTTCCAGGTGGGACCCACCTGCCACCGCCCTGAAGGTCCCCTGCCAGGGCTGGGGTCACTCTGTGCTTGATTTGTGTCCCCAGTGGGCTCTGAGTCCCAGTCTTCTAGGCACAGAAATCCTTCCTGTGGCTACAAGGACCCGTGTGCCCTCTCTTGCCTGCCCTGCCTCCCAGCCCTCCCTGAGCCCCTCACTCACCACACTTTGTTGTCTTCCACCCGCCACCCCCCCTTACCCTACCCTTGGCCTTGGCACTTGCTGTTCCTTCTGACTGCAGCACTCTTCCTCTCCCAGGTCTTTGCCTGGCTGGCGCTTCACATCTCCCCTGACCCCCGGAGCCCCCACTCCGTGTCCGTGTGCGTGAGTACGCCCGTGTGCGGGCTGCGGGCTGCACGTTCCTCATCACTGGCTGACATGCTCAGGCTTAGCTTTTGTTTCCTCTTTGCACATGTGTCCCTGCCCCTTTCTGGGCTGAAATGCAGATTCCCTACGGGCACGATGCTGTGGGTTCCCCAGCACCAGGCACACCGTAAAGTTAGTGCCCCCAGATATGTGAGTGATGAGGGTCTCAGGACAGGCTGGCTGAATAAATTTTTAGGTGAAACAGGCTCTGCCTGGAGTTTCTCCCCCTTATTCCGTCTCTCTAGACAGCCCCCAAGCCCAGTCAATCCTGTTTCTGAAAAGAAAACAAACGGCCCAAGGCTCAGGGGACCCAGCATGGTGATAATGACACAGCAACGATAGGTCAGACCTGTGAGCCTGACAGCTCTGGGTCCCCAACTGCTGCTGACACAGCACAGGCTGACTGCAAGCCGGGCCCGCTTTGCCGAGTGCACACAGCCAGGGGGCAGGCCGGCCTCCCTCACAGCCGTGTGGCCTGTGAGAGCAGAACCTTCTCCTGCCTCTGTGGGGGCTGGAGCCCCATTGTCCTCCCCCCACATGTTAGGGGCACTCAGTCATCAGTTCCCTCCCATCATCCAGGACAGAGACCACCAGGGCCCAGAGAGGGCCACGCCCCCACCCACCGCCCCACATCTGAAGCAGCTGACCTGAGACGCACCCTTGGAGGGGAGTCTCCCTGGAGCTGGACTTCAGGCCTTTTATCCGTCAACACTGACAGCAAATGAATGACTAAATTGGCCAAAAGTAAAAGTCTCCATAAATCTGATTTTTCCTTTAAGCTGTAGGGTACACAGAGTGTAGCCAGGATTATTGATAGAAAAGTTTATGGATGGGCTGCATCTTAAGATCAAAATACATTACCCCAAATCACTGTTGCTATACATGGTACGGAGGGGACAGGAAGGTCAGCTGAGGCAAGAATACTGAAACCAAACTTCCAAGACCTGAACATTAAAATAAATTTTGAAAGGGAGTTCCAGGAAAAACGTTTACTTAGGGCTGTAATTTAAGAGTGCTTTCAGGAGAGGCTGGGCAGTCTTTTTAAAAAGTGCTTTTGAAGTGTCTTTGAGAGTCCAGTGAACAAAATGGTATTGACAAGCGCTGCATACCTCGACTCACAGTGCGCGATCAGAACAGCATGTGATGACGGCAGGCGTGAGGGAGAGAGCCAAGGGCACAAGCAAGCCCCCAGGTACACCCGAGCCCGTGGGTCAGATGGACCGAGCGCCTGCTGGTCACGTTACAGGGGGGTTCACCTCCAGGTCCTTGTACACAGTGACCCACCCCAGGCATTTCAGAGCCTATGGATGGAAAGAGGGAGGGAAAAACCTGGCAGCCCAAAGGGTGCCTGTCACTACCTATCAATGAGCACTCAGGAGACACAACAGTTCTAAAATGCTCTTAACGGGTCCATCAGTGGGAGACGGGTTTCATTTCATACAGCCAACATTCCCTCTAAACAGGGCATCTCTGTGGAAGCCCAAGGGACACTGGTAGTTGGTAGGGCTGAGGAGCTGTGTCCCCAGAGGGTAGTTGTCCTTTGGGGAAGCAGCATACATGCTCCATCACAGATGCCTTCTTCAGAGCTTCCAAGTGAGACCATGTCCCACCATGACACAGTGAGAAGAAACTGGCAAAAGGCAGGCCAGCCAGGCATGAGCAAGGACTGCTGGGGGTGGGGGTTGCTGCCTGGTTTCAGCTCACTGAAACTGGCCAAAGGGCTCGGTCAAAGAGGCAGGAGTCCCTGCCCTGCCCACCAGGAAAGCCAGGAAAGAAGGGGCAAAGCCCCCTTCCCCACACTCCCAACACTGCTCCTGGCTCCCACAGTCACACAGCCCCAAGCGTGGGTCAGGCCCAGCTGGACTTAAAGACACGGAGAAGAAAGATGCAGCTGCGGCCTCGCAGCCTACAGGACAGGACAGAAGAGCAAACAGACCCTTTCAACCACAGAGCTGCTGTGATTTCCCACTGAAAACTGGGGAAGACGTTGCACCAGGCTGCCATCAGTCAAGGGCAAAGGGGCCTCACTCTCTACACCAACTCCAGGTACAGTGACAAGAGTCTCACCTGGAGTAGGGAAAATTGAGGTGTTTTAGTTAAGAATTAGGACCCTAGTATAAGACAGACCTGGGTTGAAGCCTTACTCGGCTGCGTGATCTCAGGCTAGTTCCTTAAGTTCTCTGAGCTTCAGCCAACACATCTCTAAAACGAGATGAAATCACAATGCCTACCCCGCAGGGATAGGTACCCACCGTTACAGGGGTTAAAGGAGCTCATTCATTCACTCCACAAATGTTTACTGACCATCTGCTCAATGCCAGACTCTGTTCTAGGTACTGGAGATATGTCAGCGAACAAAGCAACCAAAAAAGCACCATTAAGTAGAATCTACAGACCACAAACAAGAAACTATAAACAAGGATATTGGACCATATGTTGGAAGGAGTTTAGTGCTAAGGAAAGAAGAAAAAGAAGAGCAGAATGAGAGACTGGGAGTGTGCGGGCTGGGGCGGGGGTGGAGTACAGATTACAATATTAAAATGGTGGTCCCAGTGGACCTCACTGAATTCTTAGCTAAAATCAGAAGAACATGATAGAGTTAGTGAACTAGGTATCTGGGGAAGGATCAACTCTCAGTCAGGTGATACAGTTGGTGCAAAGGCCCTGGGGTGGGAGCACACTCTGTGCCTGACATTGTGAGAAGTGTGGCCAGAAGAGTGTGATCAGGAAAAAGACAGAAAACATGAGATGAGGACAGAGCAAGGTGGAGGGGGTGGGAGGCAGATGGTTTGACCTTGTCAACCACTGCGAGGCCACTGGTGTTTTTCCTGAATGAAAAGGGAACCACTGCAGGGTTTTGAGCAGGGGAAGAGTAATCTGATTTCTGTTTGAGAAGGATTGCTCAGTTGTCATGCTGGAAAGTGTGTAGCCAGTGCCTGGTAAGTGAAAAGTATGTGGAAAAGAATAGCTATTAATTCTTCTTAATAATAGCACCAACTCAGGTGGTGGGCAAGAAATACCTTAACCCACAAGGTGGTACAATTTTAGAAGATTCATAAACCTTAAAGGTAATCGAGGTGTAGGAATCCCTCTAGCTGCAGGAATCCTTCCGGTGCGCATCCCTAATCACTGGCCAGGCCATCCATCTCTGCCTGGATGTGGTATCAGGACAGGAGATTGCTGCCTCTCTAGGCTGGCCACTCCACAGTAGGCTGGCTCTTGCCATCATAACCCTGCTTAGAATCAGCCCCCAAATGAATCCGCTTTCCTAGAATCTGTGTAGTACAGTGCAAGTCTGCCCCCTCCCTTCAGAAGCTGAGGACAGCAGTGGGGCCCTGCAGGGTTTTACATTCAGTGATCCAAGGCAGTTTCTAAAAGAAATTGGGATTATTAACGGGAAGCTGGGGAGGGTGGGAGGGATGAAATGACAGAGGCATCTGGTAACTGCCTTCTTGGGGCACCTGGAGAGAAACTGTAGGAAGCAGACGAAGGCCACAGGCATTCCTTCCCTCCTGGCCAGAGACCTTGGCAGACAAGGGCTCAATAATGAGCAAGAGTGGCCTGAGTGGGTGGGAATGACTCCTTGGCTGCAGAAGAGGATGCTGAAACCCAGGCCCATGAGGGGTAAATGGCTCTGCCCAAGGGCACCCACCTGGTAAGGACAAAGCTTAAAAAGGGCCTCTATCTTCTTCCCCCTGAGCACCCTAGACCCAGTCAGCTGCTGGGAAGTATTCCCCCGTCACCTTCCTTCTCCGCAGCTCTTGGGGAATCCTCTGGAGGTGCCTGGGGGAGGCTAGTGAGCAGGGATAGCAGACACGTGAATTCATAGGGGTCCTCTCCCCTCAACCTTAGGTCAGAGCTAAGAGGTAGGGGCCGGCGGACAGGGACAGAGATACTGAAATCCACTGACTGGGGTCTCCCGTGGGGAAGGGAGGCAAGAGAGATCCAAGCCGAAGTGTGGGGCTCGACCAAACGAGTGTGTGCCCTTCCGAATCACAAGCCTGCCCCCACGTCTCCCTTTGGGGACCAGACTGCACTCCCGCAGAGGACTGGGGAGGGGGAAGCCTCCGGGCGAAGGCTGTGAGAGAGGTACAGGGATGCGGGAAGATGTGGGCTCCGGGATGAGGCTGTGGACCCGACCTTTGCCTCCTGCCGCTTCGGGATTCCCCCTTGCACCGGGTAAAGCGAGGGCCACGACCGCGAAGAACGAGTAGGGATGCAGAGGCCAGCGAACAAGGTGCGGGAACCCCACTCCCTCCCCCGGAAACCTCCGGGGCCTTGAGTCGTGCCGGGCGCTCCCAACCCACCCCACCCCACCCCTGCCGCCTCTGCCGTCACTCACGGCTGCTGCTCGCTGGCTCGCTCTTGCGCTCTCCGCGCCACCGGCACCTGCTCGCCCGGCGCTCTGCGCTCACTTCTTGCTCGCACACTGCAGACTCACGGCGTTGCCGCCGTCACCCGTCCTCGTCCCCGGCCCAGCACAGCGCTCCGCCCTTCTCCCGGGCCCACGGCGGCCACCCACCCGCCATGGCCTGGGCCTGGGACAAAGAGCGGTGCACCTTTTTGCCCAAAACGGGGTAAGAAGTTGAGGGCGGGGGTCTGCAGAGAAGGCCTCGGGACACACGGGGCGCAGGGACAAGCGGCCGTCTCGGGCGATGGAGATTGGGAAGAAGCCAGGGAGAGTTTGGGTGGGAGGACCCCCACCCAAAGCGGGTGCGGGGCGGGGCTGTGCTCCAACCAGAAAGACTGTGGTCCCTCCAAGCGACCGGGGAAGCGGGGGGGGGGGGGCGCTCCGGGGCGGAGGCGGTACCGGCTGTGGAAGAGAAGAGAAGGGAAGGGGAGGGAGGGCGGGGGTGATGCAGCGGTGGAGGCGGCACAGTGCCCAGCCACTGACCGCCCCCTCCTTTTCCCCTTCCCCTCCCTTCCCTTCCCCCTCTCTCTGCCTCTCTCCGGCTCTGGGGTCTGCCACACCGGACCCGCTCTCCCCGCGCTGCGCTGGGTCGGACGCCAGGTCTGCGCGCCGCGGCTGAGCGCCCACTCTCCTTGCGGAAAGAGCCGCGAAGGGACCGGCGGAGGCGGCGGCGGGAGAGCTAGGAGGCAGCCAGAGGAGGTGGCAGTCGGGAGCCAAATCAGAAGACCGGGAGGCAGAAGCTCACGAATCCCAGGCGCGCACTCTCTTGGCCCAGGATGGGTCCCGGCGCGGCCCAACCCCTGACCGGCCCGCCGGACAGAGACTGAATTGCAGGTCCCCGTCGTCCTGTGGACGGCCGTATAGAGGGAGGCACAGACCGATCACCAATAGCCTCCCGGCGGGACCTCGCGTTCTGCGCACCCCGTGCAGCGCCCCCAGCCGGAACCGCGCTGGGCAAGCCGGCGAGGGAGCGGGGCTGATTGGCGGCCGCCGGCGGCCGGGGGAGGGGGCGCCGCGCGGGGCCATGGCAGGCTCGGAGGCGTCCTAGCCCTAGCCCGAGCCGGATCCGAGCCCGTGCTGCCGCCACAGCCACCTCTCCGCGCCCGGGCCCCCGCCGCCGCCGCGCCCCCTGCGGGAGATGGAACAGAGGAACCGGCTCGGCGCCCTCGGATACCTGCCGCCGTTGTTGCTGCACGCCCTGCTGCTCTTCGTGGCCGACGGTGAGCGCGGGAACTTTGCTGCCTCGGGGGGCTCGGGAGGTCCTTGCCAGGTCTGCCAGAGCCAGCCTGCCCGGGTAGCCACGAAGGAGGAGGAAGAGAAGGGGAAGGCTTCACGGTCTCCAGCAATCCCGGTGTGCAGCCCCGGCCCGCAGGGGTAGGGGGTGGAGAGAGGCGAAGGGTCGCCGCAGCTGTGGCGCCCGCGCCCGGGTCATTCGGAGCCAGACCTAGGCTCCACCTGCGGACAGGCTGCTTGCGGGGCGCGGGAGTTGGCGCCCCCCAGCCTGGCTCTGGTAGTGCGGCCAGGCGCGGGGGAGAAGCGTTTAAGCCACCCCTGCTGCCCTGCCCGATCCGGAGGGAAGCAAGCAGCCTGTAGCGGTAGCCGGTCTCTGCTGCGGCCCGGCAGCTGCTCGACCGAACTTTGCCAACGCCTGGGCCACGCGAGTAGCTGGGGGGTGGGAAGCACAAGGCCAGCAAGCCGGGGACCGACCGTCTCGCCTCGGGCTGCCCCAGGCCCCCGCCCCACAGCTGGTCACGCCTCTCTCTTCCCCCGCCCCCAGCTACATTTACCGAAGTCCCCAAAGATGTGACAGTACGGGAGGGAGACGACATCGAAATGCCCTGCGCATTCCGGGCTAGCGGAGCCACCTCGTATTCTCTGGAAATTCAGTGGTGGTACCTCAAGGAGCCGCCCCGGGAGCTGCTGCACGAGCTGGCGCTCAGCGTGCCCAGCGCCCGGAGCAAGGTAACCGGCCGCCCACGCGGCGCCAGCTTTCACCCCGCTAGGGCCGGGGCGGCTGGGGTAACCCCAGCGAGGAAAGCAGGGCGCCGCCCTGTGGTGCAGCCCATTTCCTACCCGCCCCATCCCCACAGCACAGCTGTTACCGTTAAGCCTAGTTAATTCATTTCCTTCTCCAGAAACCTCCCCCCAACTCCACGGCTAGCCCCTGAGAAGCCACACCTCATCCAGTTCGCCTGCTCTTGCTGGCTGCGGGCCCATAGGCTAATGGGTGCTGCATATTGAAAGAAGACCACTTGCTGGGGCCGGGCTTTCCCTGCCCTCTGCCGCTCTGAGGTTCTCAGGGCACAGGGCCAAGGAGTTAAGCTCCTCCGGGCTGGGTTCCAGAAGCCGGCAAAGCACCGGGTACATATTCCCTCCAGCCCCCACAACATCAGAGGGACTGCCCCCACTGCCCTTCTGCCTCTTAAACCAGTTTCTAGTGCGGGGGCACGCACACACACAAACACACACACCACCGACCTACCCTCTACCCAGAGTCCCATCCTCAGTTACTGCTCACGTCTCCCACTGGATTCTGTCCAGATACACCGGCCCCTCCATCCAGCTTTTCAAGGGGCCTAGAGAAGTATGGCAGGGAATGAGGATGAGCTGCGGGGGGGAGATGGGCCTTTCTTCCCACCCTGGTGGCAATCCAGCCTCCCCTCTTTGGCTGGCAGGTGTGCTAGGGCAGCCATTCCTTGGCCGGGCGCCATGCCAGCTCCAAGCCCATCTTCCTTCTGGGTAAAACTCCTGAAAACCCTGATGTCCTTCGGGCCCTCAGCCGTGGCCTCATCCCGAGCAGTTTCGAGTCCCAGCCCACCAGCAGAGGGTCCTCTTGTGGGAGGCGCATGTGAGTTCCCTGAGCCTGAAGGCCGGCAGTCTAATGTCTCTCTCTCTCCCTCTTTGCATTTTAGGTAACAAATAAGGATGCAACTAAAATCAGCGTAAGTGTGAGCCCAGCGCGGGCCGCGGGAGACCCCTTCTGGCCGCTTTTCGCCCCGCAGCTTCCTCCCTTTTAGAAAGGCTCAGCGGCCCTGCGGTGTAGGGCCCTGCTCACAGCATTGCGTTGTCGGCTGCTTGGCCTGTTGGGGCGCCATCTGTCGCTGGTAGCGGATCTGGTTCTTTTTTGTGTAAATCAAGGGTCCCAGGCTTGAATCTCCTTCCTCCGCTGTACGCTCAGCTGTAAAACTCTTCTTCGGGACCGCACGTTCTGGCCCCTTGCCCTAGCCATGACCCATACTCAGAATTGTGGCCCCTGCTCCCGCCCCGCACACACCTGGCACCCAAGTGGTGCCCTCCTCTGCAGCCCTCTCCTCGCCTGGGTTGCAGGTCACCCTGCCGGTTGCAGGCTGGTTGCTGGGGAGGGGGGAGAGACTTGCCAGGTTGCCAGAAGGTCAGGGAGGAGATGTACCCAAGCTTTCCAGGAAAACCAGGGCCTCCTCCTATGCTGGGTTCAGAGCGGAGGGTTCCCTAGGAGCTTGGTGAGGGCCACAAAGCCGCTGCTGTCCCGCGTCTCCACCAGGCTACAGGGGAGGTGTGCTTCATCAGGAGCTTCAGGCTGCCTAGCAGAGGCAGGTTCCTAAGTAGCAGGACCCAGAGGGTCCGTCAACAGCCTCTACATTTCCTGCTCCTTGGGAGTGTGGAGGGTTAGCTGTGAAGGGCTGGAGCCGAGCATAGGTATGTATGTGTAGTCTGAGGGCTGGGCAGCCTTCCTTTCAACACCACCCGGCCCTCCAAAATCTAGAATAAAGAAACGTTAGCGTGAGTAGATGTGGAGGGCCAGAAGTAAGGCCATGCCTCAGAGCCCATGTGGTCAGATGTGGTGCGCTGCTGTGGGAAAGACATGGAAGGTTAGTGTCTAAAGGCTGAGCCTGAGGTTCTCCCAGGTGACAGAGGGAGGAAGGAGGGGTAGGTTCTGCGGTTCTGAAGGGAAAGCTATGGGCAGTCACAAAGGTAGTTTTGTGTGGGCAGGGGGAGCAACCTGAGACACTCTGTTAAGATGTCGGGGAGCTGCAGACACGATGCAATGGGCAGGGTCACCCAGGGTCCACTTAGAGTTGAGAGCTCCATGCCACTGGGGAGACATGGTGGGGGAGGGGGGAGGAAAACTGAATCGTGATGATGGGCAGAACCGGGTCTGAAAAGTGCTGGGGTGCTGCGGCCTGGGGGCGCCCTGGGGGGCTGGCCGGGAGAGCGAGCTGTGGACCTGCCCATCCCGGCCTGTGACCCCAACGCTCGCTCTCTTGCAGACCGTGCGCGTCCAGGGCAATGACATCTCGCACCGGCTGCGGCTGTCCGCCGTGCGGCGGCAGGACGAGGGAGTGTACGAGTGCCGCGTGTCGGACTACAGCGACGACGACACGCAGGAACACAAGGCCCAGGCGCTGCTGCGCGTGCTCTCGCGCTTTGCGCCGCCCAACATGCAGGCCGCCGAGGCCGTGTCCCACATTCAGAGCAGCGGGCCGCGTCGCCACGGCCCAGCCAGCGCCGCCAACGCCAACAACGCGGGCGCCACCGGCGCCGCGGGCCGCGCCACCTCCGAGCCCAGCCGCGGAGACAAGAGCCCGCCTCCCGGGAGCCCTCCCGCCGCCCCGGGTCCCAGCGTCCCCGAGGCCGCCGCCGCCTCCGCGGCCCACGCAGCCGCCACCACCGTCGCGGCCGCGGCCGCGGCCTCCTCAGCGTCGCCGCCACCCCGGGAGGCGGTCCTTCTGCGCCAGAGGCACGGCTCGGGTAAGGGCGGCGCCGCCGGGGCGGGCTCGCGCGGGGGTGGTGCTCGCCGGAGCGGCGGCTCGGCTCGGGTCAGATGCGGATGCGGAGTCGTTGGTGTTTAACCTGGGTGCGCCCGGAGCGCGTTTTCCGCAGCCTCACTTCTGCCCTCTTCTTGTCTTTGCTGTGGGCTGCTTGGAGCATTCGTTACATGTATGTTGAATGTCGGAGCTGCCCAGCCCGCAACTTCCTGGTACACACGGGCTGGAGTCTGGGGAGCCCTCTTGAGTTTGAGGGCTGCACTCCGACGGCGGTGGTCCTGCTTTTCTCCTGGAACCCTTAGCGCCTAAAGGATGGACATAGCACCCAGTCTAGAGTGGAGGGAGCTGGTTACAACTCAGACCTTCTAAGTCGGGATGCTGCTTGACTGAAATGAAGAGTCAGACTTTGTCCACGCCAGCGTGATCCTAGGAACAGGCTCTGCGATAAATCTCCACTCCAGTCTCCTTTAGGCCCTCACTGAGTGGGTGGGGATGGAGCCCTTCCATTGTTAGGAGGGCACCCAGAGGTTAAGGTCTGCTATCCTAAGGAGCTGAGAGGGCGAGGGAGAAGGGGAGAGAGCAGCAGGGGAGAAGGGAGTCAGAGAACAGGTCAGGACGGTAGGCTGACGGCAGGGCAGGCAGCTCTGGGGCAGGAGGGGCTGCTTAGCCATGGTGGGGTTTTATGGAGGATGCAAGAGCCTACTGCCCATGGTGTCACTCTGCCCGAGGCATTCCCCACTCCCAGCACCCACTCAAAGCTGGGCCTCAGAGATGAGCTCAGCCCCAGTGCTCACTCCCTGGGTCTGATTTTAGGCAGGCCACTCTGACTCAGTCTTGTCTGATGCATAGTCCCACAGAGGGCATCTCTGCCGGCCTTGCAGCATGGGAAACTGGGTTCTGGGACAGTCGCATCATGTAGCAACCCCCATGGAGGGGGACAGGTTGTTGAAGCACACTTTCATGGCCCACTCTCATAGTTCTCCAAGTGCAGACCACCTGCTACCAGCATCAGGGCTTGTCAAGGATGCAGGCTCCTGGGCTCTCCTGCTGAATCCAAGGTGACAGACATCCTAGCCTCCCTCCCTGGCTGATTCTTAAGCTTTCAAACATCCGCATCAGTTCAGTTGTTTCTCACTCAGTTATACTCCCTGTGGGAGCTTCTCCATGTGGCTCAGGCCGCTGGCTAGATCTGGAGGCCTCATCTCTCTTGGGCTCCACACAGCTACCCACAGGACCTTCCCCCAGGCTATGGGGGAAGGTGGGTCAGCTGGGAACCTGTGGAGGGCCTCTCCCCAAACAGCCTTAGACTTCCCCACCTGAATTGAAACTTTCCTTTGTATTGGTTTAAGATAACACCAGCTGCTGGGAAAAACCACAAAATGCAGAGGTTTAACAAGATTAAAACGTATTATTTCTGGTTCACATCGCTGGCTGGGGGCCAGGGTAGGGGGTGCTGTTCCATGCAGTCATTCAGGGACTCAGGTTGACAAAAACTCTACCGTCTTCAAGAGGTGGCTTCCAAGGTCGGTCTGGGTATCAACATATAGCCCACAGACAAGGGAAGAGAGAATGGAAGCAGCCCTTCTCAGCCCAGTTCCCTGAGAGAACCAAGCATAATGCTGTAAGGCACACATTACACATGATGAACTGACTTCTTGTGCATTTAGGATAGGTCTAAGTGTCTGTCATTCTTGGAAGATTGAAAAAATAGCCACTCAGAACAATTTGGTAAGGCTTAATTCTCTCAGAGAAAAGCTGATATGGAGAATGGCAAGGGAGGTTTTTAAAGCCCAGGCCTGGAAGTGGTAAATATTAGTTCCACCCTCATCCATTGGCCAGAACTCTGTCAAGTGGTCCAACAGATGCAAGGCAGACTGGAAAGTATAGTTCTCAGCTTAGCACCTGTTTTCCAACCTCATCTCTTCAGGGTGGAAGAAGATCATGAATCATAAGCCTAGCACACAGTAGGTGTACTAGAAAAGCACTAATTGACTTGCGGAGTGATTGGCTTTGCTGATGCTGATTGGTGAAGAAAACAGCCTTCTGCCCCATCCCCTTGGGGCACTAGCAACTGTGTGTCCCAGGCTGGAGCATTCGTATGGGATGTTCCATAGACTGTGAGTAGAGTGGCAAAGCAGAGGATTTGGCAGGCCAGAAGCCCAGATAGGAGTTGTGCCTACACCAGTTACTGGCTGTGTGACTTTAGGCAAGTGGCTTAACATCTCTGAAAGTATTTCTTTCAGAAATACTTCAGTAATCCCTAACCTCAGAGGGAACTCAGAATGGAAATTGCTGTTTAAAGTTTATTATTATCACCATGGCCGTTATCTGCTCCAGCCAAAGAAGAAAGAGATAAAGCTGAGTGGCTGGTGGTTGGAGGCCAAGCTGTGGACAGCCTTGAATGCCAAGTGGAGCAACAGGGGCCATTAAAGGCTTTGGCCAAGGAAGCACCATGTGAAAAGAGACCTTGTTAGTAAACTTGATAGTGCTCACAAAAATGTTAATGAGGCCAAGCTCACGAGCTGATTCCTGCTTGAATCTCCCTCTCCCCGTGGCCAGAGCCTGATCCTCCGAGCCTAACCAAGGCTGACCTGACTTTGCTGGCCAGCGCTGGTCAGATCACTAATCTCTGGGTTTGGTCACAGGGTGGCTCCAGTGCAACTCATCGCTATAGCGGAGAATCCAGCCAAGGAAGGTGGCACCGATAGTGTCCTTTCTAGAAGATCTGGAGGTCCTCAGGTCAGCCCAGCCGCTCTGATGGCACAGAGCCCAGGGCCTCCCAGCAGGTGGGGCCTTGGGCACTTGCCAGCCACAGGGCAGCATATTAATGCCACGTAGATCAGAGTAGCAGCCCAGGCAGGGGGCTCCTCTGCCCTCCTCGGAGTGGGAAGTAGTGTTCATGTCCCTCCAGAGAGCACAGCCAGCTGCGCCCCCTGCAGGACTGACAGGGACGTGCAGCTAAGATAGGGGTACAGTAGGGATAGGGCCCCTAAGATCTCTGTTGCCTCCAAACCCTTGCTCACTCCTGAACAAAAACAGAAACAGGCCAGAAACCATGTAGACACGTCTCAGAAAGAACCCTAAGTTTCTCTCCAGCTCCTGTTTGGAAGGCCAGAAAGCCTGTGTCCTCCAGTCTCCAACTGAAGCTCTTGGGAGAGTCACTGTGCCATGGGCCCCCTGTGTCCCACTCTGGGCATGGAGAAGTGAGTTAGGTGACCCTAATCCATAACCTGCCTGAATGGCTTGATCCCAAAGAGGGACCATGCCACCTTAAAGTGTCCCTTCTTGCCTCACCATGCAAGGCCACTGAGGCCGTGGCTGTTGATGGGATGAAGACAGCAGACTGTGTTTTGGGTGGCAGGCATGAGTGACCTTTCTGCGGGACGGTGTCACTGAGCAGTGCTTGGTCCTGCCCAGCCTCCCTGAGATGACGCAGCCCAGCCGATCACTCAGAGCCACCAGCAGCTGTGAGTCAGAGAGGGAGCTCGAGGCGGCGACCTCAGGCTTGGCCTCCCCCGCTCACAGTTCTTGGCAGCTTAGAGGGGAGGGGATGAGGAAGGACTGTTGCCACTTGGTTACCAGGCAAGGGTGTTTGCAGAGCCTAGCAGTGAGGGGGCTGGCGCAGCAGATGGCACATTCAAACTGGGCCATGGAGGAGAGGCGACAAGAGCATTTTTAAATGTGTGGACAAGGTTAGGGCAGCCAAGAATGAGAACTGGTCCCCGGGGCTAGTAGCAGGAGAGCCATTAGCACCTTTGGCCATAACGGAAGAGAGGAATTAGCAGAACCCAGAGAGGTTAGCTGGATGGCGAGGCCTCCCTGCAAGGAGCTGAGGCCTTGGGAGAGGGACCCAGATGACCTACAGTGACCCAGCAAGGACCTCACTGTCCTCCTGCCCTGCAGTCCCCTGTCAGGGCCTCCCATTGGCCAAATCCTCCTGGGAGCTGGGGGCAACGGTGCCCAGGTGATGCAGCCTGTCTGTAGAGGCTCAGAGCAGAGTGGAGAAAGGTGGAGGGGAGATCTGGGGGGACAAAGGGAATAACCCAGTTCTCAGTGGAAGGAAGATGAATTCCACCCCACCCCAACTCCAGTACAAACCCAGAGCTGAGTTTCTAATCAAAGAGGACATCAAAGGCCTGGGTGGACTGGACACACTGGCTGTTTCAGATTGGCAACCTCAGAGATGATCCCAACTCGCCTCCCAGGACAGTGTCTCATTCAGTGATTGCTCCTGGAAGAAAGTCAGAGGTCCAGACAACATTGTCTTGCTCTGTTTTTTAAGCGAGACGTTTTTAATGCCAGGGAAGGGCTGGAGGGACTTACTCGAAACTTTATCCTTTGGCGACAGCACACCTGGGCCAGAAAAGCCTTCCTGTGCCTCGTATGTGCCCAAGGTAGCCAAATACATATTTGCACTAAAAGTTTATGTGCAAAAACTCATTCATTTCACGTCTCATTTGTCAAGAGACATTTGGATATTTGTGCTTAAAAATAACATGCGCTGTGTAAGCACAGCAGGGCCAGCACAGGAGACTGGGCTCTGGCTTAGCCATGTTTGTAAATCTGGCTCCTAATTAATCTGAACACTGACCTATTTTTCATAAATACTTTGTTGCTGGTTGCCATTTCTAGAAGCAAAAAAAAAAAAAGGAAAGAAAGAAAACAAAACAGAGTATCTTCCAGACAAACCCTTCTAACTGGAAAGGTGCCACCATGAAGCCAAGTGAGGCCTCAATCGAATACGGTTTGCAACTGAATGGCTTGTATGTTGGCAAGAAGTTCCCCTCTGCAGGGACCTGGGGATCAAATCTGTGTTATGTGAACCTTTAATTAGCCTCCGGGCTCCGGCTCCCAGAAGAGCCACCCTGGCCCCTACAGAGAGCCGACTGGATGTGGCAAACTGCTGCCTGGTGCCCACACAAAACTGGCTCTCAATATTTGAATTAATAATGAGAGAAAGACAGCCAAGGCCATAGGTGTGATGGCTTTAGAGACTGCTACTGCTGGGAGCCATCAAGGGGAGCATCCTTGTGTGTTGCCATGGCAACTGTAAACCATGACCAAAGTGGGCTGTGGACAAGGTGAAGGCACTCACTCTCCACCCATGCCCTTGCTGGATGAGGAAGCTGGTGGAAATGGCGCCACATGGGCAGGGAGCATCTCCATGCCGTGGGGAAGTGGGGAGAGTCTCCAGCTCGGCCAGCAGAGCCAGGCAGCCGTCACCTGGTCTCCCATCTCCCCAGACCCACAAGGACCCAAAAACCATCACTTTAAATAAACAACCCACTCTTCCCTCAAGCTCTGGTGTAACACGAGGATCATAATTAAAGAGAAAATAAATCTGGCAAAAGTTGTCCCAGAGAAGAGAGGGTGAGGCTCACAGAGCATCCTGAAAGAAAATTTTAAAGGGTTTTGTAGAGGAAATGGCTGAGCCTCACAGCTGGCAGGAGACGCCCGCATTAGTGGCAAACGTGTGATTTTTAACTACGTGGAGTCGCCTCCCTCATCAGCCAGTCACGTGGTTGCATGAGCAGAAACCGAGGGTGGCAGCCACAGACTCAGCCCAGGGCGTCAAGGGCCCGGGGAGCTCCAGGACAAAGCTGCCTGTGTCAGTGGCAGTCCCTAGGGCAGACAGCCCTAACCCACCTGAGGCAGTCAGAGGACGCCTCCTGTGGGCAGTGTGGAAGAGGTGCCTGGGGTTGTGCCCTCCTGCTCAGCTCAGTCCTGGGAAAGTTTCTGGAGGCTTCTCCTTACCTCCCCACCCCGTGCCCCGTGGACTGAGAAAATCACACCAAATGGAGGGACCTATGTCCATCACTGGGCAGTGAGGCAGCTCACTGTACAGCTGTTCTCGCAGCATCAGGGAGACCTCAAATTAAGGACGAAGCAGCTGCACCCTGGACTGTAATGATGATAAATGGTAATTCTTGCCTTTCACTGAGCACTTAGTAGACACCACACACGTCTCACTGGCTTCCCTCCTTTCTGCAGTTCCCCATGACTCCTCCTGCCCCTCTTCATCCAACAGTCCCCTCCTCGGAGCCCAGACCCTTTCCCCAGCTGGGTGGCAGCCCCACGACGTGAAGAGCGGAGAGCTAGCCTTTCTAAATGTCACCAGGAGCTGAACCCACCAAGGAGCTTCTCATTAAATACACCAGGCGCACATCTTTAAAAGCTCTGGATATTAAGGATTCCCCAAGCATCCGTGGGAATAAATGAGGTCAAGTGCTTTGGTGATACCGTATTGATTACTTCTACCGCATGTGGACAGAGGCAGGGGCTTGGCCATGGTCTCAAGCCCTGAGCCTTATGGAAGATGCCAACTTGGTTTTCAGACACTTTCGCAGCCCCGGGGGGTGTCATCTTTTCGATTCTCCCATGCTCTGTGACTGTTACCAGGTATCCCTCGGAAACTCATATCCAAAGCAGTGAGAAGCCCCACTTTGTCTTATGTAAGGGTTGCAGGGAGGTTGAAGATGACAAGCAAACAGGCCTGACCCCTGCAACTGCCGTTCCCTGACTTTTCCTCATAAAGGATGACAGGCCTCGTTCCCTGGGATGGGGCTTCTGGGGGAAGACAGTGGCTTTTGTGTTCTCAGGAAGGTGTGCTGTAAATATGGGACGGATTACCCAGTTTGGCCTCCTCTGAATAGAGGGCCGTGGAAGGGGCTGCTGCGGGTGCTGGGTGGCCGTGGGGCGGGGACCCTTGGGAGGCAGGCCTTGAGAAGCCTTGTCCCTGCACTGGCGCTCCTGGGTGAGGCTATTTCTGGAACAGATTGGTTGTTTGTTCCATCATTACTGCTCTCCAGGCTGAAATATCAAAGCTACTTTGGACTGGCTTCTGGTCTTTATGGTTCAAGGAATGTGTTTGGGGTGGGGGGCGTTGTCTGTATAAAATAGAGCCTAACTCTTTCAAAAGCTTTTTCTCCAGCCACCATCCACCCGCTCACCCACGCCCAGGGGCTCTGCCCCATCCAGCTCAGGAGTGGCTATCCTGCCGGTGGCTGCCATGGGGGACAGACCACTGAGGTCTGTGAAGGCCAGTTGTAAACAGGGCACATCCTGAGGGCGCGGCCGTGCATGCCTCGGGGCCAAGGCAGCATCAGTCCTCTCTTAAAGGATCTGCCCATTATGGTTGAAGAGACAGAACAAACCTGAGCCAGGCTGACGACACTTCAGCAGGGAGTTTTACTCACCACCTTTCCAACCATTTTCTCCTTCCTGTTGACATTTCAGATGCTCCTTGCTGCGCAGCTGGCTGGCTGGTTGGTAATCCAGGGTGTGAATGCCAACAAATCTCCTTATTTCTGGGCCCCGCATAGCTCCAGCCACCCAGAAGTCTCAGTCTGTGCCTTACTCTCTCACCCTTTATAAGGACCATGCTTCTCATTTTCCACATGCTTGGATTCGAGTTTTGATCCGTCCCTTCTTGCCCCCCAACATGCAAGCTCCCGCATCTGTCATCATCTGGGTGGCACTGTGCCCATGGCAGAGGGCGAGGGGCAGGATTAGGGGAGATAATCCACAGAAAGAGGAGCTCAGCACAGGGTCTGGCTCCCAGAAAATGCTCAGTGGATGCTGGCTCTTACACCGGCATTGTTAGTGGGAGTGGCACCGCCTGCCCAGAGTCATGTCACGAGGCCTGGGGACTGGACAGGGTGTTTTGAGACATCCTCAGAGACATTCTCCCTCCACGCCTCCTCCATGTGCTGGGAGCCTCATGGGGCTAAAGTGAGAGAGGGAGCTGATGACACTTCAGAACAGAAAGTGCACTCAGATTGCAAACAGCTCGGCTTGGTGGCGAGGTGCTATTTTGGTCCTTTCTCTCTCCGTGCCATTTGGAGGGGGGAGGATAGGAAACGGGGATGATGCCACGTCCTCATCCTTGTCTGGTTGCCGCTGTTTTCCATGAGTCAGGAGCTCCTTGGTGAGCAAGGACAGGTTCACTGTGGTTTCTCATGTTCCACCTGCAGGCTAGCCACCACATCTGTGCACCTGCGTGCAGGCCTGGCTGCGCTCCTGTGGGGTGCCTGGTCTTGCTCCGCTGTGTCCAGTCTCCCCTCAGTGGGGAGGCCATTGTGATGAGGCAGGAGGTGGGCCATTGGGCTGGCCAGGAAGCCACGTTCTGAGGAGAGGCTGGTGTTGGCAGCATTAGGCGAGGGCGTCTCCACTCAGGAAGGGAGCAGAAGGAACCAGGACCCCTAGGAACAGTCAAGAGCAGCCAAAGAGCCTCCAGGGCCGGCCTGGGCTGGAGAGCAGGTGCCTGGTGGCCTCCTCCCTGGGACTTCTACCACTCGAGATGGAGCCACTTGTGCTGGGAAGCCAGGTGTCCCGCAGGGATGGGTGTGTCAAGGACAGGGCTCAAGGTCACTGTTATAGGCTCAGGCCTGCACTGTCTTCCCCTTGGTCCCACATTTTGCCTTGCCTGTTCACACCTGCCCAGATGCCCTCACTGTGGCTCACTGAGCCTGATAACTGCCAGGCTGATAAAGTTGCTGCTCGGCACCCAGGACCCATGGGGAGAGGGTAGGGTGAAGAGCAGGCTGTGTCCACTCCAGGAGGCCAGGACCGCTCCTGCCGGATGTGAGCCTCCCTCCCACCAGCACAGAGAGCCCACTGCAGGGTCGCGGGAAGGTGGGCCGCCCACCTTCACAGGATGGGTATTGTCAAAAATAGAGAGCCGCTTCCTCTGCTGACCCCCAGCCCCTGCACATCAGCTCTCCTCCAGGAGGTCTCAGTTTTCTTTAAACCGGGAAGGCCCAGCTGCAATGTCAGTTCCCTTACAAGACTCTTATTATGATATTGATTCCCACACAAATGCCACTTGGCCCAGAGGAGGGATCGTTCATAAACCCCAGGGAGAGGGAGCTGACATGGTGTCATGGCTCATTCTGAGCTGGGGTGGGGGTTCCTGGCTGACTAGATCTGCTCTGACCAGGGGGCCAGGGGGCTGCCCAAAGCTTCAGGTAGACCCCGCCCCTGTGTCGGGGAGGAGCTGACAGCCCAGCGGCGGTGGCCAGACTGAGCAGGAGGTACTCTGAGAATGAACTCAGGGCTCATCTGGGACACAAAAGGGACTCAGACAATGTAGAGCCAGGGTGAGCTGCTGGTGGGCGGGTCACTTCACAGAGGGAGGAAGGCTTCCCTGACCCTCCAGCCCAAGGGTTGTCATCCATCCTGAGCACCCAGAAGTGCCCCACTGCTGCCTCAGGCCCCCAGCATTTCCCTGCTGTCCTGGAGTCAGTGCCTGACTGAGCACCCCATCCAGGCTGATGCCCCAGGAAGACCCGATTCTTTCTCATGTCTGTGTCCCCATGACCCCACTTTCACACTCATTGGGCCTGGCACCAGTTCGTTCCTTCATTCATTTACTCCATTCATTCAAAACATGTCCATTGAGCATCTTTTATGGGCAAGAACTGTGCTAGGCAGTGAGAACACACTGTGAATAAGACCAGACTGAGAGTCTGAAGAGGGAGAGGCAGACACTGTCAAATGGTCACATGGCAAGTAGAAGTTTGCAGACATTGCTGGCACTCCAGATGAAGACCCATGGGCTATGGGAACTAAGAATAGGGGGGATGGTCCCTGAGGGAATGACACTTAAGCCATAATCTGGGAGATGATTAAGAGTTGGCTTGATAAAGAGAAAGAGTAAGGCCTTCCAGGAAGAAGGGACAGCATGTGCAAAGATCCTGTGGCAAGAGGGAGCAAGGGTACAAAGACCTGACAAAGGGTTACTGTGGCTACAGCAGAGAAAGCAAGAAGGGGTACCCGGGGGAAGTTAAGTCTGGATGCGTTCAGGGGTCAAACCCCATGAGGCCTTATGCTGGGGATAGGAGCTTTGGCTTTGTCCTAAGGGCAGTGGATGGGGAGCCAGTGGCTGGCAGGGCATGGTGCTCCTGGCTGTAGTGTGGAGAATGGAGAGGTGGGAGCAGAGTGGATGTGGGGAGACCACGTTAGAGCTAGTGACCCAGCCAAGAGATGACAGGGCTTGGACTAAAAGTTTGGATGGATGGGTGGTGGGATGGATGGGTGGTGGCAAAGCAAGTATCTGGTGAGTGAGTGAAGGGAAGGCTGTAACTGGGTGTGGAAGGAAGGATGAGTGGACATGTGGATGGGTGGATGGATGGAAGGAGTGTGTGGAAAGACAAGGAGCTGGTGGATGGTGGGAGGAAGGGTGTCACTGCGTGGATGCATGGGTGAACAGGGGTAGAAGGAAGGATGTGTGGGTTCCTGGATGAAACACGGATGGGAAGATGAGTGCATGTGGCATGCAAGATGGGCTTTGCAGGAGGAGTGGGGCTGGGGCTGCAGATGTCCCGAGGGTCAGCGTTCCCCACACCTGAACTCTGCACACTCAGTCCACCTCTTCCAGGAAGGAGGCCACAGGGAGAAAGGTCCCAGGTGGTGGCATGGCACAGACTGGCTAGGCCAAGAAATTTCATGCCAGCTCATGCTTCTGCCTGCTGTCCTGGGCCTTAGAAGGGATGGGTGGAGCAAGTGGACACAGCCAGTCCTCAGCCTGCCCCAGCTCCCCTAACCCCTCAAACTTCAGATGGTACCTCCATCACTCACTAGTGAGGGGTAGGAGCAGGGGACCCCTCCACTGGGACACTGGGAAATCTGGTGGATGCAGCCTGGCCAAGACTTGATTACTGTTCATGTATAAGTTAACATAGCCATTTTTTTCAAGCATTTAAAAAATCAAATCTCCAGGTGGGCAGATGAATAACTGTATTCGCATTAAAGACTAATGTTAACAAAAAATACACAAGGCAGTAATCCATAATGCGTTCTATTCTACAGAGTCATATTTTAATGCGTGACATATCCTGGGCAGCTCCTCTGTGCTAATTTTATTTAATGAGCACATGTTATAGAATTTTCAGAGCACTATCCCTGGGCAATTAAAATGTGTTAACCTTTCCGGTTAAATTGCGTTTCTGAAGAAAAGTCCTCAATGTGAAACAGAAGGAAATATCCAGGCGTCATCGAGGTGGAATGTAGAGAAACAACTGTTGTGTCCTGGCTGTTCTGGCCTTGGGGACCTGCAGCCCTTCTCCCTTGGCCTTGGGTCTCTGGTCTGTCATTTCTGCTTTTCCTTGGTCAGGCCCAGCTCCACTGAGCGGGACAAGGAGGCTGAGGCCTGGACCCACGCAGTGAGCAGCCTTCACTGAGCAGGCTCTAATTGAGTACTCACTGTTTGCCTGACCTGGGGAATCTGGGTCTGCCTCAAGGGACATACAGGCTATGGAGGGGACAAGTGAGATTTAAATGGGGCTAGAATGCCCCAAGGAGGGGCAGGGATCACTCTTGAACCCCTGACAGGCCTCCCTTCCTCCGTCTATGTAATGGGCACACCAGCACTCCAGCATCCACAAATCCATGAGTTTCAGATCCAGAAGGGGTCCTAGAG
The DNA here is from genome assembly GCF_048564905.1 of Vicugna pacos. Classification (NCBI taxonomy): domain Eukaryota; kingdom Metazoa; phylum Chordata; class Mammalia; order Artiodactyla; family Camelidae; genus Vicugna; species Vicugna pacos. Next base: position 20,047,284 of record NC_132995.1, on the reverse strand, counting down.
AGCCTTTAGTGAGTGGTTCCCAGACTTTGTTCCTAGGAACCCTGGGCCCCCAGCCCTAACTCGAGCTATAACCACAGCAATTCTGCCTCTAATGGTTTTAAATATTGGGGTTTCCTCTACACTGCTGGTGTGAATGTAAATTGATGCAGCCACTATGGAGGACAGTATGGAGGTTCCTTAAAAAACTAAAAATAGACTTACCATATGATCCAGCAATCCCACTTCTGGGCATATACCCTGAGGAAAATATAATTCAAAAAGACACATGAACCCCAATGTTCATAGCAGTACTATTTACAATAGCCAAGACATAGAAACAGTCCAGATGTCCATCAACAGATGACTGGATAAAGAAGATGTGGTATCTATAATAGAATATTACTCAGCCATAAAAAAGAATGAAATCATGCCATTTACAGCAACATGGATGGACCTAGAGATTATCCTATCAAGTGAAGTCAGAGACAAATATCATATGATATCACTTATATGTAGAATCTAGAAAAAGATACAAACCAGAAATTTACACACCAGAAATAAACTCACAGACAGAAAACAAACCATGGTTACCAAAGGGGAAAGGGATAGGGGATGATAAATCAGGAGTTTGGGATTAACATATACACACTACTATATATAAAGTAGATAAACAACAAGGACCTACTCTAGAGCACAGGGAACTATATTCAATTTCTTACAATAAGTTATAATGGAAAAGAATCTAAAAAAAATATATATGTATATGTATAACTGAATCGCTTTGCTATACACCTGAAATAACATTGTAAATCAACTATACTTCAATAGAAAATTTAATTAAATTTTAAAAAATTTTGGGGTTCCATGCAGCAATTAGCCACTGCTTTAAAAGATTTAAAAACAACAGATTTAGTCCAAATAAAATATGTAAATTATGCAAAATATACAAATACATTTATATATATAATTTTTTTCCCCTAAGGGAAACATTTGAAGCGGTTTACAAAGCTGCACATGGCATAATAGAACAAAAAGTATTTAATGAAGAAAATTGGAATAAAGGAAAAACGATGAAATTAATTTGAGAAAAGTTAGACAAAAAGATGTGTGCACACAGTCTTGGGCAGCTGGAAGGTCAGATCACTGTGCTAGCGATGGGTCTCCAGCTCCAGCTTGTATTTGAAGATACAGCTTGTGTTTGCAATGCCAAATGTGAAGCATCTGGCCAGTCGATGCTTGGTGCATCATGCCTGCTTAGACCAGCTAGGGACATCCAGGAAAGACTTCTATTCATTCATTCAACAAGCACTTTGAGAGCACAGCAGTGTGCAGGCAGGGTGCTCGGTGATGGGTTTACCCACTGGCAGAGGAGACAGGGATGGAAAGGTAAACTGCCATGGCCGCCCAGACACTGCCCAGGGGGTGTGGAACTTGCCCTGGATCCCATGGGACAAAGGGAGCCTCCGAGGGGCAGGTGGTGAACGGAAGGACGTGGGGTGAGCAGTGTGGACGGGTGATGGAGTGGGAAGGAAGAAGAGTGGGTGCAGGTGGGCTGACCTGGGGCCCCAGCGAGGAATTAGGACTTCAGCCCAGGTGAAGCTTCTGGGGGTCGGCGTGGTGTGGTGTAATGTGTACTTTGTGTTTGAAAGGCGCACCCTGGCCTCTGGCTAGGCGGGTGCGGGGCCGGCTGCGGTTAGTGGATGTGAGGAGGCCAGTCAGGAGCACTGCGCTGCCCAGATGAGAGCTGGTGTGGCGAGAGGGAGGGTTAAAGGCCCAGGGCAGGGGTGGGCCTGGGGTAATGGGGGTTGGGGTGAAAAGCAGGCAAATTAAGAGCTGTCTTGGAGTGGGTGTCTCTGGGCTGGGCTGGAGAAGGTGGGTGAGCTCTGGGCATCAGGGAGTAGGGAAGGGCTGTCTAACAGCAGGAGCAAAGGCCCAGGGGCAGGAAAGCAAGGGAGCACATGGCCTCTGTGTGGCAGTTTGCCTGGAGTAGGGCATCTGAGGCAGTGTGGAGACAGATGATTCACAGGTGCCAGGGAGTCACTGGAGATAACTCCTCTTCTGCCTACCAGCTGTGCAACCTTAGGCAAGTCACTTAACCGCTCTGGGCCTCACCTGTGGAAGAGGACGTTGGTTCCTACCTCCCAAAGCCACCTGAGAGGGTTAAAGGAGAGAATTCTCTTGGCGCCAGGAACCACAGACCTGTTAGAACCCCACAGCCTCAAAGTTTAAAGAATCTGAATGGACCGGGGGGCTCCTCCCATGATGACTGGGCCCAGCACTGAGGGAGGCCCCCCATCATCCCTGCCCGGGGAGCACCCTGGTGCTCACTGTGGTCAGGGCTGCCCGTGGCCCTGCAGACGCCAACCACCTGACCGTATGGAAAGGCCTGTTTACCATTTTCTTTAAGTGGCACCATTAAAGGATCATTTGGGGCAAGATCTCATTTCAAAAGAATTAAGAAGCTGGAAAAGAGCTAGCAACACAGTTGGCCCCATTAAGAAACCATTATAAACGCTGAAATACAAAAAAAAAGGACATCTCATGCCCATGCTCTCTCCTTTGGAAGCAGCCTGGGGTGGGGGTCAAGCTGAGGCATTGGGGGAAGGAGCGTTCCTGCTCTTTGGCCTTGAGGGTTGGTGTATGTGGTGGTTAGGTATGTGGACAGAAGCCAGAGTGTCTAGGTTCTTGTCCCAGACCTGCCATTTATCTTAGTGTGGTCTTGGTAGGGCTGCCAGATTTAGCAAATAAAAATATAGGACACCCAGTTAAATTTGAATCTCAGATAAATAATAACATTTTAGTATAATATTCCTGTGTAATATTTGGGATTAATGTATACTTAAAACTATCCATTGTTTATCTGAAATTCAGATTTAACTGGGCAGCCTGTATTTTATCTGGCAACCCTAGGCCTTAGGCAAGTCACTTTACCTCTCTGGATCTCAGTTTCCCCATCTGTAAAATAGGGACAGAATAGTAACCCCTACAGTTACGAGGATGGGATTTAAAGTAACATACTTGCCACGGTGCCTGGCCCCAGCAAGAGCTAGCCACGATTGCTGTTATTATCCTGAAGGAGCTTGGCTCTGTCTGCTTGAGCCCAGCTGGGTCTGCTGCCTCCGTCCACTCCTCACTGTTGGTCTCAGCTCAGATCACCACCCCGGCTGCGGGTGGGATGGCTTGCTGGGGGCAGAGGAGAGGAGGAGGCCTGGGGCCAGCCCTCCAGTACGTGGGCTTCCACCACGGCTGGAGCGGGAGGACACGTCGTCAGAAGGTCATTTATGAGGCTGGGGGAGAAGAGGGCACAGGCAAGGGCTGCATGAATGGCACAGACATTCATTTGTGCCAAGCCCTCTGTGCCTGGGTGCTCAGAGAGGGCTTCCTGGAGGAGGCAGCACTTGTTCCAGGCTTGAGGTACAGATCAGACCTAGACAAAAGAAAAGGAGGAGTTAGTGGTTCTGCAGGATAAGGCTGGAGTCCACTCGAGGTGCTGGCAGGGAACGGAGGACCAGAGTGCAGGGCTGGTGGCGGGGAGCAGTGAGAGTGAGGTTGCTGGGGAGGATTTCGGAGATGCCCCAGCTGTGGCACTGAGACCGTGGCTCTTTCTCCTATGGGAGGAGGGCACCCATCAAAGGTTTTCCACCTTAGGGAGAGTTCTTCAGGTGCGTCAGAAGGAGGGAGGTGGGCACAGGATGGCAATAGAGGCAGGAAGACACTTTAGAAGGTCACTGCTGCCCTCAGGCCATGGCCGCGGAGAGGGCGCAGACAGGTGTGGGTAAAGCAGGCTGCGACCCCCCGCCTCTGCCCCTTGTTCACCCTGGGAGCACTCAGGCTCCTCCCACTGCCTAGACACCGAGGCTGCCCTGCAGGCATCACCCCTGATGGTCATGCTATCCCCCACCAGGAGGACAGCTTGTCCTCAGGCCCAGGAGCCAGCTGCCTGAGGCTGGGGTAGGACAGGCCAGCAGGACAGGGTCAACACAGGACCGAGGGACTGACACCCCCTCCATTCTCTTGCACCTTTGCATCCCACACTTTCAACTTCCTTTAAAACCGATCAGCATTGGGTGCTCCCAGTTTTTGCCCTACTTACCAGCACACATTAATTTTATGGCAGAAATTAGTTCTCTCCAATTCTGTTAGTGCTCAATTATTCCTTGCTGACTCCCTTTGAATAAATATCCATGAAGAGGCTTTAATTAAAATGTCAACAAGGGAAACAGCCTCTTTGCAAGGTGGCATCTTCCCACCCCACTGCGGCCAGACCGCCCGGCCTAACCAGCACAGCGTCCAGGGGAGGGCAGGGAGCAGGGCAGGTATCCCCTGGCGCAGGTGGCCGTCAGGAAGCCAGGAAGGTCAGGCCGCCAAAGGCTGGCCCCAGTTGTTGTCTCACAGTGATGTAAGGGGGTGAAGGTGGGATGAAAGCCAGGCCCTCTGGCTCTCACACCAGAGCTGGCTCAGAGGTTGCAAACTCAGACAGCCACAAAGAGCCAGGTGTGGGGGATGGAGGTGAGTGAGGCGGGTTGGGCAAAGGGAGGCCTCCCTGTGCCACAGGCTATATGCATCTCCTCGGCAGATAAAGTTATGGTGCTTGACCATAGCCAAGATGACTCCTCTGGGCGCTCTCTGCTCTACTTCACAGCCCTGCAGACCCACAGAGAGACTCCTTGTACCCTGGCCCCAGGAAGCTCCAAGAAGGAGCCTTCTCCTTTGGCTGTGCTTGGCCATCCCCCACACTCACAGCATGGGTCCAGGATGCAGCGGGGCCATTGATGGGAACGGGGGTCAGAGCCAGTCTGTCCCCAGCTGCCCCAGGCAGACAGGCCTCGGTCTCCGTGGCTCAGTGGATGTCCAAGTCCAGCCCAGCTCAGACCGTTGCCGCTTGGGAGCTGGCCCTCTTCTCTCATTCACAGATGGCAGGAAGGGGAAAAGGAACAGAAGTGAACATCCATGCTGAGGGCACTCCACTTGGTGCTCTGACTCTTTTAGCCTTATTCAAAAGACGTGTTATGACAGCACAAGAGGCTGAATGGATACAAGTGGCCTTGCTCTGCCTGACACAGTGGAGGGACCAGTCCTCCAGACCCTCATCCTAATCCTAGTATGTTAGGGTATCCATGCTTCCTGGTAGAGTGGCTTCATCCGCTGAGACTGGACCGGCTCTTCTCTGGCTCCCTGTGCTCGGCATAGGGGTATCCTAGGGGGCAAGGCCAGGCATTACGGCGCCAGCGACAGAGTGAGCCTCCAACTCAGCTCGGGTCACCAGAGCCCGAACCAGCCTGTTACCCGTTTTCATGCATAAAAATGGACCCCCAATGTGTCTGGATTTTACTTACTCTTCTCGAACCTGAAATAAATGTCCAGTTTTTAAGCTAGAGCCACAACTAACAGAACGAAGAAATGCAGCCTCTGAGTAGCACCGGACTCTCAGGGGGACACCGTTTGCACACTCCTGTCTGAGGCCACCCCCTCGGCTGCGACTCCCAGGTCACGAGCAGACCTGCCGTGGTGATGGACCCAAGTCTGGGGATCCGACGGGGAGGGGCTGCGGCTCTCTCCTGTCCACAGCCAGCGTGACAGGTGCTACAGACCACAGCAGGGACAGGAGTTACCCTTGAGGCCAGGAGAACCATCCATGATCCTATAAGTGTGGGCAGGCACTGGGGGGAGGGCAGTGGCTGTCCCAGCTGGCCGTGTCCACTGGTCCTGATCCCACAGAGTGGGGGCGGTCCCCTCAGGGCCCTTGTGGCTATGGGAGTCCAGGACAGAGTGGGGGCGACCAGCTGCCACCTCTGCATCCTCCCAGGAACCTCCAGACAGTGTGGGCAGAGTGAAGGTCCCAGAGGGCGGCCGGAGCAAAGCCGCCTCCTTCCCTTCCATCACAAGGAAATGAATGGGCCCCAGAGGTTCCCTGTTGTTTTCTGACACGGCCCTTGGAATTCTGCCATTGCTGAGGAAATAGAGAAGCAGGGTTTACAGCTGCTAGCTGCTGGGACTGGCACTTTTTCTGTGCCTATGGGGGCTGGGTCCACCCACAACGTTCTTTGGGAGCCCTTTTAAATGGCTCCAGCATAGACTGTATCTTGCTCACTATCCAACTGATAAAAGTTAATACCCACAGAGCCAAAGCTGCTTTGATTTCTTTAAGAATGATTAACCAAATGGTGATGTATTTAATATAAAGAGTGAATCAGCTACTATTCCATCAGATGCTTCCTTCACCTCTCAGGCAGCCTGATTTTCCAGCTTAGCCGTGACATAAATTTCTGCGTCTTCTAGAGCTATTCCTGGTACTCCTTGGGAAAGGAGGAAATAGATGAAGAGACTGTTAGCATCCAGCCATCGCAGCAGCTTCTGTGTCCTCGGGAACACTGACCTCCCCATGCCGCATAATCAAAAAGGCCGGGATAGGAGGTCCTGCCTCAGCTGAGCCAAAGGCACCCTCCCGGCCCCTGCCCTGGAGGGCCAAGGCGAGCCCCAGACCCTCCAGCAGTGTGCAGTCCTAGCTCGCTCCAGGAAACAGTGAGGACAGACATGGGGGCAGGGGATGCTGATGGGGGGGCCCCAAGTCAAGTGCTAGACAATTATCAGTGTCCCCCCCAAATGCACAGTGTCTGGGGAGGGGGCACGCTGGCTGCCACACTCCTGCATTCTAACCCATTCTGATGTAAAGATCCCTCCTCCCCCAGGACCAGCCTGGAAGCCAGAGGCTTCCTTGGTCTGCCCTGGCTCATCTGGAAAGCCAAAAGGGAGTGTTGGGTATCCAATGAGTGATGTAGCAAGAGGTTCCAAAATTTGAGTCCTTCTTTCCCCAGAGATCCAGGATCGTGTCTGCCTTAAAAACAAACGCTTGGGGAGATAGTTTGCCATGCTTATTCCATCTTGGAAAATGTTTCTCTTAAGAGGACAACCCTCGAAATGAGTTCTTCTTCAACGCTTTTCAGAAAAGTAGCTATGTTGCCCTTTTCATTAACACGTTATTTGCACAGCACACACTGTGTGTGGCACTTCTGTTGACAT